>NC_042621.1:106276804-106593054 GCF_901001135.1 Rhinatrema bivittatum
CTCTGTTCTGGATCAGACAGACATCAGAGTTTGCCATCCAGGCAGATAAACACTCTTTCCAATCAGTCCTCAAGACAAAGATTCTTTAAGTTTGAAATTATTTATTGTACAGGTAGATTCTACTTACAATTGTTGCATCTCAAACATAAGCCCCAAGGCAAAGATCTTTGGTAACTGGAGACAGGGTAGCAGGAGGGAGAAGGAAGTCTCTTGTGTTGCAGGAGTTAGTTTATGGTAGAGGTAGGAAGCTTGAGGGATATGAGGCTGATTTAGTCTTCAGACGAAGGCAGTAAAAAAAAGAAGGTAAAAAAAACTTGATAGTTTCACAGGGTTTTACAGAGCGCTGCTGGCTCAGAAGCCCACATGGACAAGACTCAGCTCTCGTCGAGAGCTGCTAAAGGAAACGCTTCCACAAGCTGGGGACAGGGGGGCAAGGTCCAATGGCAGTGAGCCTGAGAACCATGTGACACAGGGGGAGCATGAAGGGCAGTCCCTTGAGCCTATAAGGCACCTAGGAAGACTCAGGTTAGATTGAGGGGCATTCAAGCTCTTCTGATAGTGAGAGAAATTGGAGGGGGGAGGGAGCTTCTCTTAAGGGCAAAGGCTCCTTTTAAAGGCAAAGGCTCACAGATTTTTATCATGGGTTACAAAAGTGTTTCAGTATCAAGAATCCTCAGAAGGAAGGACTGCACTAAACACAGTTAAACTACAGTATATACAGATACAAACATGTACCCACTGCTGGGGACAGAACACCCTATTTAATATTTATTTAGAGCCTTTGGGGTCTATTATCAGGAAATTCAGGATAGAGGGGCACTATGATGTGGCTGATGTTCAACTGGTGATACCAGTATGTAATAGCTGAGAAGATACTAGGACTGTGGCCCAAGAGAGAAAAGGGTAAAGATAGATAAGGCTGACCCTCAATAGCTTATTCACTTACTGCAGATCAATGATGTGGTGTGTGTGACAATGAAGAGAATAAAGAATCTAAAGATAATTATGGAAAGAGACTCGATACAGAAGCTCATATGGTCATTTTATAACTACAATTGGTATAGGGATTGAGGCCCTATTTAGACCGTAAAGTGTTGTTGACAGTTCTCTCTCTGGTGGTTTCTCAGTTAGATTATTGTAAAGCAGTACTGGCAGATGTACCATTTAAGCTTTTATATAAATAGCAGCAAGTTCAAAACTGAACAATGAGAAAACACACAGACAGAAAAAGACTAATGTTTAAAACCTTGCATTGGTTACCTATTGCAGCCAGCACAAATTCAAAATGTTGGTGCTAACATTCTGGGTGATAATGTCACGGGTATCAGGGCCTGGCAATCAGGGGCTGTCCCCAGAGGGAAAGGCGCTTACTTGGAGAGGCAAGGTGGAGACACAGTGGCAAGATCAGGAGCAGGAGATTCATCAGGAGAAAGACATAGAAAAGAACTCCGGATCCGGAGACAAGCAGGAAGCTTTATGTGCAGGAGTGATGTGCATTAATACAAGTGCAGAAATCTTCAAATACAAGTGTAGGAATCTTGAAACACAATGCATTAACCAGAACAAGGCTTGGAAAACAGGAAAACAACTAGTAGCACTTCTGCAGAGCAGATGCCAAGATAGCTGTTGAATCAGCACTGTGTATCCTCTGAGCGCACTGCTGGCAAATAAGAGGTACACCCAGTGTTTAGCCAATCAGTCAGCTGCAGGGGCGTACCTGACTCTCCCAGAAAACAGGACAAATACACTAGAACAACTGGGAAAACCAGCAGCCTCAGAAGCACTGCTGCAGGTTTATAGTCCCGATATCCTAGGGGCATGGATTCAAATCCCATTAACCCTAACTAATAAGAGAAGAAACCTGCATATTTATCAGCAAAACCACATTGATAATCTAGTGAAGGTTGAGGGTCATGGAGGGGGTTCAGACTCTCAATAATCTGGATGGACAAGGGTATGGCAACAGTTTTAAGAAGGTTCAACATTGTTGACATTGTGCATGGGGTCAATGTTTCTTAGTAGTTATTGAAGTATTTGGATATGTTCTGTGAAATGTTGATTTTGTATTTTGATTTGTACACTGATTGTTTGGGATTTGATGTCATTTGTAAACTGTGCTAAATGGACAGTTTGTCCATAGAATCCATACAAAAGATTCCCAGTGTTTCCCAACCTTTTCCAGCCCAAGGCACAGCTACTTTGTCAAAAATCTTGGGTGACACCAACCTCCACAGAGCAGGCAGTGTGGGCAAGTAGAGCAGGGGTGAGCAAGGTGGGGAGCAGGCCCCCAGAGGGGGCTTGAATAGTCCTGAAGGGGGGCCCACTGGCTGCCCAATCTAGGAAGAAAAATGGGCTATGCTGTTATCAGTGATGTGAAGGCACTGCAAGCTCAGGAGGTAAAGGAGCTACATAACCTGCCATAGCTTAGCCACCAGCCTCTTTCAGCAGACCAGGGAGGGGAGCTGTTTCTGCTGTGGCAAGCTTGGGTGGGGAGTCGCTGACTCTGTGACCGAACTGGACTTCCACAACTCAAGAAGATCTGCCACTAGGAGATCTTCTTGAGATCTCGGGCGGGGAGGCATTCTTACTGCCGCTGGATTCCTAACCACAGAGAAAGGTCACAGCTATTGCCCGCCAGGGGGAAAAAAATGAGGCCAGAGAAAATGGTAGCGAAGAGAAGGGGGAAGGGAGAATAAAGGCAAAAAAGTGCAAAAACTTAAAAAAAACAAACACACACAAATAAAAACCAGGAGAAAATAAAAGCTAAGAATAATTTATGAAAACAGTTAAAAAGCAAAAATAAAGTTGGGCAGAGCAGGATGGAGTTTTTCCTCAGCTATTAAAAATGTTTGGCTGCCACCTAAGTTTCTTGAAAATTTTTCTATTGTGGTATGTGGCCTGTGTGGCTGGGTGTAACGAGGAGCATGGGTCTTTCTGCTTGTCCTGTGGGCTTTGGTCTATGTGCGGTCTGTGTGTGAGATGTGGTCTGCCTTTGTTTCTGGGTGGAGTGTGTGTGGTTTTCTGTCTAGGTGCAGTATGTCAATGTCTCTGTACCTGTCTCTGTGGGTGTATGTCTAGGTTTGGGGTATTTATCTCTCCATTTCTGTCTGGGTGAGGGGTAACTATGTCGGTTTCATTCTCTGGGTACGTGCCTCTCTGTGCCTGTGTGTGAGCTTACTTGCTTCAGCAACTTGAAGAGAAACAAAATGGGGGCTTTCAGTCACTAGTTGGCAGTGTGGCTGCCTGGTGAATACCCCATTACACACACACACACACACATACACACACACTCTAACATCTTGTGGGGCCCTAACCAGTTGCACGAATGGAAAGGAGGGGACCATGGCAGTAAAGGTTTGCTCACTCCCGATGTAGAGGACTCATCTGGCCAAAAGAGCACTGAAAGCCCCACCAATTTCGCTTCTAAATTGTAAAACAAAGGGAGAGAGGGGGCACAGACACACTCGAACTCAATACAACGGGCCAGTTCCTTCTGCATACAAACACGGGAGAAAGCAGATGTGGGTATGATACTGGCAACCAGATTGCTTAGTTAATTAAGCTTCTGCATGTGACTGCCAAAGCTCCTCTACTGCTTCTTCCAACACTCACACAGGCCGAAGCCGAAAGATGCATTCTGGTCAACGCACTGCTTTGTCCACATTTAAGCACTCATTTTGTGAGCATAAACTTTACTGCCAATACAAGGAGTTATAAGATTACAAAATAAACATTCTAAAATGGGAATAGTACTTAGCGCCCTTGCATGGAAATCCCATAGAAGAAAGGGTATTAATTATTACTCCCTAATTCAGAGCAGTGCATTGGCCCAGCTGGCATTTTCTTATCCAAGGTCAGAGATGGTGTTAAGCTTCCAGCACTACTGTGCAGGCACTTAAAACCAGTAAAAGAGTAAAAAATGAAAAATAAAATGTATATATAAATAAAATTAAACACACTTTGCGGATAGGTACTGGGTAAGTGGCAACAGCCACCACTACTTAGCTGGATAAATACTGACTTATCTAGCATGGTTTACCGCTACTTAGCCAGATAAGTACGTATCTGTTCAAGTAGCAGCGAACCGCACCAAGTACTTATCTGGCTAAGTAGTGGTGAACTGCACCAGATAGTTGGATAAGATGAAATTTATACTTACCAGATAATTTCCTTTCCTTTAGTCCTAGCAGACCAATCCATAACTGTGGGAATTCCCCTGCTTGCCAGCATGTGGTGGCAGAGAACTTTTTTCCACATTCTCTTTTTTTTTTTTTGTGGTAACGTCACTCACACTATATATCCTGGGATAGCTGGGAGGTTCCTCAGCAGCCTCTTGCCCTATCCTATTAAGCTGATGTCCTGCATTTCTCTCTCTCTCTTTTTTTTTTTTAACCCCCTCCCCACCCCCCTTTTTTTTTTGGAGGGTACTTGGACCAGTCTGCTAGGACAAAAGGAGAGGAAATTTTCTGGGAAGTATAAATTTCACCTTCCTTTTCGTCCTGCAGACCAGTCTACACCTGCAAGATGTATCCGAGCAGTAACTTATTTGGGTGGGCTGAGGCCTTAGAGGCTCCCAACCCTACTTTGCTAAACCTCAGATGCTCTTCTACCTGCAGGTCTAGCCTGTAATGGTTTGTGAACATACCCCAGGAGGATCATGTGGCTGTCCTACAAATATCCTGAGGCATTGCAGCCCTACTCTCCATCCATGAGGTTGCTTGAGCTCTAGTAGAATGGGCACATAAGGCCCTTGGGGCCTGCTTCCCCTGTGCAATATATGCTGCCACTATCGCTTCCCTAATCCAGTGTGTAATTGAGGGCTTAGAAGCTGCCTGGGCCCTTCTCTGGCCTTCCAACAGAACAAAAGCTGACATCCTAAATTCATTGGTGACCTGTAAATAATGTAGCAGTGTCCTCCGGACATCTAGAGGGTTAGGGCTTCCCCCTGTCTATCCCCCCCTCCCCTGTCCTCATCAGAGCTGGTAAAACAATCTCCTGATCTGCGTGAAACTGATAGCACCTTACAAAAGAAGGATAAGACAGTATGAATAACTATCCTGTCCCTGTTAATCGACAGGTAGGGATCCCTACAGGACAACACCTGGACCAGAGACCTTCAGGCTGAGCATATTGCCAATAGAAAGGCTGCCTTGGTCCTTTAATGCTGCTCCTGTAAGTGGTTTAAAGGGTACCTTGGGCAAGGCCCTAATAACCACATTAAGGTCCTACGTGGATATTACCTGGCGCTTCGGAGGCCACACACATTTTACTGCCCTCAAGAAACATACTATGTCAGGGTGAGCCCCTAGGGAGCTTCCTTGCACTTGACCCTAAAACAGGCTAATGCTGCCACCTGCACTTTGAGAGAGTTTAGGGCTAATCCTCTCTCTAGGCCATCCTGCACAAACTTCAAAATTTCCCTTGTTTTCACTGTTTCTGGGGAGATTTTTCTTCCCTTGTACCACTCCAGACCCTACCATATGCCCGGATGGTAGAGTGTCTCCAGATCTTAACAAGGTGGCTACTACAGCCCTTGAATAGCCTTTTTTCTCTAAACTGTCCCTCTCACGAGCCAGGCTGTAAGATAACTATCTGACTTTCCCCATTTGACTGGGCCCTGCCTGAGCAGGTTCTTGGCTTTCCCTAGTTTTAGAGGTGCATCCCTGCTCAGCCTCACTAGGTCCGCATACCACGACCTTCTGGGCCAGTCTGGGGCCACCAGAATGATCCAGCCCCCATAATCTGCTCTTTTCCTCTGTACTCTCGCTATTAAGGGCCATGGTGGAAATACCTACAGCAGCTGGTCCACTGGCCATGGCTGGACTAGGGATTCTACTCCTTTTTAACCCTGCTCCTGGGGCCAGCTGAAAGTTTTTCTGCCTTGGCATTCCTTCTTGTTACAATCAAGTCCTATTCTGGTCTTCCCCTACCTCCCTACCACTCCTGAAAACCCTTCCTCCACTAATTCCCAATCTCCATGGTCTAGCGCATGCCTGCTGAAGTAGTCTGCCTGTGTGTTCTCCTTCTCTGCTATATAACTGGCTGTTAACCCTGCCAGGTTCTTTTGGGCCCAGCTCATTAGCAGTTCTACTTCTTCCTCTAACTGCCAACTTTGCGTACCTCCTTGCCTGTTTATATAGGACACTGCTGTCGGAAAGGATTCTTACTGGCTTTGCTCTGACACTGGGACTTAGGTATTTGAGCGCCAGCCTTACTGCACTCAGCTCCAACAGGTTCGTTGAGGCTTCCCATCTGCCCTGTACCACTTGTTCTTTGAAACCTGCTTGCGTCTGTTGCCATGGTCACCCAGTCTGGCGGAACTAGACTGAACCCTGCAAATAAGTTGCTTTCGACTAGCCACCAATGTAGGTTGGCTCTGGCCTTGGAGATGAGCCTGAGCCTCTCTCCATATCTTCGCGTGCTGGGGTTCCATCTTGAGAGCAATGCTTGCTGTAGTGGGCTCATGTCTTTGCCCATGGGACTACCTCTATAGTTGCTGCCATTGACCTGAACACCTGCAGAAAAAGGAGGAAGCAGTTTTGTACCAAGAGGGGAGGGGGGGGGGCACATAACTGATGCTGTGTGCTGGCTGCGCACAGCAGGAAGATTGGCGGGGCCATGGTGCAGCTCATCCCACCACAGCCTGAAGAAAAAATCATGTCTAGATGGCCCTCCTCCTTGTCTGTACGGCCCCAGAAGAAACACATTGCCAGAGCCGCGAAGGCAGGAAGGAGGAGCAGTAGCGAGTGTAGCAGGGCCACCGTGAATCCCACCTCACAGCAGCCTGAGAAGATCAGGGTTGCTGTGAAGCCCATCCCGCAGTGACCCGCAAAGCCCTGTAGTGCATGTGTGTGAGAGAGTTGAGAGACAGCATGTGAAAGAGACTGTGTGTATTTATCTATGAGAGAGAGAGAATGAGTATGAATGGGTGCTGCAGGTGGATTACAACTTGCCAGCAGCTAAAATGAAGATGAGGGCCTGAAGCTGCAGATGCCTGCGGGTTTGTCTGAGAGGGAGCATGTGAGTATATGAGCTTGTATGCGTGTGTATATAAGAAAGAGGAGAACGTTTGTGCATGCCTCTTCCACTAATCCATGATAATCTCGGAATGACTGTAAATCAAAGTTCCCAAGTATGGAGAGTGTGAATTTTTTAAATCCTTTTTAGTTTTATTTTTCAGGTGATATTTGCTGTGGCTGCCATTTTGAAATATTTTAATGGTGATTGGGACATTTAAAAGCCAAAAACAAAAAACTTGTATATGAGTTTTGAATTATTTAATCTTTTGAAATATAGTATGTTTTTAGTATTATGATTATGTATTTATTTTATTTCTTGATTTTGTAGTTTGATATTTGAGGATTGGTGATGGTTCTGTTTTTTCATTGTTGCACTGCATAGAGTGTCTAGCTTCTTGCGGTTTCCAGGTCCGTTTTTGTCTGCAAGTTTGTATTTCTACTTTATGGTTGCTTTATTCTGTACTTGGTAAGGATAGGTTAATAAGAACATAAGATATGCCATACAGGGTCAGAGTAAGGGTCCAGCAAGCCCAGTATCCTGCTTCCAAAGGTAGCCAATCCAAGTCACAAGTACCTGGCAAGTACCCAAATATTAAATAAATCACAAACTACTATTGCTTGTTCCTTAATAGCAGTTAATGGATTTTTCCTCTAAGAACTTATCCAAACCTTTTTTAAACCCAGTTACACTAACTGTTGTAACCACATCCTCTGGCAATGAATTCCAGAGTTTAACTATGCACTGAATGAAAAAGAATTTTTTTCAATTTGTTTTAAATGAGCTACTTGCTAACTTCATTGTGTGCCCCCTGGTCATTCTATTATCTGAGAGTAAATAACCGATTTACATTAACTTGTTCAAGTCCTTACATGATTTTGTAGACTTCTATCATACCCCCCCTCAGTCACCTCTTCTCCAGACTGAGCAGCCCTAACTTCTTTAACGTCTCCTCATAGGGCAGCCGTTCCATGCCCCTCATTTTGGTTGCCCTTCTTTGCACTTTTTCCAGTGCAATTATATCCTTATTGAGATGCGGTGACCAGAATTGCACACAGTTTTCAAGATGCGGTCTCACCATGGAGTGATACAGATGGATTATGACATCCAAACTTTTATTTGCCATTCCCTTCCTATTAATTCCTAACATTCTGTTTGCTTTTTTGATTGCCTCAGCACACTGAGCCAACGATTTCAAAGTATTATCCACTATGACACCTAGATCTCTTTCCTGGGTGGAAATTCCTAAGATAGAACCTAACATTGTGTAACTACAGCAAGGGTTATTTTTCCCTATATGCATCACTTTGCACTTGTTCATGTTAAAATTTCATCCTCCATTTGAAAACCCAATCTTCCAGTCTCACAAGGACCTCTTGCAATTCATCACAATCCACGTGAGATTAGCTACTCTGCATCACTTCACTATCCCTTTCCAGACCATTTATAAATATATTAAAAAGCACAAGTCAAGTACAGATCCCTGAGGTTCTCCACTATTTACCTTTTCCCACTGTGAAAAAAGACCATTTAATCCTAATCTCTGTTTCCTGTTTTTTTAACTAGTTTGCAATCCACAAAAGGACATCGCCTCCTATGTCATGACTTTTTAGTTTTCTTAGAAGCCTCTCATGCGGAACTTTGTTGAACACCTTCTGAAAATCCAAATACACCACATCTACCAGTTCACTTTTGTCCACATTTATTCACGCCTTCAAAAGAAATATAGGATATTTGTGAGGCAAGACTTCCCTTGGGTAAATCCATGTTGTCTGTGTCCCATCAAACAATGTCTATCTAAATGTTTTGTCATTTTATTCTTTATCACAATTTCCCTCAGCACTGAAGTCAGGCTCACCTGTCTATAGTTTCCCAGATCACCTCTGGATCCCTTTAAAAATCGGCCATCTTCCAATTTTCAGGTATATCAGATGATTTTAAGGATAGGTTATAAATTAATTGAAACAGGTCTGAAATTTCATTTTGTAGTTCTTTTAGAACCCTG
This sequence comes from Rhinatrema bivittatum, assembly GCF_901001135.1. NCBI lineage: Eukaryota > Metazoa > Chordata > Amphibia > Gymnophiona > Rhinatrematidae > Rhinatrema > Rhinatrema bivittatum. The sequence goes on from NC_042621.1 coordinate 106,285,827, forward strand.
GGGTGATTACCAACTGGTCCAGGTGATTTACTACTCTTCAGTTTGTCAATCAGGCCTACCACATCTTCCAGGTTCACCATGATTCAGTTCATTTTAACTGAATCATCACACATGAAACCTTCTCTGGAACAGGTATCTCCCCAACATCCTCTTCAGTAAACAGCAAAGCAAAGAAATCATTTAATCTTTCCGTGATGGCCTTATCATCTCTAAGTGCCCCTTTAACCCCTCATTTATCCAATGGTCCAACTGACTCCCTTGCAGGCTTTCTGCTTTGGATATATTTAAAAAAAAATTTGATTTTGAGTTTTTGCCTCTATGGCCAACTTCTTTTAAAATTTTCTCTTAGCCTGTCTTATTCAATGTCTTACATTTAACTTCAATTTAAAGCTCCAGGGAGGAAGATTCAGAACCAATATCAGGAAGTATTTCTTCACGGAGAGGGTGGTGGATGTCTGGAATGCCCTTCCGAAGAAAGTGGTGATGACCAGATCTGTGAAGGACTTCAAAGGGGTGTGGGATAAACACTGTGGATCTATAAAGTCTAGAGGATGTGTATGAAGAGTGGGTGGCTCGCGGGAATGACAGCTACTACCTGGAGATAATACCAATGATGGCTATTACCTGGTGATAATACCCTTATTCAATAAACATACACACAGTTAATGCGACTCCAACATTGCTCTAAGCTTCAATGGCAAGAGGTAATTTGGAAAAAAAAAAAAAAGGATTTCCATTCACAAAAAATGTAGGGAGTAGCTTGCTGGTTACAGCGGTTACTACTCCTAACCAAATAAGCCCGATACTTCACTTTCAATGCCTATCCAGCATAGCTCTCTGCTTCAACGGCAAGGGAGAAAGTCTGATACTTCACTTTCAATGCAAGTTAGCTCTCTGCTTCAACAGCAGGGGAGAATGAAGAAAAGTTGATCTATATTCAGACAACAACCAACAAGGACTGAATTACATAGACTGGGTAAACAACCATGGGTGTAGCTTGCTTATTGTGGCAGTTACTATCCCTAACTAATTAAGCTAGATATCCACTTAGATGCAGTTCCAACACTGCTCTCTGCATTATGGCGGGGGTGGAAGGGAAATAGAACCAAAAGGTTACTAAGGGCCAAGAGTAACAGATAAGTATGAGAGAGGAGAAAAAAAAAAAAAGAGTGCGAAGGCTTGCTGGGCAGACTGGATGGGCCGTTTGGTCTTCTTCTGCCGTCATTTCTATGTTTCTATGGTCCAAAAAACAAAATGAGAGCCAGGAATTGTGAAAACAATAACACTAATACAAAATAGAGGGTAAATCCAACAAATAAATATTGAATTAGATCCTATATTGACAGATAATGAATATCTAGTATAAAGCACGCATCAGCAAGCCTGAATGCTTACCCTTGTGTATGTAGGCCTCCCAATCTTCTACATCATTTGCACATTATAAGAATATATTTTTTCAAGTTGCACATAAAAGAAATGGATAGTAACGATGATCACATCTCAACAAAGGCCAGTGTTTCGCAGGGAAGCTTCTTCAGGAGCACCTTGATCATGTCACCAAAACCAATACATTTCACTGATTTATCAAAATACCAGACAGGAGCCATTTCATTCAAAATTTTGAATGAAAATGGCAGGAGCTGCTGTTCCTTCCTCTCCAGACAGCATGAAGAGACTTTTTGTAAGGCTGAAGGCTTTTGAAGTGTTTTATTACTCTGATGAAACCTAGTATGATGGCCTATTTTTATATGCAGTGAAATTTTGAATGAAAATGGCAGGAGCCGCTATTCCTTCATCTCCAGACAGCATGAAGAGACTTTTTGTGCTTCCAGGATAGTATTTTTAAACAATGTCCATGCCTGTTGCACACTTTTTACCTTTGTAGCTGCACCTTTCAGTTTTTTTCTATTTTTCTCATTTTATCAAAAGTTTCCCTTTTGAAAAATTTAGTGCTAGAGCCATGGATTTACTTACTGTCCCCCTTCCAGTCATTAATTCAAAATTTGATCATATTATGATCACTGTTGCCAAGCGGCTCCACCACTGTAACCTCTCTCACTAAACCCTGTGCTCCACTGAGAATTAGATCTAAAACTGCTCCCTTTCTTGTCTGTTCCTGAACCAGTTGCTCCATAAAACTTGTCATTTATTCCATCCAGGAACTTTATATCTCTAGCATGTCCTGATGTTTCACTTACTCAGTCAATAGTGGGGTAATTGAAATCTCCCATTACTACATTACCAGTTTGGTTAGCTTCCCTAATTTCTCTTAGCGTTTCACTGTCTGACTCACCATGTTGGCCAGGTGGATGGTAGTATACTCCTATCACTATACTCTTCCCCAACACACAAGGAATTTCTATCCATAAAGATTCGATTGTGCATTTAGTCTCATGCACGAACCTGTTGGACTCTATGCCATCTTGGACATAAATCGCCACCAAGATGCTCCTCTCTGTCACTGCGAAATCATTTGTACCCCAGTATAGCACTATCCCATTGGTTATCCTCTTTCCACCATGTCTCAGATGCCAATTAAGTCTATGTCATCATTCATTGCTATACACTCTAATTCTCCCATCTTACTTCTTAGACTTCTGGCATTAGCAGACAAACATTTCAAAGTGTGTTTTTTGTTTGTATTTACATTCTGCTTTTCAGTTGTCGGGGATAACTTGGAATCTTTTAGTTTTTAATTAAAGGCACTAGGACTACTTTTCTTAATATTGGACCCTCTTTGTTGGGATGCCTAACTCTCTTTCATTAGTATCCTTTGAAGATACCTCCCTCTAAACCATGCACTGCTGAGCGACTGTCGGCTTTCCCCTTTGTTCTAGTCTAAAAGCTGCTCTACCTCCTTTTTAAAGGTTAGCGCCAGCAGCCTGGTTCCACCCTGGTTAAGGTGGAGCCCATCCCTTTGGAAAAGGCTCCCCATTTCCTTATAAAACTGAATCCGTCTTCCTTGCACCATCGTCTCATCCACGCATTGAGACTCCGGAGCTCTGCCTGCCTCTGCGCATGGAACAGGGAGCATTTCAGAGAATGCTATCCAGAAGATTCTAGATTTAAACTTTCTACCTAAGAGCCTAAATTTGGCTTCCAGAACCTCCCTTCCACATGTTCCTATGTCATTGTTGCCCACAATTACCTCGACAGCCGGCTCTTCCCCAGCACTGTGTCTAATTACCATCCTTTAAATGTATTAGTGAATTCACTATATGTCTGGTAGTGGCCTACAGGGGAATGATTAAACTCTCAATAAGGTGTGGGGAATTCGTAAAGTTAAAAGGCTGTTTTGGGGGGGTTTTTTTAGTGTGAAAGTGGCACCTGCCTATAAATTAAATGATGAGCTGGGGTGGGAAATACAAACAGTCTAACTTCTGTTTATTCGCTGCCTTACTGACTATTAAAAGCACAAATACACTAAATAATATTCCCCAATAGTTAACTTCGCCCTAATACTTTTAAAAAAGAAAATTTCCCAAGCAAAACTTACTGATTCCTTTCAGCCATCAGCAATGTGATCCTCTCCTCTCAGTGCTTCTAGAATTGTACACTATAAGCAAGGAGTTATTCTTTTTCCCCTCTAAAGAGCAATTATTATGCTCCAAGCACCCTTAAATCAAGGATCAGTGTATAATAAAAGGGAGGTAAAGGAAGGAAGCACCAGTAGCTGATCTGTTTAAAAAAAAGGACAACATTTGGACAAAAATAGCAAGGACATCACATAATTACCAGAGTTAAACTGTGAAATGCATCAGAGCTAGAGAGGTTGCTGGAATACATTTTTTATGTAAGCTTTCCTTCAATTATGTTTGTCTAAAGAACACATTTTTCTATGAGCTTGCCAAATTTTGCCAGATCCTGGAGTGATAACTCCTGACACCTGGTCAATATATGGCCACCTGATAAACTGTTGACCAGTTGGCCAATCACACCACTCCCTTTACATTTTTAAAGGAAAGTACTAACTAAAACATTCCTCTAGGAATAGGCAAGAAGCCCTGACCTTTCATCTTGTTTATTTAAAAAAAAAAAAAAGAAAGAAAGAAAGAAAGAAAGAAAAGTGTGTAAAGGTTGGGCCTTCCCATTGGCTCAGTAGCAGTGCTATGTACTGTAACTGAAAGAATCCCTGGACAGGTTCTCAGATTGGGCCTGCCACACCTTGGATCAGCTGGGGATGCTGCAGAGATAGTGTTCACAGTCCCAGACTGTTAGTGCTGTTGCCTTCCCCTCCCTCCCAACCCCAGGGACAAGAGACAACAGAACAGAAAGCACAGCCTTCTTTGTTCTGCTCTATCTGCTCCAGGCTACCCTTATGTCCCTGAATGACAGGGGGGGGGGGGGGAAGATTGGAATAGAGAGTACAGTATGTTTTCCTTGCTCTGTCCTTTCCAGTCTTGCCCCTCCCATCTCTTTCTTGGCACTGGAAGATGAGGAGTTGGAACAGGAAGCAGAAAGCTGTTCTCTGCTGATTGAGCAGAGAGAGGCAACAAGTTTTCATCTGTCTTGCTGCCCCTCATTTTTGCCACCCTAGAATGTCTATTGGCCAATTCAGGCCTGCCCAGTTACTACAGGGAGGCAGGGAGTTATAGTCCATCTACAGCCTGAATTTAGAGGCCATGGTACAGGTTTCTGTGAGGACCTTAGTGATTGGCTCCCAGTATCAGGATCATTGCTTCAATGACCAATATAGGATGAGTGGGAGGGAGAGTTTTCTAAATTAGCGAAAAGTCTCTGAGTAGTGATGAACAAAGGCTCGTGATGCCGGAATCCCAGCACAGATTTTGACTGAGCTGGAAGAAAGGAGAAGTTATTTGGTCTAGAATAATAAAATTAAATTTGAAAAAAAAATACATTAACATTTCCAAAATTCCCATTTAGAAAGTTCATGAGCTTTTATAGCCAGATTACCTATAAAGTACTATTTCACAGTCTCAATGTTTCAGAGAATGCAATGAAACATCAGAAATATGTTGTGGAGTACCAAGCAGGCAAAGATCTGTAACTATACATTATTAAAAAGGATTTTTTAATACATTTTGTATTAAAAATGGCCATTGTACATTTTAGGAATTTTTTTTATAGTATATGTACTATGGACCTTATGTGCCTGACAATGTGTCCATCTGCATTTTTCATTTGTGCATGTGTCGGGCACATACTATGGGATCCAACAGGATGCAGCCGAGCGTTTGCCCAGTTGAGGCTTGGCAGGAGATGGAGAACAGAGGCAGCCCCCTGGAGACCATCCTTACGGGGCAAAACCTGGAGCATGCCACTGAAATGGCCAGATGAAGCCCATCCTGGTGGGCTGAAGAATGAGGCCTGCCACTAAGATACCTCTAAAAAGCCCATTTCTCTAGTGCCAACAAACCTGTACCTCATCTGCTTGCTCACCACTGATCCAGGCTGGCAGATGGAGGAGAAAAACAGTAGCATCTCAGGCCACGTCTGCCTCCTCTACTGGCCAGGGCCTGACTGGTGTTTAAACTGCAAAACAGTATGGCATCCCATGAGGTTCAAAACACTATTTAGGCTCCAGGTAACAAGTTGCAGCCCATGGCAAGGCACTTCTACTCTCTTCCCTCCTACAACCACAAATAATCTGTGGTGAGAGGTATGGGTTCTTGGGGAGGTGTCATCCAAGGGTATATGATAAGAGAGAACAGCTGAGCAGTTGGGAGGGGTAGCGTGAGGAGGATTGGCTGGGAGGAGGGGAGAGGTATGGCAGGAAGTAGGATCAGCCAAGGGTGTTGAAGGTTGTGAGGAAGATGGACTGGGAGTGGAGGAAAAAATGGGGGATGAGTGGAAGTGGGAGGAGGAGAGGGAACAGCTGTTAGGAGAAAGGATAGGTTGTGATGAGTGCATCCCCCAATAGGAAGGGTGCTCTACCTATGGCAAAACAGTGATGTGTGGCTAGTATAAGGCTTTGGAATGGTATCTATCTCTCACTTAGGACTGCTAGGTGAGCTGGGAGGAAGAAGGATTAAAAATGGGGAAAAAAAACCAAAACAGGTAACTCAGCCCCAGTTAGGTAGGAAGAGGCTACCCAGCAAAAAAGGGAAAGCATTAAAATAGTTCTCCTTTCCTTACCATCTACTTTTCAGCAGTAAAGACAGTCCCTCTCTTTAAGCAGAAGCATTACTAAAGAAAAACAAGCTAGAGATACCCAACAGTTTGTAACTCCAGCCATCGACATATCAACAATAGCTCTGCATCAACCAAGTTATTTATCACTGCTCTGGGTCAGACCAAGGGTCCATCAGGCCCAGCATCCTGTTTCCAACAGTGGCCAATCCAGGCCATAAGAACCTGGCAAGTACCCAAACATTAGATAAATCACACGCTACTAATGCTTATTAATTACCATAATAGCAGTTTATGGATTTTTCCTTTAGGAACTTATCCTAACCTTTTTTAAACCCACTTACACTAACTGCTGTAAGCACATCCTCTGGCAATGAATTCCAGAGCTTAACTATGCACTGAGTGAAAAAGAATTTTCTTTTATTTATTTTAAATGAGCTACTTGCTAATTTCATGGAGTGCTCCCTGGTCCTTCTGTTATCTGAGAGAGTAAATAACTAATTTACATTAATTTGTTCAAGTCCTATCATGATTTTGTATATCACCCCTTAGTTGTCTCTTCTCCAATCTGAACAGCCCTCACTTCTTTAGCTTTTCCTCATAAGGCAGCGTTCCATGCGCCTTATTTTGGTCTAGTATAGGTATTCATTGTTCCAGAGCATGTAGACATTGGTATGAGTAAACAGACTAGCCACAGTTCACCAGGACTGTGATGCAGGGGTTAAACTACTTCTGAGTCTTGCTTCTATGAGGTACAGCAGATTAAAGGTAAAACGGAAAAGTCTGCAAAAGGCGAATTTAATACAGAAGGAATTTATTTTTGTTACCCACCCAGTAAACGGCACGGTTACAAAGAGCCGTTTCCGAGATTATAATCCAGTTTGGAACAGAAACAGGTTTAGGGATTTGCTAGAAGGCGAGTGGTAAAGGTGGGCTTGCAACCAGGCTCTCTTTGGAGGGGTAAGAACTGAGCTCTAAACACTTAGGGCCAATCTCTCTGAAGCGCAGCCTCTTTCCCCAAGTAAGGAAACACGGGATCGACAAACTTTCTCTTTCCCCAAGAAGGAATAAAGCATAGGCGGAGGTCACACCTGAAGACGTGTCTTGGATTTCCAGCATCCTCCGGCGGGTCCGTTCTGACAGCAGTTACTGTGCAAGGCCTCCAGCTCCTCCCATGTACCGTTTCTGTGGCTGTGCAAGGACGCCGGAGGGGCAAGTCAACCTAACCCTGCAAATACGTCACGGCACCCGGACTCTCCCGCACGCAACACGCGGATTTCCGAGGGGGGGGTTAACGGCACCCGAGCGCCGCGCCGGCCTCTGACGCCACGACCTGCGCCGCTGTGGACTGCCTGGTGACAGGCACTGGCTCGAGAGGTGACGCGTCTTCCGCTTCCTGTGGAGAGGGTTAGACGGGTTGCTCCTCGCGCCCTATAGTCATGCGACAAAAGCAGCCGAATTGTGAATTTAGAAAGGCAATTTCGGCGGGGAGTTTGTCAATAATTCACATCTTTTAGTATAAACATATAAGAACTAAAGAAGGGGCCGATAGTTGGCTTGAGGAAGCGGTGTGGAATAATAAGCTAAAAATCGTTAAGTATCAATGTTTTGGCTTTATTATTTTGCATTACCTAGTCTTTAGGCTTTATTTTCCATTTGTTTTTTTGCCCTGTCTGGTCTTTAGGTTTATCTTTTTCTTCATTTGCCTTGTTTTTACGTTTTACCCTTCTTTTCTGTTTTCTTCACCTTCCACCCTTTTCTCCCTTTCCCACCCATCCAGTTTCTTTTCCTTTTCTTCCCCTTAAGCCTCTCCCCTTTTCAGCCAAAATTGCCTGTTCTTCCTTTATAGCTTCTCTTACTTTCTTCAGTTCTCTCAAGCCAGTTTCTCCTCTCCTTCCTTAACAGCCTCTCAACTTCTAGGTATCAAGAGGAGTCCCGGGCTGCAACATCTTCCAACCCTGCCGATGACTCCTGGGCTGAGTACTAGGGTGGCCAGGGCAGCAACATCTCTTCTCGGGCCCTGGTTGGTATCAGGAGTCCGGTTTTAGGCAGAATTGCTCACTCTTTGTAAGACATTTTGGATCTTTGAATTGAAAATAAAACGTCATAATCAATTTGTGGATGAAAAAAATACCAATCAAGAACAAAAAATAATTTGCAACCAAAATATTTAGATCGGGGCTCTATATCATGACCTTTGTGATCAGGGACAGCTCAAGGAAATCTGCTGGAAAAAGATGGCAACCCCTCCCCCAAGGTTCGGTGCAGGCCAAATCAGTGAAAGAGAAGGGGGAGGGGCCCGCTTAGAGTGTAGCCCTTTTGGTGGTATGAAATGCTGGGGAAGGGGGAAGGCAGGGGTAGTGGTTCCCAGAGGAGTGGTAGATAAAGAGTGCTATTGATATTTCCAGGAAGCTGGTTACGGTGTCTCACTCCATGGAATTCTGCCACCTGCCTCCCTTTCCCAACATTTTACTGTGGACTCTTTTACTGTTATGGTCTATTGTCTTCCTTGTTGGGGGGGTTATGAGCTCCTATGTAGGCTCTGATGGGACGGCCGTCTCTATCTTTAAGATTTAATTCTTATTGCATGGGTGTAGATTTGACTTCTGTATGGGTTCTCATGGGATGTGTGATTTTCATTCAGGGTTGTCTTTCTCAGGTTTGCATGGGGTCGGGGGAGGGACTTGTGCCATGTGTGGTGGTATCTTCCTCCAGTGGGGTTTATGCACCTGGTAGGGTGGAGATGTAGTTTGAGTGTTGAGTCTGGGGGGTGGGATCTCAATTTGGATTGGGTTCATATGGTATTGGTGAGCTGTGGGCCTATAAGGCTTTTTCATATGGGGGTTCTTAAAATTGGAGTGCAAATGGGGAATCTGGGGAGGTTGCCTCTTTTGATTGTTATATATATTTTTTTTCTTTAATAATGGGGCCTATTAAGATTATGTCCATCAATGCTAAGGGCTTGAACTCTCCGGTTAAAAAAAAATTACATTTTAAGGAAGCGGCTGCTGTGGGAGCCAATGTGATCGTCGGTCAAGAAACACACCTTACCGCTAGATTCTCACATTTGCTAGGTTGTTAAAAAGTTCCCTTTCAATATTTTGCTCCAGCGACAAAAAATAACAAATATGGTGATAGGAATTTAGTTTGCTCAGAATTTAATTGTGGATGTAACTTCTGTTCTTCAGATGTCCATGGTAGGTTTCTGATTTTGAAGGTGCCTATTAATAGGGAATATCTTACTTTGGTTAATTTATATGCCCCAACACCAACCAGGGGGACTTTTTTTGGACTCTAATGGAGACTCTGCAAGGGTGGGCATAAGGTCAAGTTTTATTAGGGGGTGATTTTAATATCACGTGTTATCCTTATTTTGATAATTCTTCTGGGATAGGGAGGGCATCTCATTTGTAGAGACGTTCTCTGAAAAGTTTAATCTGTGCTTGGGGATTGCAAGATATATGGAGACTGCGAAATCCCACTCTAAAAGATTATACCTTCTATTTGGTGCCACACACCCCATAATCGCATATTGATTATTTCTTATTAGATTCTATGCTGGTGGGAGCTGTGCAAGACACTGGTATAGGTCACATCACATGCGGCGATCTGGGTGGAGTTTCAAATAGGTAAAGAGCAATAGGAAATCCGGTTTTGGAAGCTCAACAATTCCCTCCTCATGGATAAGGATTTTATTGATGTTCTTTTTAAAGATATCCAGGATCATTTTCTATTTAATGATACTGGTGAAGTTTCACCAGTGATTCTATGGGAGGGAATGAAAGTGGTTATTAGGGGGAAGCTTATTTCTCATGCCTCTTTTCTCAAGAGGCAGAAGGCTGCTAAGAGGCTGAACCTGATGCTTCGTATAGGTAAATTGGAAGTTCAACATAAGCGCAGTGGGGAGGTTAATGTTAAAATGGATCTTGATGCCACCAGACAGGAGTTGCAGGCCTTGGACTTGGCAAAGATTGCCTTTCACATGCTTTGAGTGAAACCAATTTTTTAAATTTGGAAATAAAGCTGGCTGTCTTTTGGCTCGACACCTTAAGATCCAATCGATGCAAAACCAGATTCGTAAAATCAAGGATAAGGCAGGTAATATGATCTACTATACAAATCAGATTTCTGATCGCTTCACACAATTTTATGGTGATCTGTATGCGGGTGATTGTGGTATATCCTCGTCTGCAATTACATCATACCTTAATCTTGTCTCTCTTCCCTCCTTGCCTGAGGAGGCTAGAGAACTTTTGAATGCATCCATACAAACTGAGGAAATCCTTAATGTCAATTCGGATTTGAAGCTAGATAAGGCACCTGGCCTCGACGGATTCTCTGCCAAGTTTTATTAGGTTTGTAAGTCAGTGATTGTTCAGCCTCTAGCCAATATGTTTAATTTCCTGAGAGAAGGGGGTTCGCTAGTGGTTGGAGCGAATGTCATTCCACTATTAATTGATGTGCCTCAGGTTCTGTCCTGGACACTCTTCTCTCACGATATTTAAAACTAATCGGAGAAAGTTCTTTTTTACTCAACGCACAATTAAACTCTGGAATTTGTTGCCAGAGAATGTGGTTAGTGCAGTTAGTATAGCTGTGTTTAAAAAAGGATTAGATACGTTCTTGGAGGAGAAGTCCATTACCTGCTATTAAGTTCACTTAGAGAATAGCCACTGCCATTAGCAATGGTTACATGGAATAGACTTAGTTTTTGGGTACTTGCCAGGTTCTTATGGCCTGGATTGGCCACTGTTGGAAACAGGATGCTGGGCTTGATGGACCCTTGCTCTGACCCAGTATGGCATTTTCTTATGTTCTTATGATATATAACAATTCCCTTGGTGCTCTGATTTTTCTCTCATGGATTTCAATACCATTTTTATGCTGATGACTCCCAGATCTACCTTTCTACACCAGAAATTTTACCAGACATCCAGTCCTGGATCTTGGCCTTCTTGTCTTACATTGCTGTCTGGATGTTCTGCTGCCACCTTAAACTTAACACGGTCAAGACAGAGCTCTTTATCTTTCCCCCAAAGCCCACCTTCCCTCTTCCTCCTTTCTCTGTTTCTGTGGATTACACAGTCATCAGGGAGCGGAGTGAAGATGGCTGCCTGAGCGGTCACTCTCCCGTTTGCCTTTGCCATTTTTCTGTTGTTGTTGTTTCTTCAATTTGCAAGTTTTCATGCCGTCCAAACAGAAGGGTCGAGTCCGGGTCATTCCTCCGGATCCTAGTCTCCCCTTGAGGCAAATGACCATCGAAGAGTACATCTCTTGTAACCCTGAAGCTTTGCAGGTTAGTAACCACGTTACCAAAGAAGGAGCAGGAGATCCCTTGCTGGCTGGGGAAGAAGCATCTCTCAGCCCGCCGGATTGTTGTCTCCCCCCGGTGAGCGGGTTCGCAGCTGCCCCAACATCTTCAAAGCTCTTGCCAATGATTTTACTGGGAGCACTTCAATGGATGAAGTTGCCAGTGTGGGAAATCTTGATGTGAATGGAGAGAGCCGCGAAGGAGACACTCAGGTTTCTGGTTTAGCGGAGCTGGCACTCTCACGTCTTGGATCCTCTCCAGGAATGGAAAGCTTCAATGTGGAGCTGGTTTAACAGCTTCTGGTGAGTCAGCTAGGGGTAAGAAATTTGTCTTATCCCCCTAAACCAGCCGTTGTTACTTTGGACGCTTTGTGGGATTTTATTGTTAGCTTTTCTTCCCTTTCTTCCAAATGCAATGCTAAGGTGGACTCCTTGTCTCAGGAATTGGAGTCCATTGCTCAAACTCAGCAGAGAATAGCACCGGAACATTCAGAGAAAATTGGTGTTCTTGAAACTACAGTTTCCAAATTAAATTCTGTGAACGCTACCATGGTTCAAGAATGTGGGGCCATATCCCGCAGAGTGGAACTGTGTGAAAATTGAGATCTCATAATCTGCGATTCACTAACTTTCCCAGAGTAATGGGAAAGTTAGTGTATTACCCCAAAATGAGTCTTAGGAAATCTTTATTGGATATTCTACATCTACCGGCTGAGTCTATACCTACTATTAATAGAATTTATTTTCTCCCATTTAAAAAGATTGCTAATTCAGAGGTAGCCCCTCAAACATCCCTGGACATGTCTAATTTAACTCAATTTCTTGAATCTACTTCTGAAGAGATAATTGAGAGGGCTACGCTACTCGTTTCGTTAGTGAGCATGTTTCCTTTATTATGAGAAATTACTTTAAAAATATACCGGTGGACTTTTTGGGACACCCGATTAGGATATATCCTGACCTGGCTAGAGTAACACAAGAGAGATGTAGAAATTTCTTGGCTTTACACTCGCAGGTCCAGGGTTTGAGAGCTTCTTTTTTTTACTTAAATACCCTTGTAAGTGTGTTGTAAAATCTGGGAATGATTTTTATATATTCTTTGTTCCAGGACAGCTTAAATTCTTTATTGAAGGGAAGAAAATGGTCATTTCTTCAGAGCCTCCTTGATATTAGTTGTGACTTTCTTGTGTAGAAATTGGGTTAGGTTAATTGAGGAGGGGGGCAAGATGGCCAACACATAAGCTCACGCAACTCCTCAGCTCCACGTTAATATTGGCCCCGTGCTTTTCTTAGCTTTTTAATTTCCTCAGAAGTTAACTTCAAAAAAAGGGTGCCTCATACTAAAAGAAAAGCCCGGGTTCGCGAGACTCTTACCTCGACACTGATACTAGAAGCAAGGCAAACGCGGCTTGAGGAAGCTTTCGCGAGACCCACTGTTTTGAGACTGGAGGGAGGGGCCGCTGGCAGAATCGACAAGAAGCAGACGCCGATTGCCGTGGCCGAGGAACATCCCTCAGACCCGGAGCACCTAGAGCTCCAAGCCCACCGTCTGGACCTTCAACGACATCAGAAGATCTTCGGGAAATATCAGCTATCCCAGTTATCCCACTGACCACAGCCGCCCAGAGAATTAACAGCAGTATGCTGAGTGATTCGGAGAGCCTGGCTATTTGGCTCCAAGGGTCAAATAGCCGAGGAACAGAGGAGGCTGAAACCAGATGAAGGCGAGAGAGAACCACTGGAGGTAGGAGTAATAGTTTTGGATACCAGTGAGATTTGTTTGACAACTGTACCAGAGAAAATAACATTGCAAGAGATCTGGAAATTGCTGTTAAATATGGACAAGTCTATTAATTCTTTAACGATGCTATTAAAGGAAAATATTAATAAAACTCAAATTCTTGAAAATAAAATAACAGTGGAAATTTCCATGAAAGAGTTTGAGAAAGAAATGACTGTAGTAAAATAAGTCCAGGCTAACTTAATTAAATCTGAGTCCATATTTACAAATAAAATGCAAATATTGGAAAATGCGACGAGGAGACCAAACTTAAGATTCCTGACTTTCCTAAATCATGGTTGTTGCCACCCAAAGAACTGTTCAAAAGCTATTTGATAAATGTTTTGAAATTTACAGAATCCGCTATTCCAGCAATATCCAAGATTTACTATTTACCATCTTCGAGAGATTCTAAGGAAAAATGGGTACAAGGAAATGAAGAAGATCTGTCTTTACCCCTAAATTTAACAGAGATTCTGGAAAAGTCATTGGAGATGTCAGTTGAGTCAAGGGCAACCCTCCTGGTAACTTTTACCTTCATATCAGAAAGAGACTCTGTATTAAGACTTTACTTCAGAAATTTATCTCAGCAATTTTATGGTCAGGAGAGAAGAAAAAAGTTCTTGAGCATGAGAAATGAGGTGGTAACAAGGGGTGCAAAATTCAGTCTGCGTTACCCCTGTAAATATATTGTTTATCAAAATACAAAATATAAATTGAAAGCTTTTGGGGCTGTCTCGGGGCTCAAGGTCAATTTTGACAAGTCCGAAATCTTGAATGTTAACCTTCCCCCCCAAGAGGTAGCAACCTTACAACTCAGCTTACCTTTTAAATGGGCCAAAACGGCGCTGAAATACCTGGGAGTTCGTATTGGTCCTGCTGTTAGTCAGTTGTTTGCCCTGAACTATACGCCCCTCTTACACTCCATTACTGCAGACCTTCACAACTGGTCTCGACACACATTCCTGGCTCGGGAGGATTGCTATTGTGAAAATGAATATTCTCCCTCGCTTTTTATATTTTTTTACCACCATCCCAATTCTGCTCTCACCAGCTATTCTACGTTTGTGGCAACGGAAGATCTTTGGGTTCATATGGCGCAAAAGACCTCCCCGGGTTTCCCGCAACACTCTATATCTTGCTAAAGATAGAGGGGGCCTGGGAGTCCCGAATTTACAATGGTACTACTGCGCGGCCCAACTCCGGGCCCTGCTGGTGTTTCATTCTCCCCATAACCTCCCACTGTGGGTCTCTCTGGAACAGGCTGCAATAGGGGATTCCCCACTCTCTGCACTTCCGTGGCAGCCTAAGAACTCCTGGGCTATGGGCCCTTACATGCCCTTTGCTTTGGGTACCACACTTTGCCTTTGGCAGCGGTGGAAAGCTTTGTTGGTTGGGAAGGAGCCTTATACTCCGCTCACACATCTTTTTGCTAACGCCCTTTTCCCTCGTGCCTCCACTGCTGCGGCGTCTCAGCCATGGCTAGCCGCTGGCATTCGCTATGTAGAACATGTTATTGTCCAGGGCTCTATCATGACAAAGGAGGCTCTTTGCGCTCATTATCATTTTAGAGACGTGGACTTCCTATTGTATGCTAAAATCTATCATTCTATTAAAAGGGCAGTTAGGCAGGGTACTATGCGCCTTACTGTCACATTGTTTGAACATTATTGTCTTAATGTGCATAAGTTACGGGGTCTCATTTCCAAAATCTACGCTTTATTAGCTGGGAGAGCCTCGGGCCACTTTTGCCAACAGAGGGCTTGGGTGTCTGACTTTGCTCACGTATTAGATGAGGATGACTCGACTCTAATTTTTCTGATGAACCGCAAATGTTCTATCTCTGCTACCCTGCAGGAAAACTGTTACAAATTATTATATCGTTGGCATTATACCCCTCAGCGTCTTCATCGCTATAATCCTCTCATACCAGACACCTGCTGGCGGCAATGTGGACAGATAGGAGATTATTATCATGTATGGTGGCAATGTGGGAAAATTAGCTGCCTGTGGACCGCGGTTTTTGAGTGGTTATCTCATATCCTTCAGGAATCTCTGGACATCAAACCGTGGCATGCTCTGTTAACCTTGCCTGTGCCAACAGTCAATAAATCACAACAGAGGTTCATACAACAAGTCTTTATTGTCACTAGGCTTGAAATAGCCGCACATTGGAAAGCAAGTAGTGTCCCCAGTCTTGCTCGAATTCTCCACAGACTCCATAATGTTTATCAACTGGAGCGCCTCACGGCAGTCCATCATAACCATGTGAAACCCTTCACGGCGGTCTGGGACCCGTATTGTACATGGCTCCGGGCTCAAGCCCAGGGGGACTCTGCCCCTGATGTGAGTGCTGAGTCCACTTGTTAATCTGATTTTCTCCTTCCCTGGTTTCCTCTTCCGGGCTTGGGATTCCCCGACGAGCATCGGTCGCTTGCTCCACTTCAAGCTGTGTACTTCAGTCACCTTTCACAACAAATAACGATGTGTTATGTATTTTTGCCACTCATCTATTCATTTGTTTTTTCAATTCCTGTTGTCAGGGTGGGAGGGGGGTTGTGGGTCTTATATAGCTCTGATGATTGCTATTATGGTTGTATTTACTAATTTGTATTTGCTAAATCATCCAATAAAAATTGTTTAAAAAAAAAAAAAAATACGAAATATAGTTTTGTGGAACCAACATATCTCCGAGAGTATCTAAATTCACACTCCTAATAGTGCCCCAGGGGGGATAGGCTAATATAGAAATATCAGTGGGATTATGCATATTTTTAAGTATTTTCCTTAATTCTGCTTCTTTATAATCTTGCCCTCCTCCCTTATCTTATGATATTCAGAGATGTATTACCTTTCTTGTGAACAAGATATAATGCTATTAGCATTTTGATTTTTTTTTCTCTGTATTTTTCTGAACATTGTTTCAATGTTGTTAATTATTGAAAATTCAATAAAAATTAAATTAAAAAAAAAAGAAATTGGGTTAGGTTTTGTCAACCTAATTTTCTAATAAGCTTTCTTTTTTCCTTTTATTTTAAATCTCCTGTGTTTCTCTCTCCTTTCTTATGGTTGGAAGGTCTAAATTCAGAGGGTGGATTATGTTGTATGATATTTTTTCTTTTCTTATTATGTTAAACTCTCAATGTTTCTATGAAAAGATTTGCTCTTTGTCATTTTGTAAAATTATAAATAAAAAGTTAAAAAACCAGTCATCCTCTTGATCCTATCATCCCTTGCAGTCCTCTTTGACTCCTCTCTCTCCTAGAACATAAGAAAATGCCATACTGGGTCAGACCAAGGGTCCATCAAGCCCAGCATCCTGTTTCCAACAGTGGCCAATCCAGGCTAAAATATCTGGCAAGTAACCAAACACTAAGTAAATCCCATGCTATGCATATCCAAAACTCTGCTACAATGTGCCATTTCTTTTTTTTTTTACAACACTGCCAAAATCCATCCTTTCCTTTCCTTTCTGAACACACTACTAGAACTCTTATTCGCTCTCTCATCTCCTTCTGCTCCTGACAGATCTCCGGACAAGCCATCACTGTCCACTGCAATCTGCCCTAAATGCAGCGGCATGACTTACCTTTCGCCAAAGTTGCCATGCTCACATGACCCCTCTTCTGAAGTCATTGCATTGACTCTCTATCTGTTCCCGCATACAGTTCAAGCTCTTCTTTCTCACCTACAAATGCCTTCACTCTGCAGCACCTCCATTACCTCTCTTCTCTTATCTCTGTCTACACCCCTCCTCGTGCACTCCACTCATCAGACAAGTCACTCCTATCTGTGCTCTGCTCCTCTACTTCCAATTCCCAACTCCGTGCTTTCCACCTGGCTGCACCGTGTGCTTTGAAGTCTTCCTGAACTGGTACGTCATGCCCCCTCTCTTGCCAGAGGATCAGTAAGTATTGAAACAAAAAAAAGGGTTAGTTAGGGATAGTTTAGGGGTTGGGGAGGAGAGGGAAAAAGGAAGGAAGAGTAGGCTAATCGTGTCACCACACGCATGTTATAAAATCAGTGCATCCATGTGCGTGCACCGGAACTGGGCCTATCAAATAGCGTGTGTCCTTTTAAAATCAACCTTTGTGTGTGTGTATCTGTGTGAGAACATGTATGTGCGGGTATGTAACTGTGTAAGAGCCTATGTGTGTTTCTGTGTGAGAGCTTCTGTATGTGTCTGTGTGAGAAGCTGTGTGCCTGTGAATGTGTCTGCGAGAGAGCTTGTGTGTTTGTGTATGTTTTGTGCCTGTGAGAGCCTATGTTTCATATATAGGTACGCACACACACAGAGGGGTACATTTTCAAAAACAGCGCGCGCGCGTACTTTGGTTCACGCACCACGCGCAAACAAAAGTACGCTGGATTTTATAAGATACGCGCGTATCTTATAAAATCCGGGGTCGGCGCACGCAAGGGGGTGCACATTTGTGCAACCTGCGTGCGCCAAGCCCGGCGCGCACTGCCTGTTCCCTCCGAGGCCGCTCCAAAATCGGAGTGGCCTCGGAGGGAACTTTTCTTCTGCCTCCCCTCACCTTCCCCTCCCTTCCCCTACCTAACCCACCACCCGGCCCTATCTAGACCCCTCCCCTATCTTTATCAGAAACGTTACTACTGCCTCCGGGCAGTAGTAACTTATGCGCGCCAGCGCAGCACGCCCTGACACAGGCCGCTGTGTCGGGGCACTCAGCCACCCCCCTGGACCGCCCACACGTCCCTGAACATGCTCCGGATCGGAAACCGCGCCCCCTGGCCATGCCCCCGACTGCCCCTTTTTGCAAGCCCCGGGACCTACGCGCGCCGCCGAGCCTATGCAAAATAGGCTCGGCGCGCGCGGGGGGCGGGATTTTAAAAGGGTTACGCGCGTACCTTATACGCGTAACCCTTTTAAAATCCGGCCCATAATGTATCGGTGAGGGAGAGGCAGCCTGTGTATGTTAGAGGGAGGGAGTGTGTGAGAGAATTAATATATTATTGTGTGTGCATGTGTGTGAAAGAAGATAAAATTTGTGCAGCTCTACCTCCCCCAATCCACGATAATCTTAGGGTGACTGGAAATCAGATCCCAGGTATGGAGAGCAGATTTGTAAATCCTTATTAGTTTCAATTTTGGGTGTAATTTGATGATTCTGCTCTTTTGAAATATATTTTTTGGGGGGGGGGGGGGGCGGGAATAGAACATTTTTAATTGGATTTTTTATTCATCAGATTTTTTACATTTTTTTGGTGTTTGGGAATATTCAATATTCTGTTCATTCACTTGTTTGAATTAATATTTTTATGAATATGATTATTAGTGTTATATTTCTTGATTTTATTTAATGTTTTATGAATAATGGTAATGTTTCTGTTTTTCCATTGTTGCTCTGCATGTAGAGGCTGGCTTGTTGTGGGTTCCAGTTCAGTTCTCAGCACGTTTCTGTCTATACTTTCTGATCTCTTTATTCTGTATTTGGTCAGGGACTCTCTGTGTTCTGCATATGTGACCGAGGTGAGGTATTTTGCTAGCATGTAATTTCTGTGTAGGGATCTATAGCAGCCTGGTTTCCTAATAAGAGTTTTTATTGGTGTTCTAGGGCCTGGTGTAATATGTGCAGTGTTGCCTTTTCATAGACAAGGTTGTTAGGGTTGTTTTGGTATGGGAGGTTTACTACATTGAAATGGTAATTCTGTTCGTTTATAGCTTTCTGAGGGCCAAGCCCACACCCAGCACACATGCATTCTGTTAAGGGTAGTAACTGCCGCAAAAGTCTAATTCCATAGGAGTTCCAAGTGTCTTTTTTGCAGTTTTCTGGCTGGCACCACAGGAGTGCATATAAATATAATATGGTGTTGTAAGTGATATTTTTGCCTCAGAAGACTGAACTATTGAATGTTAACTCTTGAATATTCTTTTTCATCGTTGGCCCTGTGTGCTGTGGCGATCAAAAAAGAAAACAGAATGTTAGGAATTATTAGGAAGGGAATGGAAAATAAAACGGAGGATGTCATAATGCCTCTGTATCACTCCATGGTGAGACTGCACCTTGAATACTGTGTACTATTCTGGTCACCGCATCTCAAAAAAGATATAACTGCACTGGAGAAAGTGCAGAGAAGGATGACAAATGATAAGGGGGCATGGAAAGGCTAAAGAAGTTAGGGCTGTTCAGTTTGGAAAAGAGACAACTGAGGGGGGGATATGATAGAAGTCTACAAAATCATGAAAGGACTTGAACAAGTTAATGTAAATTTGTTATTTACTCTCTCAGATAATAGAAGAACCAGGGGGCACTTCATGAAGTTAGCAAGTAGCTCATTTAAAACAAATTGAAGACAATTCTTTTTCACTCAGTGCATAGTTAAGCTCTGGAATTCATTGCCAGAGACTGTGGTTACTGCAGTTAGTGTAACTGGATTTAAAAAAGGTTTGGATAAGTTCTTAGAAGATAAATCCATAAAATGCTATTACGGTAATTAATAAGCAATAGTAGCTTGTGTTCTATCTAATGTTTGGGTACTTGCCAGGTACATGTCACTTGGATTGGCCACCGTTAGAATCAGGATACTGGGCTCAATGGACCCTTGGTCTAATCCAGTATGGCATATCTTATGTTCTTATGTAAAATTTGTTATCAATGCATAATTTAATTGTGTGTGTCTATAAAGGGTGTGGGGGGTATGTATGTGTGTGTGTGTGTGTGGGGGGGGGGGGGGGGTTGTGTGCAAGACTGTAAGGGTACCTAATACGCTTCCTTATCCATGGGTTCTGGGTGTAGGGGCTTGTCAGTTTTTAAAGGACAGAGCTGGGCTTTATTTGATAGGCCCAGGACAGGCAGTGAATGAATCGGGGGGGGGATTACAGTCATTTTTCTCACAGGGCAGTAAAAAAACTAGCACTACCCCTGATAGTAATGATGGCAGATCAAGACAGCAGTCTGCTTATGGTAGTAACTGCAAGTTACCTCCATGCATTCTGTTAAGGGTAGTAGCTGCCAAATCTTCAACCTTCTTCTAGTGGTTGAAGATTTAGCAGCTGTGATTGAATGCCAAGAAGAGCAGAGTCATGCATCTGGGGTGCAGTAATCCGAAAGAGCTGTATGTCTTTGGGAGAGGTGAAAGTCTAATGTGCATGGACTAGGAGAAGGACCTTGGGGTTGTGTCTGGTGATCTGAAGCACAGGTTTGCATTTGGCGATAGGTGCTAGATTGCCTGGCTACAGCTCTGCCTTTAAATTAACATCAAACACAACTGTATCTAGGGGCGGATTGGCCTATCGGGGGTCAGGCATCCCCCGGTGGGCTGATCGCTCCAGTCACATGGTCTGCCGTGTGTGGCCGTGACAGAGCTGCGCTAGGCAGACCACGTGACGTGACCAGGGCGGCGAATACCCGGGCCGGTCCGACATCGTGAATCCGCCGCTGACTGTATCCTCCTCACCAGTTCCATGGTCTATCCACTCTCTCCTACAATGCAAGACCCTAACCAACTCAGACAACAAACCTGAAACTAACAAACCCTACTCATTCAAGTACAGACCTCTGTTCCCACCAGACCTTCTCCAACAAGCACTTGATGAACTTAGATCTTTCAAATATAAACAATGCCTCTCAATCATGGCATCAAATTACATCTAATATTGCTAATACTATAAACCCAGAAAGAACAAAACAGATCAAGAACAAAAGGAAAAACATTAGCCCATGGTTCAACACCCAACTAAGAGACACCGAATCCACCTTAAGAAAAAAAGAATGGTGAAAAAACAAATGCCTACTAATGCTTGAAAGATATCGCACTCACCTAGCCTACTATAAAAACATGATAAACAAGACTAAGCGAGAATAGTACAGCAAAAAAATCCAAAATGGCTCTAATAACCCAAAATCGTTATTCAACATTGTAAATAACTTAATCTCGGATAACAACACCAACACACCACCAAACAATAACCTAAGCCAAGAACTTGCAATCTTCTTTAAAAACAAATGGGCCAATACAGTAAAATCGCGGGAGAGCGCCCAGGCCACTCTCCTGTATGCGCAATACAGTATTTTAATTATTTAAATTAGGCCCGGCGGTAAAAAGAGGCGCTAGGGACATTAGTGTGTCCCTAGCGCCTCTTTTTTTGACGGAAGCAGCAGCTGTCAGCGGGTTTGACAGCCGACGCTCAATTTTGCCGGCATCTGTTCTCGAACCCGCTGACAGTCACGGGTTCGGAAACCGGACGCCGGCAAAATTGAGCGTCCGGTTTTTGATCCGACAGCCGCAGGCCCATTTTAAATTTTTTTAAAATTTTTTACTTTTTTAAACTTTCGGGACCTCCGACTTAATATCGCCACTTTCCCGGTGCCTGGAGAAATCAGCACCTACCTTTTGGGCGCTAATTTCTGAAAGTAAAATGTGTGGTTTGGCTGCACATTTTGCTTTCTGAATCGCGCGGGAATACCTAATAGGGCCATCAACATGCATTTGCATGTTGCGGGCGCTATTATGTTCGGAGGGGATGGACGCATGTTTTGGACGTGCTATTACCCCTTATTGAATAAGGGGTAAAGCTAGCACGTTGAAAACATCGTCAAAATGCCGGCAAACAGTGCGCTCCGTTGGAGCGCACTGAACTGTATCGGCCCGAAAATCAGCAAAATAACAGAGAAAATAGACAAAACCCCAAGCCAAAAGACACAGCTAAGCATCCAAAGATATCACACCATGGGCCACATTTGAGCCTGTATCGACCACTGAAATTGAGAACCTAATTAAAAACCTAAACCCTGCCAGCCACGAACTCAACACAATATCTATACGAACCTTAAAAGAAATATCTCAAACCATTACACCAACCATCACAGCAATCATAAACAAATCACTAGAAGGGGAACTACCTGACAAATTTAAAACTGCCACAATTAAACCCGGCATAAAAAAAATAGAACCTCAATCCTGCTGAGCTCAACAATTACCGCCCGATGTCAAATTTATCTTTTCTTGCCAAACTAACTGAAAAAGCAGCCCTTAAACAGCTCACTGATCATCTAGACATGAACAACATCTTATAACCCACCCAACATGGATTTTGAAAATACCACAGCACAGAAACATTACTCATCAACCTATCAAACACAATTATAAGAGGCTTCGACAATGGCCGATACATCCTCATACTACTAGACTTATCTGCCGCCTTCGACACGGTCGAACATAAAAGCCTAATTTGCAGATTATCGGAAATTGGTCTAACCAGTAAAACACTTGACTGGTTCACCTCCTTCCTCCTAAACAGATCATTCAAGGTAAACATCAACAACTTCACCTCAGAGGCCATTCCACTAGAAACTGGAGTCCCACAAGGATCTGCACTATCAGTCATACTGTTCAACATATACCTCCTGCCATTATGTCAACTACAATCGCGTCTTGGCGTCACATACTTCATGTATGCCGACGATATCCAATTAATCATACCAGTAACAAACACTTTGGAAAATGTAATAAAACTCTCGGCCCCTTACTTTAATAACATAAAAAACCTACTAAATCAAATGAAACTCTGCCTTAATATGGATAAAATAGAATGTATCCTACTCAAAAGAAAAAGCTCTGGAGACCACCCGAATCATACCATTCAAATTGACAATACCTTCATCAAGCTAAAAGAAAACGTGAAAGATCTAGGAATTTGGCTTGACCCAGAACTGAATTTTAAAAAACACATTACAATGAAAATCAAAGAAGGTTTCCACAAACTATTAATTCTCAAACCACTCCTAAACCAACCAGAATTCAGAACCATTCTTCAATCCCTGATCTTTACAAGCTTCGATTATTGCAATTCACTTTTGTTAGGCCTGCCCAAATCCACCACACGCCCACTTCAAATATTACAGAATGCCACCGCTAGAATCCTTATCGGCCATAAAAAAAAAAACGGTTCACATCACCCCTATACTAAAAGAATTGCACTGGCTATCTGTGGAAAAAAGAATTGAGTACAAAATACTAACCATCTTTCACAATTCAATACACAACAATGAAAGCACCTGCCTAAACACTATAATACAAAAACACAATATTCAATGCAACACAAGATCAAGAAACAAAGCCCTGCTAGCTATCCCCTCAGTCACAACCGCCAATCTTACCACTGTAAGAAAAAGAGCAATCTCAATAGCCGGACCACGTCTCTGGAATACCCTACCGGAATGCCTACGACTACAAAACAACACAAAAATATTTAGAAAACTATTCAAAATCTGGTTATTCCGACAAGCATACAAAGATGAGATAGGGTAAACAATTCAATGTTACCCAACCCTACCCTGCAAAATAATCACTGTTACACACTGTGGGGCAGATTTTCAAAGGCTACGCGCGTACCATACACTTGTAACCTGAGAAAATATGCCCCTGCGCATGCCGAGCCTATTTTGCATAGGCTCGGCGGCGCTCGCAAGCCCCGGGACAAGCGTAAGTCCCCAGCGCTTTCAAAAGTGGGCGGTCCGGGTGCAGGGGCGGATCCGGGGGGCATGATGGCGATTCGGGGGCGCATCCCGAGCCCTCCTCTGTTCTGGCCGTGTCGAGGGTTCGCCTGCTGGCACGTGCAAGATATGCCTGCCTCTGGATGGCATAAGAAATAAAATAAGGTGGGGGGGATTTAGGTAGGGCTTGGGGGGTAGGTTAGATAGGGGAAGGTGGGGGCCGGAAAAAAAATTCCCTCCAAGGCCGCTCTGATTTCGGAGCGGCCTTGGAGGGAACGGGGACAGCCATCGGGGCTCCCCTCGGGCTCGGCGTGTGCAAGGCGTGCATGTTATAAAATCGGGCGTAGATTTGTTCGCGCTGGGTTGAGCGAACAAATCTATGCCCGCGCATAAGTTTTAAAATCTGCCTCTTTATTACCTGATAACTCTACCTACCCTTCATACTTATCATTATATTCATTCGTTCTCATTGTAACCAGTAGTTTTTCACTAGCAAAATATACTCAATAGATGCAGCGCTTCTCTGTTAAACCTCTAAAATTAGCTGATATAACTACTAAACCATTCTTCATTCATTATTAATGTAAATATGACTTATTAATGTATATAATATGTTTGTTCATGTAATCTGTTGTTATACCTCCTCCTATAGTTAATGTAAATCATTTGACTGTTCATGTCAACTGTTGTTATACCTGTAAACCGGAGTGAATGTCTGCACCAAACTTTGGTATATAAAAACATACAAATAAATAAGTAAATAAATCTTATGATTTGGAGAGCTTTTCTAGGGGGGAAGGGGTTTGTATTTCTAGCTCAGGTGAGTGGGCAGTGACAGCGTCATTAGACCCACAACCTTTTCTTTAAACTGCTTGCTTGGCACTGAACCGGTTATATTCTTTTGAATCTAGGTGGTTAAGACCAAAGTTATCTGGCCACACCAGGCTGTCTAACTTTAAACATAACCTGCGATATTCAAAGGAGATCCAGTTACGTGTAAAATTATCTGGCTACAATTATCCAGAGAGTTTTAACCAGAGACATTCAGTGGGACATTTATCCAGCTAATCATAGTCAGATAACTTATCTGCTCGCTGTCCATATCTTTGAATAACTTTTTTCTGCATTGTTTATTATTACTTAAAGATGCTGACTGTACTAAGTAATGTGGCTGCCGTGCAGCTCCACATAAATGGACAGAAATAAAGGTTAACAAATAAAAACAAAAAGCATATAAGGTGATTTATTTGACTAACAATACATTTCTTGATTAGCTTTCCAGAGCTAATACTCTCCATCTCGGGTCTGACTATATTGTGTTATTTTGACAAAGAAAATATAGTAATATAGAAACCTAATAGCGCAGAATTGTAAAATATTATGTGCAGAATTTGTACTTGTCATGTTTCAGAATTCCCCCAAAGATTACTCAGAGCATTGCTCAACTGCCGAGCAAATTAAAAAACCCCAACTCGGCTGTGACGGCATTAGGACTCTACCAGAGGAGGAACGAAGCATTGCGTCAGCCCAGCCCAGAGGAAGGAGCAGGGGAAGTGTTCTGCTCTTCTTGTAAAAGGGAAAAAATGAAGCAACTTCCCAGAACTTAGTAATAGTTTCAGTTCAAGAATCAGAAAGAGAACAACAAAAACAGCAACAGTAGCAGAACTCCAGAAAGAAAAACTGCCTGTAAAGTCAGGTGAGTGTGCGAAAGAAAGAAAGCACCCAGGCAACGTGTAACGCCAGGCTGGAGGATTAATAAATAAGACGCTTTCCTTTTCTCATTCCTTTTTATTCTCTCCTTCATGCTTTTCTTTTTCTTTCGCTCTCTATTTCTTATTCTCTTTTTCACAGTTTGTATAGAGTTTTGAAAGAGCACTTTCAGGAACTGGTTAGCCTAATGGTTAGTTTCGATTTGCAGTGGCTGCTCTTTTGATTACATTGGAATTTGTGTGTGTGTGTGGAGTTTTTAAAGCTGTCATGTAGAGACAAATCCACATCTTCCATCTGTTTTTGCTGTGTTTGCGCTTTACATGTAGAGGTTTATATTCAGTCTGGATAGCAGAGTTAGCCAGATAAAAACCGTACCTTGCTAACTTTGGAAATATATTCAGTACTGCAGCCGCGTGACTGAATACAGCCGGCTATCTTAAAGTTAGCCAGCTATTTCTGAATATGGCAGTTAGCTGGATAACTTACCTGGCTAACATAACTCCTGAAATGCTCCCGGAACACACCTAAGTTATCCTGCTAAATTTTAGCCAAATAATAAGATAAATGGCTAAAATATAGCCTGCTAAGTCCCTAAATATTCATTTAGCCGGATAATTCCTGAGTTAGCAGTCTAAATGCTTCTGAATATGGACCTCGTACAGACCTGTCCAAGGGGAGCAATGTTTAACAGGGAGATTTTCAGTGCAAGGCATCAGATGGCCCAGGCCTGGATTTCAGCACAGGCAACATCGGCAACTACCTCCAGTGCCAAAATGTCATAGGCTGCTGCTGCTATCTGAGCATGCCCCCCTGCTACAACACCGCTTGCCCCAGTCCCAAAGGATCATCAACTCCTTGCTGAAAATTCGATGTATAGCGTGAGAGCTCTCAGGCCCTGGCAAGCCCAGCAGCGCCCTACCCCTTGGAGGGAGTTTCCATGGTAATGGGAAACCCATGCAAGCAGAGGGTGTGGAGCTGCTGCAGGGCTTGAAGATACACAAGAGCACCCAGGGTCCATGCTGGATCCCAGATGCCAACTCTGTGGTGAGGGGAGGATGCTGGGAATGGGGAGAATCTGGTTTGGAGGGATCCAGGTCCCCCCCACACCACTAATGACCTCTGAGGGTGGGAACTCCCATCATTGCCAGAAGCACTCCCTTCTCAAAATCTGTCCCTGTTATGGCTCCTCCCCTTCAGAAACATCCCATCTTCCCAAATGACTATAAGCTGGAAGAGAAGGGCAGGTACTACAGGTATGAAGGCTATTTTTTGTTTCATTTTATTAGTAGGGTTTTGTTTTTGTTTACTTTTGATTTTTGTATTTTTAAACCTGACTGCCAGCCAGACACCTCCTTCCCATCCTCCAAACTCCTCATCTTACCCCAGGAGATGACTGAACAGGAGATACAGAAGTGAAATGTTTGTTGTTAGCAGGGGAGGATGCAGAGGGGAAGGTGTAGCCGGTGACATGAGAATGTTTAAATTGTCTATAGAGAAAACATAAATAACTATAAAAAGCAATTGCATTAGCAGTTCAAGTTGGTTAGCACATGAGAAAAAGGGAACTAAACCAGTTATTCCTGTTCACAAGCAGCTATGTATGCTCATTTAGATCAGAAAATAAGAAATGGCATGTCTGGTAAGACCAAGATCCATCAAGCCCAGCAGTCTGTCTCACACAGTGGCCAATACAGGTTGCAAATAGCTGGCAAATTCCTATTTCCTGTTACTCAATCCCAGGAATAGGAATAGAAAGGCCGATATTCAAAGCCATTTAGCTGGTTAACTCATAGGTTATCCAGCTAAATGACAGCATGTTGAATAGCTGGATTAATGTAGCCAGATTAAAAAAGAAGCTTTCCAGGGCGGGCCTTAATTATCTGCCTAATTTAGCTGATTTTCAGTTGTAACCTGTTCTAAAGCAGATCTAGAGTTATCTGGTCTTGTGTGGCCGGATAACCTGTTACTTAACTGGATTTCTTCGGTTATTTTCACTTTCGAATAATAGAATAATAGAAGTCTAGGGGGCATTCCATGAAGTTAGCAAGTAGCACATTTAAGACTAATCGGAGAAAATTCTTTTTCACTCAACGCACAATAAAGCTCTGGAATTTGTTGCCAGAGGATGTGGTTAGTACAGTTAGTGTAGCTGGGTTCAAAAAAGGTTTGGATAAGTTCTTGGAGGAGAAGTCCATTAATGGCTATTAATCAATTATACTTAGGGAATAGCCACTGCTATTAATTGCATCAGTAGCATGGGATCTTCTTAGTGTTTGGGTAATTGCCAGGTTCTTGTAGCCTGGTTTTGGCCTCTGTTGGAAACAGGATGCTGGGCTTGATGGACCCTTGGTCTGACCCAGCATGGCAATTTCTTATGTTCTTATGTTCTTAAATGAGACTGTCAAACCTAAAAATAAAAGGCCTTTGTGGGCCTATGGGCCCGATTTCCACCCCCTTCCCCAATGTTTTAGCAGGCCCTGCTAGGCCGAGCAACCTCAACTACCCCAAACCCCCACCAAAGAGAAATTTTATTTTCAGAGGGTCACAGGTCACCCCTTCGTCCCTTTTTTTTTGTAATTGTTTTTAATGTCTCCTTGCCATTCCCCCTCCCCACACTCTATCCACCTGCAGCCTCAAATACACTTACTCCCCATCCCCAACCCCACCTCCGGATCCAAAAAACCCTGCTGGGAGCGAGGTAACCTCTTACCTGCTCCTGGTGCTTCCAGTGCTGGAAACAAACTTCCTGCCTTCTGAAAATTCAAATAAATCACATCTACCAGCTCACATTTTATCCACATGCTTATTAACCCCTTCAAAAAAAATATAGCAGATTTGTGAGGCAAGACTTCCCTTGGGTAAATCCATGCTGGCTTTGTCCCATTAAACCATGTCTGTCTATATCTTTTGTAATTTTGTTTTTTAGACTAGTTTCCATGATTTTTCCCATCACTGAAATCAGGCTCACCGGTCTATAGATTCCTGGATCACCCTGGAGCCTTTTTTTTAATATTGGGCTTACATTGGCCACCTTCCAGTCTTCAGGTAAAATGGACTAAAGATGGGAAAGAAGGGAGAAGTGGTGATTGTTGGAGATTTTAATCTGCCGGACGTAGACTGGAGAATCCCTTCTGCAGAATCTAACAGTAGTAGAGAGATAGTGGCTGCTCTGCAAGGGGCTCTGTTCAAACCAATGGTAATGGAACCCACGAGGGAGGGATCTATACTCGACTTAGTTCTCACTAATGGAGATAATGTCTCTAATGTCCAGGTGGGTGCCCTCCTCAGCACCAGTGATCATCATACAGTATGGTTTCATATCACAAATAGGATACGGAGAAGTAGCACGAAGACTCGAGTTTTGCAGTTCAAAAACACGGACTTTGATGAAATGGGGAAGTATCTGGAGGAAGAACTAGAAGGCTGGGAGAATGAGAGAGATGTGGAACAGTGGACCAAACTAAAAGGAGCAATTACCAAGGCAACTAATCTATATAATTAGACAAGTAAAGAAAAGAGAAAAATTAAACCTATCTGGTTCTCAAAGGAGGTGGCTGACAAAAGCTAAAAGAACAGCGTTCAAGAACTATAAAGAATCCCAAAGAGAGGAACACAAGGAAGAATATCTGGTGGAACTGATGGAGACGAAGAAAGCAATCAAGAAAGCAAAAATTCAAGCGGAAGAAAGGATTGTCAAAGAGGTAAAGCGAGGTGACAAAACATTTTTCAGATACATCAATGAAAGGAGAAAAGTCCAAAGTGGTTTACTGAAATTGAAAGTTGAAAAGGATCAATGGGTGGAGACAGATGAAAAAATGGCAGAAATATTAAACAAATCCTTCAGTTCAGTATTCACTAAAGAAGACCCCGGAGAAGGATCGACGCTAGTTAACAAGAAACTGGAGGGGAGTGGAATGGATGAAACTCCATATACGGAAGAGAACATATAGGAAGAGCTAGGAAAACTGAAGGTGGACAAAGCCATGGAGCCTGACTAGGTTCATCCCAGGATACTGAGGGAGCTCAGAGATGTGCTGGCGGCTCCGCTGTGTGACCTGTTCAATAGGTCCCTGGAAACGGGAGTGGTGCCAAGTGATTGGAGAAGAGCACTGGTGGTCCTGTTTCACAAGAGCAGGAGCAGACAGGAGGCTGGAAACTACAGGCCGGTTAGCCTCACCTCTGTAGTGGGAAAGATATTGGAGTTGCTGCTGAAGGAAAGAATTGTGAACTATCTACAAGCAGCAGACCAGAAGCAGGATAGTGTCCTGTCAGACAAATCTGATCAACTTTTTTGATTGGGTGACTAAGAAATTGGATCGAGGAAGAGCACTCGATGTCATTTACTTGGATTTTAGCAAAGCTTTTGATATGGTCCCGCACAGGAGGCTGGTGAATAAAATGAGAAGCTTAGGAGTGAGTGCCAAGGTGGTGGCCTGGATTGCAAACTGGTTGACGGACAGAAGACAATGTGTGATGATAAATGGAACTTACTCTGAAGAGAGAGCGGTGTTGAGTGGAGTGCCGCAAGGATCGGTGATGGGACCGGTCCTGTTCAATATCTTTGTGAGCGACATTGCGGACGGGATTGAAGGTAAGGTTTGTCTTTTTGCGGACGACACTAAGATCTGCAACAGAGTGGACACGTCGGAAGGAGTGGAGAGAATGAGACTGGATTTAAGGAAGCTGGAAGAGTGGTCGAAGATATGGCAGCTGAGATTCAATGCCAAGAAGTGCAGTGTCATGCATATGGGGGATGAAAATCTGAAAGAACTGTATTCGATTGGGGGGTGAACGTCTGGTGTGCACGGAGCAGGAGAGAGAACTTGGGGTGATAGTGTCTAACGATCTGAAGTCGGCGAAACAATGTGCCAAGGCGATAGCTAAAGCCAGAAGAATGCTGGGCTGTATAGAGAGAGGAATATCGAGTAAGAAAAGGGAAGTGATTATCCCCTTGTACAAGTCCTTGGTGAGGCCTCACCTGGAGTACTGTGCTCAGTTCTGGAGACCGTATCTCCGAAGAGACAGGATGGAGGCGGTCCAGAGAAGGGCGACCAAAAAGGTGGAGGGTCTTCATCGAATGACTTATGAGGAGAGATTGAAGAATCTAAATATGTACACCCTGGAGGAAAGGAGGAGCAGAGGTGATATGATACAGACATTCAGATACTTGAAAGGTTTTAATGATCTAAAGACAATGACAAACATTTTCCATTGGAAAAAAAATCAGCAGAACCAGGGGTCGCGATTTGAAACTCCAGGGAGGAAGACTCAGAACCAATGTCAGGAAGTATTTCTTCACGGAGAAGGTGGTGGAGCCTGGAACGCCCTTCCAGAGGACGTGGTGAAGACCAGAACTGTGAAGGACTTCAAAGGGGCGTGGGATAAACACTGTGGATGCATAAAGTCTAGAGGACGTGAATGAATGTGGAAAAAAGGATTTGCATTCACAAAAAAGCAGGGATTAGCTTGCTTGTTACGGCGATTACTACCCCAAACCAAATAAGCCTGATACTTCACTTTCAATGCATATCCAGCATAACTCTCTGCTTCAACGGCAGGGGGAATGAAGAAATGAGGATCTATATACAGACAACAACAAAAAAGGACTGAATTACATAGTCTGGGAAAACAAATAAGCATGGGTATAGCTTGCTTATTGCGGCGGTTACTACCCCTAACTAATTAAGCTAAATATTTCACATAGATGCAGCTCCAACACTGCTCTCTGCATTAATGGTGGGGGTGGAACGGAAACAGAACCAAAAGGTTACTAAGAGCCAAGAGTAACAGATAAGTATGAGAAAAAAAAATGTGCAAAGCTTGCTGGGCAGACTGGAATGGCCGTTTGGTCTTCTTCTGCCGTCATTTCTATGTTTCTATGATAGGCTGTGTGTGTGCATCTGTGTTTAGAGACTGTATGTGTATATTGTGTGTTAGAGCCTATGTGCATCTATATGTGCGAGTGTGTGCTTGTAAGAGTCTATGTGTCACAAACAGGCTCTCAGAAGCATGTGCACACACACACACAATGGGGCGGATTTTCAGAGTCCTGCTCGCGTAAATCCGCCCAAAACCGGGCGGATTTACGCGAGCAAGGCCCTGCGCGCCGGGAAGCCTATTTTACATAGGGCCTCCCGGCGCGCGCAGAGCCCCGGGACTCGCGTAAGTCCCGGGGTTCTCCGAGGGGGGCGTGTCGGGGGCGGGCCCGGTCGTCGCGGCGTTTCGGGGGCGTGTCGGCAGCATTTTGGGGGCGGGTATGGGGGCGGGGCTACGGCCCGGGGCGGTCCAGGGGCGTGGCCGCGCCCTCCGTACCCGCCCCCAGGTCGCGGCCCGGCGCGCAGGAGGTCCGCTCGGATTTACGCCTCCCGGAGGGAGGCGTAAATTCCCCAACAAAGGTAAGGGGGGGGTTTAGACAGGGCCGGGCGGGTGGGTTAGGTAGGGGAAGGGAGGGGAAGGTGAGGGGAGGGCAAAGGAAAGTTCCCTCCGAGGCCGCTCCGATTTCGGAGCGGCCTTGGAGGGAACGGGGGTAGGCAGCGCGGCTCGGCGCGCGCCGGCTATACGAAATCGATAGCCTTGCGCGCGCCGATCCAGGATTTTAGCGGATACGCGCGGCTCCGCGCGTATCTACTAAAATCCAGCGTACTTTTGTTTGCGCCTGGAGCGCAAACAAAAGTAGGCTATTCGCGCTCGTTTTAAAATCCGCCCCAATATGAATATGTGTGTGTGTGTGTATGTGTGAAGAAGAGATAGCCTGAGTGAGTGTGAAAGCATTGGCATGTATTTGAGAGAGGGAGTGTGTGAAAAAATAAATGTTAGTATGTGTGTGTGAGTAATGGAGAGAGACAAGAGAGTTTGTGCAGCACTACCTCTCCTAATGCACAATAATCTCAGGGTGATCAGAAATCAAAAGATTCCAGGTATGGAGAGCAGAAGATTTTTTTTTAATCCTTATTAGTTTTAATTATTGGTGTAATTTGATGTTTCTATTGTTTTTAAATATATTTTTTAAATATTAGAGCATTATTTATTATGTTTTATTCATCAGATATTTTAAAATATTTTATTGATGTTTTGGGAAATGTTTAACTTTTAAATTATTAGATGGTTTATTCATCATAGGTTTTGAAATATTATATTGGTTTTTGGGAAATAGAACACATTTATGCAAGTTTTTTTTAATTATTGGATGTTGGTCAGCTGTTTTGACATTTATTATTTTTATTAGCATGGTTTTTTTTGTTTTTTTTAATTTTGCATTTTCAATATAACATTGTTATTTAAATATAGATGTAACAAAAATAATCCACATAACATTCCTAACCATCAGCAGATACATCTTATATTCAAAAAGAAGAAAAAATTATACAATATAATAACTCATGCAGGCAGACAAATAAAGAGCAAATATAGAGGTAATCTATAGGGAAAATAAATGTTTCCCCTAAAGAACAACAACTGAAATATTGAGTTCATCAGGTATCCTTAACTACTGCTACTGATTCTCCAGCTACCTTCTCTTGGGTAATTGAATCAAGAAACACACGGAGCAGCGATGTTTCAAAGAAAACATATTTCTGATGTTTATAGAGAACCTCGCATTTGCATGGTTTTAATATTATGAATGCTGTTTTATATCTCCGATTTTATTGCTTGATGTCATGAGAGGAATGACGATGTTTCTGTTTTTCCAATGTTGCATTGCATAGCACAGTCGGGCTTATGGTTTCCAGTTCAGTTCTTGTTGGTGCATTTCTATTCTGTTTTGGTGAGAGTCTGTCTGTATTGTAAAGGTCCAGTGCTTGTGTAATTTTAATTCTTCCTGTGAAAATGATGATACTTATCATTGGTTTTTAAGGCATTATGCTTATCTCTTCCTAATTTCTATTTTAAACAGGTTTGCTCTTTATTAATTTCACTTGCATACAGAAAGTGGTTTTGAATGTTTTTGCTGAAAATATTTTTTCGTTCACATATTTATTGCAACTGCAGTTAGTAGATTAGGTGATTATTTTAAGGGATTAGCTAATGTTCCCTCTAAGGATTGGGTTGCTGTGATTATACATTTATTAGGCTTTTTGCATCAAAGAAAGTAGGGCTCACAGGGTAATGCAGGAGGGTGGACTATGTTCTAGGGCAGGGGTGAGTAAACCTGCCCCCCCTTCCATCCATACAATTTGTTAGCCCCCCCCCCCCCACCCACCAAAGCTGGGTTATATAATGTATGTATGTATGTATGTATATATATATATATATATGTCAAAATCTCTTACCAACCAATCAGCTGTTGAACCTTGCCAAATAGCAGGGAATCACACACACTCACTCCCAACCAGAAGCTCAAAATTCCAGTTTTGAGTGTCTTCAGGTTGCTGATAGGAGCAACACAGAGCGAAACAGATAGCACACCACATCCAGACAGGCACCTCACAGTAACAGCAGCACAAACTCCTTCCACTGCCAGACACATTGTGAACTAATAGAAAACCCTACAAAAAAGACACTCAAAATCTATACAGCAAACATCATAATGTAACAATAGAAACACCAATAATTCAAAC
Organism: Rhinatrema bivittatum; assembly: GCF_901001135.1. Classification (NCBI taxonomy): domain Eukaryota; kingdom Metazoa; phylum Chordata; class Amphibia; order Gymnophiona; family Rhinatrematidae; genus Rhinatrema; species Rhinatrema bivittatum. The sequence goes on from NC_042621.1 coordinate 106,319,735, forward strand.
AAGAACGCCTACCTGTGAAAAAAACCAGCCCGGTAAATATTACACTGAGACCCACAAAGCCAATACACCACCTACTGGGGAAATGAAACAAACTTAATTGCTATAGATCCCTACACAAGGCACTGCACCATAGCAAAATCTCTCACCTTGGTCACACATACAGAGCAGAGACAGACCCTAACCAAATACAGAATAAAGGATCACAAATTAGAGCCAGCAATATGCAGACAAAAACTGAAATGGAAACTCCAAGAAGTCAGACTCTATGTGTAACAATGGAAGAACAGAACCACCATTCCTCATAAAACAATAAAATCAAGAAGCATAAAGCATCAATTATAATAATAGAATCATATTAATAAAAGAATAAATATTTCAGAACTACTGACAAATAGATATTGTTCCATTAAAGTCATATACACTTTAAAAAAATTTCCCAAGCACCAATAAAATATTTAAAAACAGCGCACACATCAAATAACACCCAATAATTAAAACTAATAAGGATTAAAAAAAAGCTCCTAATAACCATATCTGGGAACTTGATTTCCAGTCACCCTAAAATTGCTGAGTATTAGGGGTTAGGGGGACACCCAAACTTTATCGTCTCTCGCTCACTCACACACACACACACACACACACACACACACACCCATGCTCTCATACATACCCACACACTCTCATACACAGGCTCAAAGTTCCTCTCCCCTCCCCCTTGCACACAAAAGCTCTTACTCCTCCAGATTCCATCAAACACACATAGGCTCTCACCCATGCAGACCCCCAGGCAGGCACCCATTCATTCTCTCTCTCTCACATACACACACACACACACACACACAAACACCGACCCCCAGGCAGGCACCCATTCATTCTCTCTCTACACACACACACACACACACTCCAGGCAGGCACCCATTTTTTCACACACACAGACTGCTTTCTCTCACATGCCATCTGTCACACACATGTTCTGTCTCCCCACATACAACTCTCTCTCACACACACACCTTCCCCCCCCCCCCCCCCCATACAGACTTCCAGGTAGACACCTATCCACTGGCTCACAACAAACACAAGGGCTCAAACATATACTCTCAGGGCCAGGGCCTCTTCTTTAGCCCCTCTCTTTCACCCTTCCCCCTTCTTTTTCTCTTTCCCCCTTCTCTCTTTCTCTGTCCCCCTTCCCCTCTGTTCCCCCTCCCTTCTCTCTCTCCCTCTTCTCTTCCTTGCTTGCTTACCTTGAGCCGCCGGTGCCGTGCTGTGATGCCCCCACTCTCTGTGCGCCACCTGACTTCCTCTATTCTTCCCCTCTGTTCCCCTCCCTTCTCTCTCTCTCTTCTCCTCCTCTCTTTTTCCCCTTCTTTCTCTTCCCCCCTTCCCCCTTCTTTCTCTTTCCCCTTCTCTCTCTCCCTCTTCTCCTCCTTGCTGCTTGCTCCTCGAGCCGCCGGTGCCGTGCTGCGATGTGATGCACCCACTCTCCGTGCGCCAGCTGACGTCGCTGTCCCAGATTGGCCGCTGTCCGTGCGCGGCATGCTTCCATTTTTTTAATCCCTTTTCCAGCGCGGGAAGAAATCACAAGGGCAGCAAGGAAGGAAATTGTGCAGCGGCAATGAAATCTGCGCGAACTGCGACAAAATCTATGCGGCGGCGATGAAAGCTGTGGGAACTGTGACGAGGGAAGAAATCTGCGAGGTGAGGGAGGAAATTTGCGCGAAGGAGGAATTCTGCGCAAATTCTGCATTCCGCAGTAGCACAGAATTCCCCCAGGAGTAATCTTCTGTGCTTCCTGCTGTTCTGCTTTGCCTCCTGTTCCTGGATTGTCACCTCAACTTGGACCCTCAGCTCATCTTCATCTGGATTTCTGGTTTGACCTCGGACTCCCTTGACCTCGTTGTTTGCTTCCTACCCTGACCTCGGCTTGTTTTTGTTTCTGCTGTCTGCTCCGACCTCTGCGTGAACTGACCTTGTCTTCTTGCTGGCCTTTGATCTCTTCAGCAACGGATTCTTCTTTCTACAGAGGCTCATGCCTAAGTCCAGCTGGCCCTGACATCCAAAGACTCAACATAAGGGGAACAAGGGCTGGTATTGGTGAAGTTGCTATTGATCCTCTGCTCCTGCCAGTGCCGCCTGCTGACATTGGGGAACCTGCAAGTCTCCTCCCTGTGGGTAGTGCCAACCTCACTTCGGTCCAAAGGTCCACTTCTGCAACAGATTGCTGAGGCCATGTACCTGGCAGTTCTCTCAGGCCCCTACTGCTGTACGGTCCAAGGAGCCAATGCAGCTTAGACAAAATTGCCTCTCCCCGAAAGAGAGGCTCCACCTCAGGACCTTGGGGCTCTGCTTCTACTTTGCTGGGACCGGACACCAGAGCACACTGCCCTCAGAAGTCAGGAAACTAGCAAGCCTAAGAGCCAGTGGGGAGATGATCCTAGGCTTTACCACTCCTGCTCCCCAACTTACCCTTCCAGTATCTATTGTGGTGGGTAGTCACGAGTTCCCCACCCTATCATTGATCGACTTAGATGCTGGGATGGACTTTATTATGAAGGCCCTTGTGGACCATCTGAAGCTTCATGTGGTTCCTCGGAAGACACCATTAGTTATCTTCTTCATCCATAAGAACATAAGAAATTGCCATGCTGGGTCAGACCAAGGGTCCATCAAGCCCAGCATCCTGTTTCCATCAGAGGCCAAAACCAGGCCACAAGAACCTGGCAATTACCCAAACACTAAGAAGATCCCATGCTACTGATACAATTAATAGCAGTGGCTATTCCCTAAGTAAAATTGATTAATAGCCATTAATGGACTTCTCCTCCAAGAACTTATCCAAACCTTTTTTGAACCCAGCTACACTAACTTCACTAACATCCTCTGACAACAAATTCCAGAGCTTTGTGCGTTGAGTGAAAAAGAATTTTCTCCGATTAGTCTTAAATGTGCTACTTGCTAACTTCATGGAATGCCCCCTAATCCTTCTATTATTCGAAAGTGAAAATAATCGAGTCACATCTACTCGTTCAAGACCTCTCATGATCTTAAAGACCTCTATCATATCCCCCCCTCAGCCGTCTCTTCTCCAAGCTGAACAGCCCTAACCTCTTCAGCCTTTCCTCATAGGGAAGCTGTTCCATCCCCTTTATCATTTTGGTTGCCCTCCTCTGTACCTTCTCCATCGCATGAAAAACCACTTCACGGCTGGAATACCACCACCACAGCTCCCTGCAACTCAGCCAGGCATTCTGCATGTGGAAAGTATAGTCTTCCACATCATTGAGAAATCTATTCATCCCATTGTGTTAGGGCTACCCTGGCTGCAGATCCACTCTCCTCACTTTGATTGGGGCTCGCTTCAGCTGACAAGCTGGGGGGCCCATTGTCTTGACTCCTGCCTTCTCCAAATAGAGCATCCACCAACTTTGCCCCTGGCAACAACCTTGTTGGGACTGCCTCCTCAGTATGCTGAATATGCAGTTTTCCAAAAAGAAAGCAGAGACGCTGCCTTCCTACCGAATATTCGACTGCACTATTAATCTGCTATCCAGCACCAACCCTCCATGAGGGAGAGTATATTTCTTGCCAGTTCCAGAGACTGCAGCCATGTCCCAATATTTCAAGGAGAACCTTGACTGGGGTTTCATTAGGCCCTCCAGGTCCTCTGCCGGGGCAGGGTTCTTCTTTGTGTCCAAAAATGACTGTTCTTTATGCCCTTGCATAGATTACTGGGGGCTGAGTGCTATAATAAAGAAAGACCACTACCCCTTCCCTCTCATTTCCGAGCTCTTTGACCACTTCCAGGGGGTCAGAGTGTTTATGAAGTTGGATCTCCTACAATCTAATTCAAATAAAGCAAGGTGATGAGTGGAAGATGGCGTTAAACATGCTGGATGGCTACTATGAGTATCTAGTGATGCCCTTTGGCCTGTGTAACACCCCCACAGTACTCCAAAACATGATGAATAAAATCTTCAAGGATCTGCTGTATGTCTATGTTGTGGTATCTCGATGACATTCTCATCTTTTCAAAGAACCTCACGTCCCATTGCCAATACATTTGCCAGGTCCTCTAGCGGCTATGGGTGAATAAATTATATGCGAATGCTGAAAAAGTGCATCTTCAAGAAGGAGAGCCTACCCTTTCTGGGATAGATTGTTTCCAGTAGCAGCTTCCATATGGATCCAGAGAAGGTTAGGTGTATCAAGGACTCATCACAACCTTCTGGCCTCTTTGCTTTGCAAAGGCTTTTGGGCTTTGCATTGGATTTCACTACTGCCTACCACCCTGGACCTCAAAAGCCTTCCTGAGGGCCTATATCAATGATCGCCAGAACAATTGGGCCGCCTTTCTCCCATGGGTGGAATTCTCCCACAATTCCCATATTAGCTCTGCCAAGGGATCATCACCATTTCAGGTTGTGTACAGGAGACAACCTTCTCCTCTGCTGCCTGTCCCATTGTCCGTTCCTTCCCTAGCAGCCCAAATAACTGCTCAGGAGCTCCAGGAACTCTGGATTTGTATGGAAGAGATGCTTCAGAAAGCTGCTCAAAAAGCCAATAAGGCAACAAATGTTCACTGGCGGCTGACACTGCAGTTTAGACTGGTGCAAGATTTGGCTGAATTCCCACCATATCCAGCTCAGAATAACTTCCATGTGGCTCACACCTCGTTACATTGGGCCATTCCCTGTTTCCCATCAGGTGGAGCCTGTTACCTATCAACTGTGCCTACTCACCTATTTGTGAGTCCATAATTTCTTCCATGTCTTCCTCAAGCCCTTAGTTCTCACGTGGACATCCAGGAAGATACCAAAACCTCATGAGGCATCCACCAAAGAGAACCAGGTCTATCGAGTGAAAGAGATCTTAGATGTTTGGCATTGGAACAAAAGGTGGGAATACCTGATCTCCTGGGAGGGGTATGGCCCAGAGGAAAATACATGGGAGCCTGCCTCGAACATCATGGACAAGAACCTTCTAAAAGCGTTTCACATCCTAAGAAACCCAGGCCTCTTGGGTTGAGTTTAGAGGAGGGGATACTGTTGCATTTGACTGGATGCAGGTCAGCCCTGCAATCGGCCACTCACCTTCTGTCCCGGACCGGACATTAAAACTTCAGGAGACACCATGTGGTTTGACTTCCATGATGTGTTATTCAAGCCTGCAAAGGTTGGTTCAGTTTCACACTCCTTGTCAGAGTGACTGGCTTATCCCTTCAGGAGATACAATGAAAACAATAATTTTCAACTCCTCCCATGCCCTCCCAAAAAATATTCAGTTTTTTCAGAAATAAATTGACATTTTTAGTGAATGACATTTACTGTGTAGTCACAAAATGATTCAATGATATAATAATTCTGAAGATACTGTTTATATATGTGTAGGAGGGGAGAGGCGAGGAGCACAGAAACTGGTGATCTTTAGTTTCAGTCTGTTCTTGAACAGAATAAACTGAAATGTCTGGAGGCATTTAGCTAGTTTCTGTAAACCAACATTCCAGTCCAAAAATTATGATTAAAACCACTTAATAGAAAATATATTGCATTCATATATTTTACACAATACACACATTTGAAACTCAAAATCCAAATGATAGAACGTAAAGCAATGCATTTTTCTAATAAATATCAACTACATATAAATTCAAATAAAAAGTAAATAGTAAGCTATTAAAAATGGGAAACATTATGCTGGGCTGCTAACCTTATGCTACAACCTGTTTTGTCTTTTGTTACATTTTCTTTCTTTTGTCTTCTTGTGTATTCAGCATATTCATCTATGTAACCAGAGACAGATTTAGGATTTTTGGTGCCCCCTAGGCACTGTTAGCGCTGTCACCCCTGTCACTCCTCTCTTCACTCCCCCCCCCCCCCCCCCCCCCCGCCGAGGCTGAACAATAGGGAGCAGAAAGTCTCTAAGTATTTCTTCACGGAAAGGGTGGTGGATGCTTGGAATGCCCTTCCGGAGGAAGTGGTGAAGACCAGAACTGTGAAGGACTTCAAAGGGGCGTGGGATAAACACTGTGGATCCATAAAGTCTAAAGGACGTGAATGAATGAATGTGGAAAAAAGGATTTGCATTCACAAAAAAGCAGGGAGTAGCTTGCTTGTTACGGCGGTTACCACCCCAAACCAAATAAGCCTGATACTTCACTTTCAATGCATATCCAGCATAGCTCTCTGCTTCAACGGCAAGGGAGAAAGACTGATACTTCACACACATCCAGCATAGCGCTCTGCTTCAACGGCAGGGGAGAAAGACTGATACTTTACGCATATCCAGCATAGCGCTCTGCTTCAATGGCAAGGGAGAAAGACTGATACTTCACACACATCCAGCATAGCGCTCTGCTTCAATGGCAGGGGAGAAAGTCTGATGCTTCACTTTCAATGCATGTCCAGCTTAACTCTCTGCTTCAACGGCAGGGGGAATGAAGAAAAGAGGATCTATATACAGACAACAACAAAAAAGGACTGAATTACATAGTCTGGGAAACAATAAGCATGGGTGTAGCTTGCTTATTGCGGTGGTTGCTACCCTTAACTAATTAAGCTAAATATTTCACATAGATGCAGTTCCAACACTGCTCTCTGCATTAATGGTGGGGGTGGAAGGGAAATAGAACCAAAAGGTTACTAAGAGCCAAGAGTAACAGATAAGTATGAGAAAAAAAAATGTGCAAAGCTTGCTGGGCAGACTGGATGGGCCATTTGGTCGTCTTCTGCCGTCATTTCTATGTTTATTGTATTCAGTGCTTCAGCTTCTTCTTGTGTTCCAAATATTCTCAGGTTTGACCTTCTGTTTTGGTTTAGTATGTGTGTTTGTGCCTTGATTAAAAAAAAAAAAAAAAAAAAGTCTAGGAAACCCAAATGAAACTGAGGTATTGCAGGTTGGGACTGTTCTTGATAAATGTAGGCTGAACATTGGAGGAGTGGAGGTAGTTGCGATGGAGGACATGAAATCTTTAGGAGTCAGTTTAGATTGTACTCTGACTCTGGAACGGCAGACGCAGCTGATAGCACGTAACACCTTCTTAAGATTGAAATGGGCGAGGCAGTTGAAACCATTTCTGGAATGTAAAGTTTTAAGATCAGTGGAGGCTGCATTTGTCTTACCATTGATAGAACACTACATGCTCTTTATCTGAGCTTACCTGGGAGAGTGTTAAGGAAGCTTCAGGAAATACATAATACGACGACAAGAAATTTTGTGTGGGAGATCTAGGATGGAGGCTGTATCTTCTCTCTAAGGAGGCTACATTGACTACCAATTAAATCACCCTGTAAGTTTAAATGTTTGATTTCGGCATTCAAGATTTTGAAAGGGTTTGAGCTGGAGATGCTCTAATTGCCTTTAAGATCTAGTCAGCAATTTCTGCTGCAATTCCACCTCCCCGATAAGAGCTTTCCATCACATTAGAATGCAGAATATCAGTTTCGGAATGAGATGCCAATTGAAATCAGGGAAGAGAAAGATCTGATAGTTTTATAGGAAATGAAAAACCTGGTTGATGATTGCTGGGGTGTAGGAGGGATGGTTGGGAAGATAATTGGATGACCAGAAATTGATTTTAATGATGATAGCTGGACGGTCCACTTGTGCTAATGTTTTAAGCTGTAGAATTATGGTTGAATTTTATTTAATTTGTATGTACTGTAACTTGATATTTTAATTTTGTATATCCGAGTCACGTTTACCCATTCCACTCATCATATCTCCTCTTAGCCATCTCTTCTCCAAACTGAAGAACCCTAACCTCTTTAGCTTTTCCTCATAGGGGAATCATTCCATCCCCCTTTACCATTTTCGTCGCCTTTCTCTGTACCTTTTCTAATTTTGCTGTATTTTTTTTTTGAGATGAGGTAACCTGAAATGCACACAATACTGAAGGTGTGGTTGCACTATGCAGCATTATGATATTCTCTGTTTCTTTTCCATTCCTTTCCCAATAATTCCTAGCATTCTATTTGCTTTCTTGGTCACTGCCACACACTGAGCAAAGGATTTTAACATATTATCCACGATGATGCCTCGATCCTTTTATGGGTGGTGATTCACAATGTGCTTGCATTGTGTAGCTATAATTTGGGTTGCTCTTCTCTTCATGCATCACTTTGCACTTGTCCACATTAAATTTCAGCTACCATTTGGATGCCCAGTCTCCCAGTCTTGTGAGGTCCTCTTACAATTTCTCATAATCCTCTTGTGATTTAACAACTTTTAATAATTTTGTATCAGCAAATTTGATCACCTCACTCGTTGTTCCCATCTCTAGGTCATTTATAAATATGTAAAAAGCAGAGGTCCCAGTACAAATCCCTGGAGCACTCCACCATTCACCTTTCTCCATTGAGAAAATTGACCATTTAATCCTACTCCTTGTTTTCTATCTTTTAACCAGTTCTCAATCCACAGTAGAATATTGCCTTCTAGGGGAACGCCCCCTGAGGTTCGCGCCAAGTAGGAAATAATAGTGAGGGCCGCGCGGCGTGCATAAAAAAAAAAAAGGGGGGGGGCTGACCTGTAAAAGAGGAGGCGAAGGACTTTGTTTCCAACCTAAGGAGACTTTCCTCCCTGCAAAAAGAGTTTTACAAGAACTGACTCTGGAGTCCCGGTAAGGAGGAGGGGCGTGACGTCACTTCCGCCCCCACCGAGACACTGCCAATAAAAACAGGCTTGCAGCGGCGCGCAGCCGAGGTCTGCTTTGGTTTGGTTTGGCACGTGGCTTTGGTTGGAAATTCTCCAAGAAGCTTTAGATTTCCTCTAAAATATTTTGGTCTTCTGAAGCAAGCAGCCCTCACTGAGAGACCATATGAAATATTAGAAAGGAGACGGTAAGCAGAACTCTAGTATCTTGTTTGATTTTGGTTATTTCCATTGAATTCAATGCCACATACGAAGAGGAAGGGGAAGGTGAGGGAGGGAACATCGACCCCCCACGTCAGCCTTCCCCGGTTCAAACGACGATAAAAGAGTTCTACTCCACGGTGGGGAATGCCCCAGGAGCGTCGGCTGGTTTACTGGATCAGGAGCAGAATCCAGAACCCTTCGAAACATCTTTGAGCCCTGGGGCTCCTGAGACCCCCTCCCCCCTGTCATGATAGAACAGCTGATACTGCAGATCCCCTGAGACCGAACTTGTCCCAGTTGGGAGAAGTGATCGAGGGAGGAACAGCTGTTATAACGCATGGACAGATTCAAGGCGAGAGAGTTTTGTCCGCCTTGAAAGAAATTAACATCGGGACATTGAGTGGAATAGGCAGTTCTCTGCCACTGTCCACGGAAGGGAAAGTAAAACAGATAAGGGTAGATTAGAAAATATGTCTCAGAGTTCCGGTAAACATAGCAGAGATTATATTGTTGGAAAAAACCAGACGTTGTGACCTTGGATGAATTATGGAATGCAGTATCTGTATTTGAGAAAACAATTATTTCTTTAACTCAAGCATTTCAAGGATTTCAAGACCAGTCTACAGTAGTGAACCCGGTAGTATTATCTAATTCTATTAAGATACAGGAATTAGATTCCCAAGTAGAACAGATGAAAGAAATTCAGGTTAGCCTGATTCAAGGGGAATCTAGAGCAGATAAAAGAATTGAGAATCTGGAAAACAGTCTCAGATATAACAATCTGAGAATGATACATTTTCCTAAATGCAAACTTATTTCTCCCAAAGAACAATTAAATAAATATTTACGGGAAGTGTTTTCTTTCCCCTCTACTAATATGCCTATGACAACGAAAGTATATTTCTTACTTGATATAATAAAAAGAGGAGATAGGGAAGAAGAAAGAGTTATTCCTAAGAAACATTTGACGATATTGTCCCCTCTAGAGGATCTATTGGGGTTTTTAGAGACCTCTCAAGAAGAGCAGATAGAGAGAAGGGGAATATTATTAGTAATATTTACTACATCAATGGAAAGAGATTATGTTTTAAGAAATTTTCTTAGAAATAGGAATAGATTGTATTTGGGAGAAAGGATATGGGTATATCCAGATATTGTTAGATCGACACATAATTAGAAGGAAATTTTTGAATTTATGTTCTAGAGCCCGAGCCTTAGGTGCACAAATATTGATTAAATTCCCTTGTGAATATATTGTGACAATAGATAATGTACGGTATGTATTTATGAAGCCAGAGCAATTAGAAAAATTGATTTCTAAAGAAGTAACAACTTAATATCTGTGGTAATCCAGGTGATTAAGAATTATTCTCACCACTTTCTGTTTATGTTAAAATTGATGGAATGTAATTTTGCTCCTTTATTTTCTTATTATGATCTCTCAGATTTCCTGGTAATATAAGGTTATAGCATAATAATTAAGGAGTGGTTATATGATGTTAATTTATTTTTATGCTTGTAGTGATATGTTATACCTTATGGTAAGGTATGAAATCCTTATTTGTATTGTTTTGAAAAATTAAGATTATTGCCTTCTACTCTTGATAGCTTAATGTTCTGAAGAGTCTCTCATGAGGGACTTTGTCACACGCTTTCTGAAATTCCAGGTGCACTATACTAACTGGTTCACCTTTATCCACATATTTTTTTACCCATTTAAAAAAAAAAAGTAGCAAATTGGTGAGGCAAAACTTTCCTTGGCTAAATCCATGTTGATTTTGTCCCATTAAACTTTGGGCCGGATTTTAAGACGTACGCGCGGGTGTACATTTGTGCGCGCAGAAATGTACGCCTGATTTCATAACATGCGCGCGCAGCCACGCGCATGTTATAAAATCTGGGGTCTGTGCACGCAAGGGTGTGCACACTTGTGCACCTTGCGCGCGCTGAGCCCTAGGGGAGCCCTAATGGCTTTCCTCATTCCCTCCACCCCCCCCCCCTACCTAAAACCCCTCCCTAACCTTTATTTTATAATCTACCCTTTTCTCTATGCCCACAACATCACCCAATTTATATCAACCAAAAAACGGGCACTAACCGTAGCAGGTCCATCTTTATGGAACTCTATGCCACTAGATCTCCGCCTAGAACACTGCACTGCCACCTTCAAAAAAAAAAAAGCTTAAGACGTGGCTGTTCCAACAAGCCTACACTTGAATAAGCTCCCCCCTCCATAACGCCTTCCCTTTCTAACCCCTCCTCCAGAATTATACAATCAATGATACCATAGTTATTGTTCTATCTGCCTAACTCCTCCCGCCTAGGTCACCTGACCAGTCTTCAACCCTCCCAAGTTTTTTTATACCCCTGTTACATGTAACTTTATTCTTCCCTCTCAGTTTCAATATATTTATCCCCCTGTTATTTGTAAACCGACGTGATATGTCTGTGAACCTCGGTACATAAAAAATTTTAAATAAATGAATAAAGTTGCGCCTGCCTTCGGGCAGGCGTAGGTTGTGCGCGCGCTGGCTGACGGCCGGCCCGCGATCCCGGGCTCAGCGCCAAATGCCCGCTGTACCTGGAGGCTACGACCCCGCCCCTTTTTTCGAGCCCTGGGGCTTTACGCGCGCCACCGGGCCTTTTGAAAATAGGCCCGGTGGCGCGTAAATCCTTAAAAATCTGCCCCCAAGTCTAAGTGTATGTTCAGTAAGTTTGTTCTTTAGAATAGCTCCTACCATTTTTCTCAGCACTGACATCTATAGTTTCCCTTCTCACCGCTGGAACCCTTTTTAATAACTAGCATTACATTGGCCACCCTCCAGTCTTCAGGCACAGCAGTTGATTTTAATAACAGTTTGCAAACCTACTGTTAGTAATCTGTAATTTCATTTTTTAGTTCTTTTAGCACTCTGGAATGTACTGTATGTCATCTGGTCCAGGTGATTTGCTACTCTTTAGTTTGTTAGTTTGCCCTAGTGCATCTTCCAGGTTCACTGAGATTTGTTTCAGGTCCTCTGAATCATCACCTTTAAACATCATTTCTGGCATCTTTCATCTTTCTCAGTAAAGACCAAAGCAAAGAATTAGTTTAATCGCTGTGGCCTTCTCCTTCGTTAGTACCCCAACTGACTGCCTCGCAAGCTTTTTGCTTCAAATGTACTGAAAAACATTTTATGAGTTTTTACCTCCAGAGCAAGCTTCTTTTCAAATTCTGTTGTTGCCTTCCTTAACAATGCTTTGCATCTAACTTGCCAGTACTTATACTGTTTCCTGTTTTCTTCATTCAGATCCCTTTTCCATTTTTTTTAAAGTTGCTCTTTTGGTTAGAATAGCCTCTCTCCCCTCACCATTTAACCCTGCCAGCAGTCATTTGGCCTGCCTTCCTCTTTTTAAATGCGTGTATTATAGCGGGTCTGGGCTCCAAAAATGGTATTTTTAAACCACATCCATACCTGATATAAACTCTTGACCTTTGTAACTGCTCCTTTCATTTTTTCCTAATTATTTTTTCATTTTATCACAGTCTCCCTTTTGAAAGTTAAATGTTGTTGTAGTAGATTTCCTTAGTGTCCTCCCTCCAGTTAGCAAGTCACATTTGATCCATGTTTGATCACAACTGCTAAGTGGTCCTACTACCATTACCTCTTGCACCAAATCATGTGTTCCACTAAGGATTAGTTCTAAACTAGCAACCCATCTTTGTCAATTCTTGTACCAACTGCTCCATGAGGCAGTCATTTATTGCATCTAGAATCTTTGCCTCCTTAGCATGTCTTGATGTGATATTTACTCAGTCAATACTGAGGTAATTGAAATCACCCATTATTATTATTATGTTTGCTTCTCTACTCTCTGTTAGCATTTCATTATCTTTCTGTTCATTCTGGCCAGGTGAATGGTAGTACACGCCCCACTGCTATTCTATTCTTCTTCTCACATGAAATTTCTATCCATAAATATTCCACAGTGCATTTTGTTTCCTGTAGAAATTTTATCCTGTTTGACTCTATGCCCTAACATATTGTGCCGCTCCTCCACCATCTTATCATTGCAATATAATTTGTACCCTGGTGTCACAGAGTCCCATTGGTTATCCTCCTTCCACCAGGTCTCTGAGAGAGATGCAGTCAGAAGTCCAGCAGTGACTTGGGAGCTATTCATGCCAGTTATAACTGCCTCTTAATTCAGTCCTATGCATTTTTTTTTTTTAATTTAAAATTTTTATTGAAAGTATAAACAGCAAACAACATCTATGGACAACAATGATTGTCATTGTGAAACACAAACAAAAAGTACAATAAAGGCATATACTTGAATTTTGTGTCTTAATTACTCCCCAACCTCCCCTCCCTCCCTCCCTCCCTCCCCCCAGGGTAGAGCTGGTGGCCGCAGGTAAGAAAAATAGCCAAACCTCTCCCAAAGAGAAATGCTCATATCCCCAGTGAATAATACTATATATGCAGGTCTGCTGCCCAGTCATGTGGTGATGTTACTAAGCAATATCAAGTTCCTTTCTCCTGATTCAGCCAGGTGCGTATAGGGTGCCAAATCTGCTTATGGCGGAGACTCACATGTTTAGATACTGCAACACGTTCGTGAAAACAGCATAGCCTGGACAGCCTCGCTCTTACATTCAGTTCTGTGGGCATGGTACAAGACCTCCATAGAAGTGCTAGTTCACAACGTGCTGCCATTATAATATAATGTGAGGTCCTGCCCTTTATTGAGGAGACCTCTAAGGGTAAATTCAATAATGCCGTTTCTGGCGTGAGCAACACTCCTTCTCCAATGATAGACTGAATAATAAGGGAAATGCTATTCCAAAATGTAGTTACTCGTGGGCAGGCCCACCACCTGTGAAAATAAGTTCCAAGCTGACCACAACCTTTCCAACAATGTGGATCGTGCGTCTGCTGGAATTTATGTAAACGTGCTGGTGTATAATACCACCTAAACAGAAGCTTATAACTATTCTCAGCTAGCGTAGTGTATGGTGAACTCTTCTTGTTGTGAAGAAAAATGGAGTCCCAAGAGTCCTCCGATAGCTCGCTATTTAAATCCTGCTCCCATGCTTTCATATATGCCGGCTTTTCTTGGGGGTCTTTATTTATATAGTTGTACAAATGGGAGATCGCCTTTTTGAAGTTGGCAGCTTGGTCGCACCAATGTTCAAGTTGGGTCTTCCCCAGGGCGAGATCATTTCCCACTTGTTCCGCCACTAAAAAGTGCCTAAGTTGTAAATATGGAAAAACATCACTTGTTGATAAGGGATAGGTCTCCTGTAAAATGGAGAATGAGGATAGCCCGCTTCTCGCCCAAAACTGGGACATACGTGTTAAGCCTAGCTCCTCCCATGTATGAAATGCTTTAGTATATCTCCCCGCTGGAAAGCACGAATTGGCATAAGGATGGGAACTGTAGAAATAGTGTCGAGTATCTACCAAACTCGTTCTCCATTGCTCCCATACCTTCAAAGTAGACTGTGTCGACAGCGGTAAACAGTTAATGGGAAGCCAGGACGAACGAGGCTGCCACACTAAGGACTGTATAGGCATTCTCCCAATTAAACATTGTTCTATCACTACCCACTGTTTCTGCTCGCCTGTCCTATGCCAATCGATTATAGCATGCAATTGCCGCAGCCATGTAGTACCAGTGTAAATTTGGAACACTTAAGCCACCCCTTATTTTAGGCCGGTACAGAACCCCTCGGGATACCCTAGGTGGCCGCTTTCTCCAGATGTAGGAGAAAATCCTCTGTTGCCATCTCCTAAAGATGTTGGTGGGAATATATATTGGGAGAGCTTGAAATAGATATCCCAATCGCGGGAGTACATTCATCTTTACTGATGAGATTCTACCAAACCAGGATAGATAGAGTGCCGACCACCTATCCAAATCGTCAAATATTCTACGTATTAGGGGGGGATAGTTGAGTTGAAACAGCTCAGATGGATTATTACTAATATGGACACCTAGATATTTGATTTTCTTTTTAGCCCATTGGAAGGGAAAGGACGACTTTAAGATCGCTAGCTCCCTTTCCATCCAGTACCATTAGATTTAAAATTTCGGATTTGTCCACATTTAAAGTGAACCCAGACACTGCTCCGAATATACCTAGCTCATGTAGGACTGCAGTAAGGGAATGGATAGGATTCGTCAGAGTAAATAAAATGTCATCGGCGAACATTGACATTTTATAATCCGCTGTCCCTATAGATACCCCCTGAACCACATTGTTCTGGTGGACCTTAATAGCTAAAGGTTCTAAGAAAAGTGCAAATAGTAATGGGGAGAGAGGACATCCCTGTCTCGTATCCCTATTAATCGCAAAAGGCTCTGTATAAGTTCCATTAACTTTTACTCTGGCCTGGGGTTGAGTGTACAATTGTTGTAGCCAGTTTAGAAAATGTGGGCCGAAACTCATCTTTTTCAAGGTGCTAAAAAGAAACTCCCAGTGCACCATGTCGAAGGCCTTCTCGGCGTCTACCGACAGTAGAAAAGCTGGGGGTTTTTTGCTCCTGAACTCGCTCAATCAGATCTATGATTTTGCGGATATTATCCGCTGCCATCCTCCCTGGGATAAATCCAGCCTGGTCAGTGTGAATTAGCCTAGCTATTATCATGTTTAAAACGCGTCGCCATTATTTTAGCTAAGAGCTTGAGAATCCACATTTATAAGAGAAATTGGGCGATAAGAGCCACATTTTGTAAGATCTCTCCTGGGTTTCCCCAATATTGTGATTCCTGCAGTACTGGCACCGGATTGCAAAGAGTGTCCTTCCCCCAGGGAATTGAAGAGTGTAGTCATGGGGGGTACAATAGAAATCGCAAATTTTTTATAAAATTGCGGAGTATATCCGTCAAGACCGGGCGCCTTGTTAGCCTTCAAATCACTAATGGCCTGTTGCAATTCCACAGGTGTTATGTCCCTGTCAAGGAATTCCCTTTCGCCCTCTGTGAGTGTCGGTAACTGTATTCCTCCCAAGTATTCTTCAATGGAAGCTATGGAAATAGAAGTATTAGCTTCATATAATTTACCATAAAATTGTTGAAACTGATTGCGGATATCAGGTGGAGAAGTAAGCAACCAATCCCCGTTACCTCTAATAGCCGTAATTTGGTTTTGGGCTTGTTTCTGCTTTAAATATCTAGCTAGGAGCCTCCCAGATCTATTACCCCATTCAAATCCACCAGAGAACATAATTCCTCTCAAACCCTCTGCAATTTCTTATATATCTCCGTGGATAAACGTCCATTTATGAGCTGTTGCTAATGCAGTGATGTTATCTAATAAAGCTTGCTTAACCCTCTGATCCTGCTTCTTAACATAAGTACCTCTAGAAATAAGGTGTCCTCTAATTACCACTTTCAGACAGTCCCATATAAGAGCGGGGTCTCCTCTATTATTCTCTAGGTAGTTAGTAATATGCTCATGTTATGTAGCACAAAAAGTGTCATCAGCGATTAGAGTATCATTCAACTTCCAAGGACGGAAGCCTATCCCATCCATAGCCTGGGTAAGATTCAGTTCTATAGATGCATGATCAGACCAGGTAATGGAGTTGACATGCAAGTGCTGTACCCTACCCACCAGTGTTTTATCTACAAGAAAATAATGCGGGAGTAGGAATGGTGCGCAGCAGAAAAGAAGGTGTAATTTCTAAGATGTGGGTTTCTCTGACGCCAGACGTCCAAAAGATGCCATTTCTTTATGAGAGCCTGTAGCTTCTTCCTGTGGGGACCAATAGCCACCCTACTCCCTCCCGAGTTATCAAGCTGGGGGTTAAGAGTTAAGTTAAAATCCCCAACAAGGATTATAGTGCCCTCTCCCTCCTTTTCCAATAAGTGGTCGATTTGTTAAAAAAAAAGACCTCTGATAGGTATTAGGTTTGTACACAGTCAGCAAAGTAAACAATTCCCCTTGAAATTAAAATTTGACCATCAGAAATCTGCCTAGTGCATCCGCCACATGAGATCGTATCAGGTAGTCATAACCCTGTTTAAATAGGATACAGACCCCCGCATATTTACTATGCTTACTACCGGTAGCAGCTGAAAAAAAACGATGAGTAAACATGGGCCAAGCAAGAAGGTGTTCATATCTTTTTTTCAGGTGAGTCTCCTGCAGACATATGATTGTGGCCCCAGCTATGTGGATGTCCTGTTTTAGGAGATGGTGTTTCCTGAGGGAATTAAGGCCCTTAACGTTTAGAGAGAAAAGCTTAAGAGCCATGGCAGACTGAGAAAAGGATTCCTGGCTTGTCACCCATAGGGATGTACCCTCTTGGTTGAGTTATATAAAGAGTATCTCGCAAACACTGATTCTTAGGCCTACCAACTGCAAAACATGAAACCAGCCCTCCCGCTCCACCCCATCCCCTTCCCTCCCATCCCTCACCCAACCCCCTATGTGAACGCCATGAAATCATGACCTTCCTGCTTTCGCAGTGAGGGTTGGTAGCTGTCACAGGGTGATCACACAATAGCTCCCAAACCCCCATGTTAAATTAAAAACACATATCCAACACCCCCCCCCCCCCCCCACAAGCATAACGATATTCCAAAGCTTGTATTGAGTTGAAAATATGAAACCCTCAATTAGTCTCCTCATCCCTATAGGCAAGGCATGGTGAAAAACATTATAGAACCCCAGCAGACAGTTAAAATAAAGATTCAGCTGTACTGCTCAATCCTTGTCTTTTCACCCAAGCCCTTCGCAAGCCGATGTAGAAGCCTGCTCGGTGTTGTGGCGGGAGTCTTCGTCCCCCTTTCTCCACACGTTGCCATCGCGGGGGCTCCAGCCTATCTCGCGGCGCCACAGGAGCTGAGGCTGGGATCGGAAAGCCGGAAGCTTTCAAAATGGTCATCACTTCAGGGACTGTGTATGATCTGGAGGTGACTCGCTTAATGGTAATCGCAAGGCCCACAGGGAACAGCCATCGGCAGCGTATTTTCTCTTGTCGAAGCAGGGAGGTAAGATGATGGTATTCCTGCCGTCTTTTAAGTGACCCGGCTGAAATATCAGCGAACACGGAGATAGAATGAGTCTCCCAGTCCCAAGATTGCTGCTTCCTAGCCGCAGTAAGCACTTTTTCCTTCACCAGGAAACGGAGATAGCAGGCAATAATGTGTCTCGGTTGGTTCCCCGCACGAGGACCCAGGGTGCGGTACGCCCTTTTGATGTCGATTGGAAAGTTAGGCTCCCCGGGTTCCCTCTCACCGGTGTGGGCTAGGAAAAACAGGCTCAAAGAGCGCACAACCGCATGGCAGTCCACATATTGCTCAATCTCCGGGACTCCACGAAATCGCAGGTTGCATCTGCAATTTCTGTTCTCTAAATCCTCCAGCTTAAGAAGTAAGTCAGTTTCCGTTTTTTCCAGCTGATCGCATTGAGATTTCATTTTGTCCATTTTATCTTCATGGGCGTCTAGACGGGTATCACACTCCTCGACCCTGCGGCCTATGTCAGCCATTTCCTCTCTGATTTCCACCAGTTTGTCCATCATTTCCTGCTTATTGATCTTGATATCTTTTCTCAGTTCTATAAACCATTGGCAGAATTCCTCTCTCGTGGGAACTGAGGTAGACTGCTGGGGCAAATTTTCCGATAGAGATGCAGGTTCCCTATCTGAGAGCTCAGCCATCTCTGGGTCTGCCATGCCAGACAGGCTCTCTGCTTCCGTTCCTGCCTTTTAAATAAGAAAAATGTCTGAGATCCGCTCCTTTTCTCCTGGTAGCCATATGGGTAGTGTATGAGGAATATCTGGAAGCAAAAATATGCTGATGATGGGGAGGATGGATATGGATTGCCACTGTTAATAGCAGTGGGTATTCAGGAGCTCCCTGATCAAGCAGCCATCTTAGTCCATGACGGCTTTGCCGCCCCCCCCCCCCCCCCCCAGTCCTATGCATTCTAACTCTCCCAACATATTCTTTAGACTCTAGTATTCTTATACAGACATTTCACAGTATGTATTTATTTTTTTTGTATTAACAACCTGCTTATCAGTTGACAGGCATAATTTAGAATCTTTCTGCTCTTTTCTTAAAGGCAACAGGGCTACTTTATCGGGACGCCCTAACTTTCCTGTTTTGTTAGAATCCTTAAAAGATCATTCCGAACTATGCGCTTCTGAGTGACTGTTGGCTTTCTCCCATCATCTAGTTGCAAAGCTGTTCTATCTTCTTTTTAAAGGTTAGTGCCAGCATCCTGGTTCCACTTTGGTTAAGGTGGAGCCCATTCTGCCGGAATAGGCTCCCCCTTCCCCAGAATGTTCCCCAGTTCCTATACATCTAAAACCCCCTGCACCATTGTCTCATCCACGCATTGAGACTCTGGCGCACAGCCTTCCTCTGGGGTTGTACACATAGAACAGGGAGCATTTCTGAGAATGCAACCCTGGAAGTTCTGGATTTCAAGTTCCTAAGACCTTAAATTTGGCCTCCAGAACATCCCTCCTGCACCTTCTTATGTCATTGGTACCCACATGTACCATGATAGGCTCCTCCCCAGTACTCTCTAAAATTTTATAGAGGTGGTGCGTGAGGTCCTCTGCCTTTGCACCAGGCAAGTTTCCAAGTGATCCTCATGCCCACCCAGGAGCAGATTGGCCTATCGGGGGATCGGGCATCCCCCAGTGGGCCGATTGCTCCAGTCACGTGGTCTGCCGTGCGCCTCACCAATAGGCAGATAATCATACATGTTGCACTTAAAACTGGATAGCTCCCAAGTCGCTGCTGGACTTTTGACTGCATCTTCATTTTATTAAGTTGCTAAAGTTTTTAAGCTGATTATGGAGTAGATATATCTCTCAGTTCAAAGGTTTTTAAATTATTTGGTGTCTTTTAACATCTATAGGTTTTTAAATTGATAATTAGGTGACAATTCTTAGTTTGTGAATGACCAGCAAAAAAAATTAGTCACTAAAATCAGGGTTAATTGTATGTTATTCAAAATTTCTAATTGACTCCTATTTCAAGAGTTTCCTCCTAGCTGGAGGAGGAGGGGTGTTATTTATTTAACAGAAAAAGTGCCTGGAGTGAGAATCAAATTAGTGACTAGTAGCCTTCATGAAATGTGAGTGCTTGGGCAGTGGCCTGATTGTTACAACCCAGCATGTGGGTGTAGGCTGGGTCCATGCTGACAGCAGGCAGACATGCTAATGTTGGGACTAAGAGGAGGCTTCACCTATACCAGCCTCATCCACCACAGGTTGAGCCCTTGGGATCAGAGGCTGGCAGGACTTAGGTGAAAATCCAGAGCAGGAAGGGCTGTCCATGGATCAAACAGGCAGAGGTCAGAAGGCATCAGTATCCAGGCAAGGGGTCAAGGCAGGCAGAGATCAGGTGAGGTCAGACAATAGCCTATCTAGTGAAGAAATTATCTGACTGAAGTTAGACAGATAACTTGTCCCGTATATTCAGCGAGATAAAAATCCTGCTGAATATTCTAGCCTAGAGTTATCTCCTACATGTAATTGGATACCTAAAAAACATAACTGGCTATGTTTGAATATAGCCGTTTATTCTGAATCAGGTAAACATCCGTGCTGTTTCCTATTCAGGCAGCTAAACTTTCTCTCCAATCCGTCCTCAAGACAAAGATTCTGTAAGTTTGAAATTATTTATTGTACAGATAAATTCTACTTACAATAGTTGCAATTCAGACGCAAGCCCCAAGGCAAGGATCTTTGGTGCTGGAAATAGGGTAGCAGGAGGGAGAAGGAGGTCTCTTGTGTTGCAGGAGTTAGTTTATGGTAGAGGTAGGAAGCATGAGGGATATGAGGCTGATTTAGTCTTCAGATGAAGGCAGTAAGAGAGAAGGTAAAAAACCCGATCCGTTTCAAGGGTATTACAGAGCACTGCTGGCTCAGAAGTATGCATGGGGTGAACTGAACTCTCGTCGAGAGCTGCTAAAGGAAAATGCCCCCACAAGCAGGAAGCAGGAGACAGGGTCCAATGGCAGCGAGCCTGAGAACCATGTGACACAGGGGGAGCATGAAGGGCAGTCCTTTGAACTTATAAGGCACCTAGGAAGACTCGAGTTAGATTGAGGGGGATTCAAGCTCTTCCAATGGTGAGAGAAAGTGGAGGGGGGAGGGAGCTTCTCTTAAGGGCAAAGGCTCACAGATTTTTATCATGGGTTACAAAAGGTGTTTCAGTATTAAGAGTCCTCAGAAGGGAGGACTGCACTAAACACAGTTAAATTACAATATATACAGATACAAACATGTACCCACTGCTGGGGACAGAACACCGTTAGTTTTTAAAGTTAGCCAGTCTTGTGTGGCTGAATGCCATGCTACTTAACTGGATATCTTAAATAGATCTCTAATCAGCTAACGTTAGGACAGCCCTACAGCCCGACCAGAGTTAGTCACATAAGGTATGCAGCTAACTACTCTACTGCTCCTGAAAAGGCCCCCTGCCCACCCCTAACTTATGCGACTAAATTCTAACTGCATAACTCGTTATGCAGTTAGAATTTAGCTGCATATGACAATGAATATTGCCAGGTAGCCATTTAGAAGGTTAACTTTTCCGTATCCATCTAAATGGCTTTTTGAATATCGACCTCTGGATGTTCTATTCATCAGCTGTTTTGAAATATTCTTTTTATAGTATGGTTTTAATGTTATGACTGATGTTTATATTTCTTGATTTTATTGTTTGTTGTTTCTTGATTTTATTGTTTTGCTGTTTCTGTTTTACTATTGTTGCACTGAATGAAGAGTCTGGCTTGTTATGGTTTCCAGTTCAGTTTTTGTTTGCATGTTTCTATTTATATTTTATAGCTTCTTTATTCTGTATTTGGGAACGTACTGTGTGTGTGACTGAGGGGAGGTATTCTGCTAGCGTGTAGTTTTTGTGTAGTAATCTACAGCACCCTGGATTGTTCTGTTTTCTTCATAGGAGGTTTTTTTTATGTTTTAGGGCCTAGTGTAATATTTGCAGTGTTGTCTTTTCTTATTTATTTATTTAAACAGATTTATTTCCTGCCCTTCTATAAAAGAAGGAGAGGGGGAGGAGGACAATGCACATATCTTAAGGTAAGGGGGGGAAGAAAGCACAAGCATTTAAGGAGTAGGATAATTTGGGAAAGGGGGAAGGGTTGTTACTGTTTGAGTGCTGGTAATTAGTGCTGATTTGGTATGAGAGATTTACTATGTTGAATTTAGTTCACTCATGACTTTCTGAGGGCCAAGCCCACAACCAACATGTTACATTAGGCCTAATACCATATGGGTTTCAAGTGGCAGGATCTGAAATATATGCAGATATATGCAAATGAGGAGGAGAGGAACACTCCCCCTCCCAGTCCTCAAGAATCCAGTCTTGTTCTGTGGAAACGTTGGCAACCCTACCTCCTGGGATCCCTCACGACTCTTTCTGGGGTTTAAGGCTCCCTTGGATGGATGCTGGACTCCCTGTCACCCAATTGTGCAATGCTTGAATCCTTTCTCCTGCATACCTTTCTCTTTCACTCTTCTGGACTCCTTTTATCAGAGCAATGAATGGGCAGTTCTCTCTTTTCTCCTTCAGTGAAGATCTTTGTTTACACACAGAACTCGCATCAGGGTCTCCTTTCATCCGTAGAATGACAAACCCAAGATGAGGATACTCTCCACCCTCAGGATAGTACAGTACGCCACCGCCACCACCACCACCATCAGTACAGTCTCAGAGGCACCACCTTTCATCCATAGAATGACAAACCCAAGATGAGGATACTCTCCACCCTCAGGATAGTACAGTACGCCACCGCCACCACCACCACCATCAGTACAGTCTGAGGCACCACCACGGGGACCTTTCTGGGTGCCCCTCTTTACTTGCCAAAACACTCTGGAGGTACTGGGGACAGAAAGCAGATTTTTCCCCTTGCCCAAACTCCTGTAGAGGGATGAGAGATTGGACTTCTCTCACTATCAGCTCCATATCCTCTGACCAGACTATTTTCAGGCTTCACTGACCAAACCCCTGGACTTATACCATTGTGGCCACTCCTAGAGGGGAGTGCTATAACAAATAGCTCAGTCTATTAACTTCTCTGACAGTCTAAATATGTCCTCTGTTGGGAAGAGCATAGACCTTAGTGAAGGGATCATAGACCTTTTTATTTCCCAGTCAAACTATAGCTTCCTTTAAATTATCCTATCTCCCCCCCAACCCCAATCCAAAATGACTGAAGAGGTGATGCTAATATGTAAAATGCTGTATTACTACTACTTCTTACAACTACTGGAAAGTCTTCTTTTAATTCTGGCTTTAGTTCATATTTCAGGTTCAGCAAGAAACATAGATCAAATGCTTTCTGGCTCATGGTCTGTCTCTCTTTAATTTTTTTTCAAAGGATGGAGTTGCTGCAGGGTATCATTAGCACTGCTGTGGACATCTATGCGTTATATGACCAGACACAGTGGAATAAGAAGCAATGTGGGAGGCTCGTGGGACGCATAAAGATTCTAATGATGCCTGTTCAGTCTCTCCAGAAGCAGTCCCAGATCAACAAGGACACAGGCACTGTGCTAGAGGAGCTGTCACAGACCATGCAGAATGCCAAGCGTTTGGTTGCCAAATATACCCAACGAGTCTGGTGGAAAAGATTTTTCTGGGCCTTCGGCATCAAGGCAAATTTTGACCTGATCAATCAACGCCTGAGTGATGCTAGCCAGGGGTTGGCTCTTATGCTGAATGTCCAGGATAGAGAGATCTTTTTGAAAATGCTTGAAGACGTGAACTGCGAAACACAAAACAAGGAAGATGTAGAGGCTGACCTAGAGGAGTTAAAGCAGCACTTTGAAAGTAACTTTACTGCTTGTGTGTATTTATGTGAATGTGCAGGGAAACTTGTCTGTAAAAAAAAAAAAAAAAAAAAAAAAAGCCAATGGAAACCTCAGTTCTTTACTGGCATGAGCTTCGTAGCCTCCTCTTTGGACTACATGAGAGGCGTACAGCCCTGGTCCTCGGAGCCTATAAAGAAATCTGATATTCTGAATAACCAGTTAACCTGGTTTGCAAATCAAATGTATGCAAATATTTCCAGTGACTGTTCATGGTAGAGATCCTAATCACCAGGCCAGTTTGTGGTCCTTGGGCATCAGAGTTGCGCACCTCTGTGCTAACTGATCGGCTGCTTTAGGGCCTGATTTTCAAAAGGATGTATGCCCATAAAATAGAGTTTTATGCATGTAAATAGGCTTTTGAAAGTTGCCGGGGGGAGGGGGGGTGTTTGTACGCATGAAAGTGCGTGCAGAAGCGATTTTGTGCATACTTCTATGCACACTAGATAGAGGCATTCTGGTGGGGGAGGGGGGTAGAGTTACAAATGGTGAAACCATTTACACACATACTTTTCAATTTAGAAGGTATTGCGCATAAATCTACATTAACACATTTACAAGGCGTAAATGAGAGTGCATATGCTGTTCTGGGTTCCATGCATACCGTCGAATTTTCAAAGCAAACTTATATAAGTCCACTTTGATCATTTGGGCTCACGTCTATGTGTACTTTCTATACGCATAAGATAATTTTCAAAGCAAAATGTAGATGTAACATACTGTTAAGTGCACGTAAAGCAGGTAAAACCTATTGACAATTCAATAACAATACCAGCTATGCAATTGAATTATCAAAAGATATTAAATGGGCTTTTGAAAATTGCTATGAAAGCATGTTACATTGTCCTTTAAAAATGATTTTAGCCCGACAATGGCCGTTATAAAATTATTTTCCATAAGAGTTACTTCAAGCTAAAACAATGATTTGTACTTTTTAATGCTCAGGTATGGTCTGTTGGGTACTGCTCCCTTAAACGTTATAGTGCAGTTGACATGTTGGTCCACATGAATGTACAAAAATAAAGGTTAACAAATATATGTATAGTTATTGGCTAGCTTCCAGGAGCTAGCACTCCTTTTCTCAGATAAGAACAGAATGAACAAAAAATATTTCCAGAAAATATAAATGGCTGTGTGAAAATATAAATGTTGGTGTGAAGGGGAAAGGCAGCTGGAGGTTGATGGGTGATCCAGAAGGTAACAGGCAGTAGAATTGTATGGTTCATAATGAGAAAAGATACCTAGGACTTTACAGAGTCCTATAAAAAAAAAATCTAAAGACACATCATCAAGCCAGCAGAAAAGGAGGCTCTGTGGTGACTATGGACACACAAAAGTATATAGAAAAGGGGCAAGATAAATAAATGAATTAAAGATAAGCGGCATAAAGCACCCAATGACTATATTCCAGCTCCTAATGGAATTAGTTCAACCTATTTTTAACTATAGTCAACCTTCAGGATGAATCTCTACTTAACACTCATCCACAAGTAATGTCTTTTGATATAAACTCTTGTTTGTTACCGAATTCTAATGGCACCACCCATGTAAATTAGGAGATACATTTTCCTTTGATGTAGGTGCCCTATTGTAAACCGTTATGATGGTGAATAACTTAATGACGGTATATAAAAACTTTTAAATAGAAAGATAACTCTTAAATAATTGACTGAGTTACCTCCACACAGCAGAAGTGCATAAACAATTGAAAAATGTTTATCAAACATTTCCAAAGCAAGTAGAGTCTCTCATTTGAAAAAATTGATACCAACCTATTGCCACATTCTGCATGCTACCTAAAATCCACAAACTCAGAAATCTTGGCAGATCGATCATATCCTGTACCAGGACTTAAGAGAGGGGATTCTCAAACTCTTAGGGGCCAATATTCAGCTGCTGAGCAGCTCAGCTAGTTGTGCCACTGAATATACCTGGCTGTCTTAAAGATAGACCCAAAAAACAGCAGGGTAGGCGATCCAGTGAAACCGTAGGCAAGCAACAAACAGAAGGATGCCAAAGAGCGTCTTTTTCAAACTTTAATCAAGGAGACGTAAAAACTCAAATAAAATTGCCCGACTCTGGCCGAGTTTCGCCACCTGTGGTGGCTGCCTCAGGAGCTACAAACAAACATATAAAATGTTTAATAACATAAATATTGAAAACATAAATAATTAAAACCACATAAACATGTAGAGATCAAATCATCAGAAAACATAAAAATCAATACATAAATACATAAACTTAAAATGACAATGGAAATGGTAAAAATACATAAATAAAATGAGACAAAAATCAACAACAAATAAAAGAGCAGCAACAGGAGATGGTACCTGAATAATCAAAGAACAGTGTTCAGGTGATGGTCCGAATAAAATCAACAATGTATATTCATCTATATTAAATAAATGCAGCGTTTCGAATTGTTATATCTTTGTCAGGGGTCAAAAATAATACATGGTACTAGACAAGAGTCAGTGTTGAACTTGTTTCCTGGAGCGAGATAAAAAATAAATGTACTGCATTGCAAGATAAAACTCGAAACTGGTAAATTTCTAAAGTTCACATATAGTGTAAAAGGCAAGCGTGAACTCATTCAGACCCCATTATCAACCAAGGCAACACCTCCATGGGGGAGCACTTTTCTATATCAGACTACTGCATGAATGTCCTTATGATAAGGATACTTAAAGGAAAGTTCAAAACAATTCAGCAAGATAAAAGGTCTGAAAGTAAAATGATCAGAGACACTTTGAAAGTGACAAAAAAAAAAAAAAAAAGACTCAAAAACCTAGATTTCTTAACCCATTATGAGCCATAAAAGTCTACCTTCTGGTCACCTGTCAAACTCCCCCTCCCCTTACACAAGGAATCCCAATATTATTTGTATTATACTGACTCATAGTGCACAAATTTGAACTCAGCTTATAAAAAGTTGCACCAAAGAAACCTTCTGCGCATGTAACCTTTTCAAAAATTAGGAGCATTGTCTAGTTCATCATTGGAATGTTTTCTATGATTCACTTATATTTTCTAGTAATATTTTGCTTAATCTATTCTGACTTGAGGAAGGGAGTGCTAGCTCTCAAAATGTAGGCAAAAAAAATTGTTAGTCCAATAAAAAGATATCACCTTTTTTTTTTTTTAAATTAAACTTTATATTTTTTTAACTGTTTAAGGAAACACATGGTCAAAAAGATCAGAGTTAAGACAGAATTACAGCAACTAAATGTTCCTCGACAACAATGTATACAATACAAAAAGCATGAGAACAAATAAGGCCCCAGTTTTAAAAGGGCTGTGCATGTAAAAACTGGGGGTTATGTGTGTGACTGGGCCTTTGCACACACGCGTAACCCTTGTTACGTACAGAAGTGCCGGGCTCTGCAAAAGGGGTGGGGCAGGGGGCAGGGAGCATGGTCGGGCCAGGTCAGCACCTTTAGCCGTTGTCCCGTGGTAGCACCAGCCAGCGCGCAGAGTTTACATCTACTCCGGAGGAGCAGTAAGTATGAAAATTTATAAAAAGTGGATAGGTAAGGTTAGTTTAGGGGACATGGAGGAGAGGGGAAAAGGGAGGAATGGTAGGTAGGGCTAAAGGAAAGTTCCCTCCTAGTCCGCTCCTTCATGGGAGTGGACTGGGAAGGAACTGGGCAAAGGCTTGATCGTGTCGCCGCATGCACTTTCGAGAATTCCCCCCCCCCTTGCGTGGGCGAATCGCGGGCTGCCCACACATGCACATATGGATTTTAAAATCTGGCGTGCATGTGCATGCGGATATCGTATTTTTAACATGCACACACCAAATATTCTCCCATACTGTTATTCCCTTAATTTGCAGATATAAATAGAGAGAGTGCAGAGGCAAGTGAAATTGGTGCTCCAGATCCCCAAAAGGCAGAAAAAAGTGGCATTTCCAAATATGGCCCACGTAGCAAAGGCCAGATTTATCCCACAACTCCATGTAGAGGAGAAAAAGTTGCAAGAGAAAAACAGGCATTAGCATTCAGAGGGGTGATAGGAGAAAACTTCTCCCCAGGCAATCCCACGTACCTCCTACCAGTCTCCAAATTTTAATCATATGAGCAGTAATAGGATGCAACCTGCAGATCTTATTGAGACCATTTTTACCTGGAGGGTAAAAAGGTAAAGCAGCCAAATTATGCCACATAACCTGACATTGTTCACCTTTAATTCTGTTACATTTGTGTGTAATCTTTCCACTGCAGTTTTAAGTAAGCAGGGACATGATAGCTAAACGACCCTGATAGCTACTTTCGGTTTTGACAAAATTATTAATTGAACTCCATTAGAAGGCAGGGTAGGAAAATACAACTTGGTAAGAAGGTAATACAATTATACAATGAAACTCATCAGTTACTCATTTTGTCCCCGCACATACATGGTTCCAAAGTCATAAAACATAATTTGACTTTGTATGTTCTGAGGAGAGGTACAAGTAGCTTGTTGTTATTTTGGGGGCTCATTATGTAATATAATTGCTTTCTTACTGCTCTGTTTTCCTCTAGGTTATTTTTTATATCCATTCTCTGGTGAAAGCAAAGATGGCCACCTGGTACCTCAGCATTCCTATACCATTCCCTAGCCTGCCTCCTGCTGGGAAATGCTGGGACTGCAAGAGTTGTGAGCATAATACCACAGCCAGTGCTCTACAACACTCCTTACAGTGATTCCTGCTGGGAATAGAACAGTCTAGAGTAATCGGTAGTTCCCCGACAGACAGCAAAAGTCAATATTGTTATTCACGTTTAAAATAAACTTTACATTGCCAATTCATAAGTCCCGTGCTTCAGCTAACCATGCCTTCAGAATGGGTCCAAGGTTTTCTCTTGTCCACCTCTCTGGCCCACATAGCAGGCAGCTTAACAGGTCACAGAAGATTTTTCAGAAGGAAACATTTCCTATAATAATTAAATTCTTTTTTTTTACTATTTACAGAGGGGCTTGATAACGTCTCAGATCAGGTGGATCAAATGCACAAGGATGTGAATCATGGCATGCAGCAAATGATGAACAATTTAGAAGATGTTAAAAAAATGTGTAAGTACTCAACACTGAGTGTAACGGACAAAGGAAACAAAGCTGGACTTGGGGCAATTGCAAATGTGCTATAGGATCACGTTGCTTGTGTGAAAGGTTTGCTGCAGATGTACAGGGCAGAGACAGAGACTGCGATGTGAAATGAGTTTATTCTAAAAGAACGGGCTCCACCTTAACCAGGGTGGAACCAGGCTGCTAGTTCTAACCTTTAAAAAGAAGATAAAGCAGCTTTTAAATCAGAAAACGAGGGAACGCAGACAATTGCTCAGCAGGTATCTTCATAGGATACTAAAGAAATATGGATTACAGCCCCCTGATAGAGAGGTTCCAATAACAGCAATAGTAGCCCATGTGCCTATAAGTAAAGAAGAAACTTAGTTAGATTCCACATTAACAGAGTCAACTGATAAAGTTGTTAATACAAACAGAAAATATACTTTGAAATGTCTGTATGCTAATTCCAAAAATCTAAAAAATAAAATGGGAATGTTACAGTGTATAATGCTGAATGAAGAAATATACTTAAGGCCCAATTTTAAAAGGGCTGCGCACGAAAAAAAAACAAAAACTGGGGTTACGCACGTGGCTGGGCCTTGTGCTCGCCACGCGCAGTTTAGAACGGGCCCAGCCACTCGTGTAACCCCTGATTATGTGCAGAACTGCCGGGCCCTGCAAAAGAGGTGGGCTGGACCAGGGAGCAGGCCAGGACAGCGCCATTATCTGCTGTCCTGGGGAAACGCACGCCAGCAGCCAGCCAGGGCATGGAGTTTACTTCTGCTCCAGAGGAGCAGTATGTATGAAAATTAAAAAAGGGGGGGATAGGGTTAGTTTAAGGCTCGGGGAGGAGAAGGGAAAAGGGAGGAAGGGCTAAAGGAAAGTTCCCTCCCAGTCCACTCCTTAATGGGAGTGGACTGGGAGGGAACTGGGCAAAGGCCCGATCGCATCGCTGCACATACGAGAAAATTCCCCCTCCCTGCGCGCACGAGTTGTGTGCCGTCTGCACATGCGCACGCGGATGGGTGATAAAATGAGGAAAATAGAAAAAAACTGAAAGGTGCAGCTACAAAGGTTAAGAGTTTACATCAGGCATGATCATTTCTAAAAATACCATTTTGTAAACCCAGTCCAGATGTATTCCACACATTAAAAAAGGTATAAGGGAGGCCAAACGCCTGCCGGTGTCTTTATAAGGTGAGGTGAAAGAGTCTATTTTAGCCAAAATAACTTCTTTCAAAAATTGGAAAAAGGATCTATGTGAAGAAAATAGGAAAAGCATAAGCATTGGCAAGTTAGATATAAAAGATTGATAAGGTGGGCTAAATGATAATTTGAGAAGAAGAGGCCATAGAGGCAAAAATTCACATAAAATCTGTTTTAAATATATCCAAAGAAGGAAACCTGTGTGAGAGTCAGTAGGACCGTTAGATGATTGATGGTCATCACTGAAAGATTAAAGGAATTCTTTGCTGAAGAGGATGTTGGGAAGAGACCCATACTAGAAATGGTATTCAGTGGCGATGGCTTGGAAAAACTGAAACAAATCACCATAAAGCTGTAGGATGTAATAGAGCAAACTGACAAACTAAAGAGTAACAAATCACCCGGATCAGATGGTATACATCCTAGAGTTCTGAAAGAACTCAAAAATAAAACTGCACATTTATTATTCAGTAACTTGTAACCTATCATTAAAATCATCTATTGCACCTGATGATTGGAGGGTGACCAATGTAACCCCAATCTTTAAAAAGGGTTCCAGGTGATCCAGGAAACTGTAGACCAGTAAATCTGATGGCAGGACTGGGAAAAATCATGAAAACTATTTTAAAGAACAAAATCACAGAACATAAGATATGATTTAATGAGACACAAGCCAGTATGGATTTACACAAGGGAAATCTTGCCTCACCAATCTGCTACATTGTTTTGAAGATGTTAATATAATATGTGGATATTGGTGATCCAGTGGATATAATGTATTTGGATTTTCAGAAGGCACTTGACAAAGTCCCCCCTGAAAGACTTCAGAGAAAATTAAAAAGTCATAGAATAGGAGGTAATGTCTTATTGTGGATTGCAAACTGGTTAAAAGATAGGAAACAGAGTAGGACTAAATGGTAATTTTTCTTAGTAGAGAAAGGTAAGCAGTATAATGCCTCGGGAATCTGTACTAGAACCAGTGATTTTTAATATATTTATAAATGATTTGGAAAGGAGAACAACGAATGAGATCAAATTTGCAGATGATACAAAATTATTGTTAAATCACAAGCAGATTGTGAAAAATTGCAGGAGGACATTGCATGACTGGAAGATTGGGTATTCAAATGGCAGATGAAATTTAATGCGGACAAGTGAAAAGTGATGCACATAGGGATAAGTAACCCGTACTATAGTTAAACAATGTTAGGTCCTATATATTAGGAGTTACCTCCCAGGAAAAGGATCTGGGCATCATAGTGTGCCATACTTTGAAATCCTTGGCTCAGTGTGTGGCGACAATTAAAAAGCAAACAAAATGTTAGGAATAAAACAGAGAATGTCATAATACCTTTGTATTGCTCATAATGAGATCACATCTGGAATACTATGTGCAGTTCTGGTTACTACATTCCAAAAAAGCTGTAGTTGCACTGGAAAAGGTATAGAGGACGACCAAAATGATAAAGAGGATGGAACAGCTTCCTTATGAGGAAAAGCTAAAGAGGTTAGGACTGTTCAGCTTGGAAAAGAGATGGCTGAGGGGGCTATGATAGAGGTCTATAAAATGATGTGTGGAATAGAGCAGATATATGTAAATCAATTATTTATTCTTTCAAAAAATACAAAGACTAGGGGAGACTCCCTTAAGTTATTAGGTAGCATATTTAAAAACAAATCATAGAAAATTCTTTTTCACTCCATGCACAATCAAGCTCTGGAATGAATTTACGGAGGATGTGGTTAAGACAGTTAGCATAGCTAGGTTTTAGAAAGGTTTGGACAAGTTCCTAGAGAAGAATCCACATGACTTTATTTCATTTTAAGCCCAGGACAGCCATTTCTGAGAGAGAGAGAGAGAGCACTGTTATGGTTATGAGGTGTTGGAGTGGATTCTTGGGTACTGCGGTGATGGCCACTCCCACGGGGAGGAGCCCTGTGAGGAACCGCAGTACTAGGCTAGACACGAGAACACAGAGAAGGTGTATTTATTGTACAGCTTGATGGTATTGCCCGAGGAGCGGGCAGCAGTGAAGTAACCCTGTGGAGTAGTCCAGGGATCCTCAGCAGAGGAGACCAGTCTCCCAGTTGAGTCGGTGGTAGACAATGTGTCGAGGCAGGGACAGGTCCCGGATGTAGAATGGAGTGCTGTAGCAGAAGACAGACTGAACAGGGTTAGTACTCACTGAAGCAGAAGCTGTAGTTGAAGGTCCAGTCACAAGTAGTCCAGTGGCAGGCACCAGATTAGGGAGAGCAGGCCCTCGAGGAGCGAGTACCCGGTGTCCCAGGATAGGTACCTGAAATAGAGCAGAAGGGCCCCCGAGAAGAGGGTACCCAGGGTAGAGATGAAATACCCCAAAGGGCAGAGAGAGCTTCCAGCAGCAGAGCAGCTTAGACCGAAGGCATTCCAATCCAATCCTTGCTAACTCAGTTTGTTAGCAAACGAAGGGCAGGCTAAATACCAGGATGTGATGACGTCACTCAGAGGGGACGCCCCCAAGGTTCCCGCCATAACGTGGATAAAGACGTGGGTGGCGTGCGCGCGCGCACCCTAGGAGGCCCTCAGGAAATCATGGCGAACACAGTCGCCGTTGCCAGTCCGGGGACGCTGGAGAGAGCGGCATGAAGACGCGGCAGCAGCCATCTTCCCAAGGCTTGAGGACAGAGAAGGAAGAAAGGTGAGGCACAGAGGTCGAAACCATCTGAGACTGATGGACGCAACAAGCATCTCTGGAGAGTAAGACGTATGAACAGAACAGTGCTCTTGTGAAGATTTGATGACCTTTGGAGTGAGGAAACTCACCCAAAGATGAGTTTCCTCACTCATCTTTGGGTGAGGAAACTCACCCAAGCTAGGTTGAGAGAACATTGTGCAATGTTCTCTCAACCTAGCTTGATGTTACTCAGGTAGAGAGTCCATCAAGCTAGGTTGAGAGAACATTGCACAAATCTCATCTTTGGGTGAGTTTCCTCACTCCAAAGGTCATCAAATCTTCACAAGAAAGCACTGTTCTGTTCGTACGTCTCACTTTGAATGTCAAAGTGGCCCCTAACCCCTACACTAACACCTAAACCTCACCTCGAGTTACTAGGTGGGCCTCCCATAGAGATATAAATACCTATCTAGCATTAGGGCTAGGTTCTCTCTCCCTCTCTTGGGCAAGGGAACATTATAGAAATCTCTACTTTGTGAGACTTTCCTCACTCCAAATGACGTCAAATCTTCAGTGAGGTGTACTGTGCTGTTCTTACTTCTCACGCTGCATGTCAAACTGGCCCCTAAACCACCACTAACACCTCACTCCGAGCTATTAGCTGGCCCTCCTATAATGAAATAAATAGTTGAGTACTATGAAGGCCTTATAAATAGTCTCTCTCTCCATAAACATGCCCCTTTTTCTTACCGTGGGCGTTATCCATGCGCTATTATAGTATTTTGGTGGATCTAGGGATAAATTAAGAGCACTTGAAAAAGTAACTGAAATACACACAAAGGATAAGAAAATCAACAACTAGAAAGTATGGCATTCTAGATCTAGATAACCTTGGTTCAATACCTACCTGCCCCTGCACCCATACATTTATTTCAGAAAAATACCAACTTTGCCCCTTTCCTGTCCCTCCCACCCTCAAATCACTCACTAACATTGGAAAGTGGAAAAGTCTGATGTCCCCCGCAAGGACTTAGCTCTAGACAAAGTTTGGTAATGCTAGATTCATCCATTTCAAAGTTAACGCTCCCTACTGAACCAAGGCTATAATTGGAGAAAAAAAAAACCAGGAAAGAAAAAATACTAATATCCTAGCATGTTCTACTTAGCCCACAATAATAATTGAGATTCAATATATAAATCTAGGGATTATTTACAAAGAAATAGTGAAAGAAACAAGCATTGTTGGCAATAGCTATAAACTAAATCAAGTGTTAATCCTTCTATCCATACCAAGCGGGATTTAACTGAG
Source organism: Rhinatrema bivittatum (assembly GCF_901001135.1). NCBI lineage: Eukaryota > Metazoa > Chordata > Amphibia > Gymnophiona > Rhinatrematidae > Rhinatrema > Rhinatrema bivittatum. The sequence continues at coordinate 106,353,655 of NC_042621.1, forward strand.
CCCTGCAATGAAGAACCTTCCTATCCATAAAGATTTAAAGATGTTTAGGATTACTGAATGTATATCTAATACCATTTACATGTAAATCATAGGAAAAATTGTGCACATTAAAACAAGATGCTTTCTACTGGACTCCAATGCCTGACAAATGTCCGTAAATATCCATATACTCTGACCTAAGAAAATATCCATCTTGGGGCATGTGAGGGAGACCGAGCAAATCACCTAGGCTGGAGCAGAAAACCACATTGATTCCAGCCTTTTCAAATGCAATTTCAAATTTTATTTTAACAGCAAACAATATTATGGTAGACTGCCTTACCTCAGGACAGTGTACTCACAAACCTTCAGCAGAGATGGCCAGGAGCTCCTACTCCTGGAGACACGGGGGCCTCCAGAACCCAGCTGAGCTTACAATCTTATCCTGCTCCAGCTGGTCCCACATTCAGGACTCTCCCTGCCCACAGAGCTCTCTTCCTCTGTGGGATTTAAGGTGAACCAGGCATCTAGCCTGGTCCTGCACAAACAAAATGAGGGGAAAACAGGGTGACTTCATCACATGCCCCCCATTAGCTTGATCCGTTGGTCCAGATGTTTTTCACTCCTCCTGGATCCCATCCAGGGTCGTGCCTCACATCCCCAATCCTTTTCATCTGGCCTCCACCAGCTAGGCTTGGGATCAGGGTTCTCTATTCAGGCTTACCCCCCAAACATTAGGGTTACCCCAGATACCATTAGTACCACCCACTATGCCCTTTGCACAGTGCCCACCCACAGTTCTTTATTTAAGTCCATTGCTGGCTTCGGGTTCAAATTCCACCCTAGTGGGATTCTTTGGACTAGCTGAGGGACTTGTAGTGAGTACTCTACAATCTTCTCTCTGGAGACTTGTGCCTCCTCTGCACCATCATGATCACCACCTTCTGGTGATTCCACAGCACCACATATTGGCTCCTCTGTAGTCCTCAGTGGGGTCTTTATGCTTCCTTTGTCATGGCTCTCCATGGCTCCCCATTCTGGGCTCTCCACAGAAACACCTCTATCTGGTTTCTCTGTAACCCCTCTTGCTGGGGTCTCCACGGCCTCTGTGGCCCTTCCATATGGACCCTTGGTAGAGTCTCTCTCAGGCCATTTGGCACTGCCCCCTTCTGAACAGTCTGTGCTGCTCTCTCCAGGACAGGCTATGAATCTCCAGCATGAGCTTCCCTGTATTTCCCATGTGGGTTCTTGCCACTCAGGATCTGTGTTGGCTTCAGCCCCTTCACTGTTTTCAACCCTCTCTGGAGTGCAGTCTCTCTAAAGCACTGAGCCACAGTCAGGTGACTCACTCAGTTGTTGTACTCCCTCCGGGCTTTCTATAGCACCTCTCTCAGGTCTCAACAACCCCTCTCTCTTCAAGTTCCTCCATGAGATCTCAGGTCTTTTTCACCACACTCTGCTGTGCCTTCTCTGCATTCCCAGTAGTCTCCTCAGCATGTTGTCTCAATTTGTTCAGCTCCTTCTGGAACTATTGGCACTCCTTGTCCAGCCTCTCTAGGCATTCATTTCTCTGCCTGATATGAACTCTTGGGAGTGGACTCTCTAGCTCCATTACCCTCGCTGGCCTCTCCAGCTGCCAAGCCTCAAGCCTCAGGTTCTCCCTCTCATCCAGCTCTTGAGACTGAAGCACTCCCACTATGCAGTTGTACATGGCTATGCACTTGCTAGCAGTTTCACTTTCTGCCTAGGCCACACCCTGTTCCAGCCACAGTGCACAACTGCTTTTCTCTCTCTGTTTTATTTCTTTAAAGGTAAAAAAAAACCCCCAAAAAAACCCTGCCTCTCTGGCACTAACTTCATTGTGTAACAGTCCAAATTCCAGGCAGAGCTTGTCTCCTTAGCCTGCAAAAAAAACAAACCCCTAAACCTGCCTCCCTCCAGTCCCCAGAGACTACTCACTGTTTTAAAAGCTGTTTCAGATTGTTTTTTCCTTGTGTGCTTCTCCTTAAGCCAGCAAGCTTTTAATCTTTTCAGTACTCTGCAATGCTTTTCTGTCCCAGCCACGTTTCTTAAACAGGATCTCCACAAACATTTCCTCTTCTCTTTTCTATTTGATTTCTGTGTGCTCCCTGAGCCATACAAAATTTGGCTGCTTACCTCTTGAGCAGCTCTTTGCCTCCAACTTCTTTCGCAGACCAGGCACCACAAATTTTAATTCACAGTCCTCCCATGGAGACTTGGGGTATTTTGTGCCAATTTAGAAAAGAAAATCCCCGGACCTGATACCATATGTGAGGGTGACCGAGCAAATCACCTAGGCTGGAGCAGAAAACCACCCTGACTCCAGCCTTTTCAAATGCAATGTCAAGTTTTATTATGATAACAGCAAACAATATTATGGTAGACTGCCTTAACTCAGGGCAGTGTACTCACAAACGTTCAGCAGAGAAGGAGCTCCTGCACCTGGAAACGCAGAGGTCTCCTGAACCCAGCTAAGCATATACTCTTTATCTTGCCCCAAGACTCTACCTGCCCAGCAGGGTCCCGCCCACAGTTCTCTCTACCTCTGTGAGATTTAAGGTGGACCAGGCATCTAGCCTGGTCCTGCACATATAAAAAGAGGGAAAGCAGGGTCACTTCATCAAGGGCGAAAAAAAGTCTAAGAGTCCAATCATGGTCTGGCTCAAGCATGTAGGAGACAAGAAAATAGAAAGATCTACAGATAGCATGAGCTATCACCTGAGTGAGATTAAAACTATCCACGTCAGCTCGCCTTCAGCCAGTACATCTTCTGGGTCTTTTTCCAGGCAAATGATAAACTTTAGTGACGGGAGGAATTCATCCCGTAGGCATTTTTAACCCTTCAAGGAAATATTTCTTTAAAGTCTCATAGAGAGATACTGAGGGTATAGTCAGAAAATTTAGAAATCTTAGATTAAAGCTGCCTTGCCTGATTTTCAAATGTCTCTAACTTGTATGTAGCTTTAGCCATTACAGTTATCTTTAGCCATTACAGCATCAGCAATCTGCATAACATTAATCTGTTGGTCTGTCACATTCAGTTTCACCAAATGTAAATCCAAACTCTGCTATAGGCTGGGACCCTTCTGCTGGAGCTCTAATGACAAAATAACCAAATCTGTTACACTATTTTATTTGTTGTGTATTTAGCTCATGTCTTTTCACTGGTAGCTCAAGATGAGTTGCATTCAGACTTCTGCCAAGCTATTAGCCACAGACTTCTCTAGAGCAGTTATAGCAGTCCATATTGCTTCTTGGGTGATTATTTCAGGCCATTCCAGCATGCAGATGGTTTGGTGGTGTTTCTCCCTTGTTGTTTTAAAAACGTGTTTGGATTGATCCAGTCTCTGTATGTTTATTTTTTTATGTATGTGCTGTTATTACCTGCTGAGTACATTGGATCAAGCAGGATATAAATCTTTAAAAATAAAATACATTCTGCCAGAGATTGTGCAATATGCTGGGGTGAAATACCACGTTGTCCAGCCAAGACAGACAAATCAACTAGACTGCTCCCCTTGGTAATCCCCAAACTCAGTTCACTCAACCAGGCCACAGCAGAAATCAGAATCTGTCCCATACTTCAATTTTTCAGGCCATCACCTCATACTACCAAATTCGTCCATTTTATTTATTAATAATATTTATGTATCATTTATTTAAAAAAATCACCCAAACTGATTTATAGTATTAAAACATATAATATCACAACCTTAAAAATAATCCAAGCCAAAATTAAAATAAAATACAAACAGAAAAAAAAATAAAAGTAAAAATAAAATTCCAATATAGGACCCACTATTTAACTTGCTCTGTCAGCCAATATCAACACGGTAAGATATATTACAAGATGAGGACATAAAACCACATTTTAACTTTTTTCTAAACTGTTTCAAATTACTCTTATCTTTCAGATCTAAGGGGAGCTCAATCCATAAAGCTGGAATACTTCCACTAAATGATCTTTTCTGCAATCTTTAATGGCAAAAACAATCAACAGATGGTGGCTGCATAAAAAACTTCCCCTTAGATCTTATTTTCTTACCAACCTCATGCCATTTTAGCTCTTTCTTCAGTCTGGGAGAGCCTGTTCCTTACAAGGCTCTAAAGGCCATTATTAGGTATTTAAATCTACAATACGATGTTACTGGCAACCAGTGGTGGAGTTGAACTAAGAGTGGACCGGCTGGTGTGCTTCTAGAACTTCCTTTAACAATGTGTGCAGTGGTATTCTGGATTAACTGAAGCTTTCAAATGATTTTCCCTGGTAAACCCAAATATAAGGTATTGCAGTAGTCTATACATGACAATATGAGTGCATAAGTCACAGATTTCAAAGCATGAAAATCTAAATATAGGCAGAGTTGACAAACTATTTTCAATTTCCCATATGTATTTTGTGTAACCTTAGCTACCTGTTTTTCCATAGCCAAATTCTCATCAAGAGTAACCCTCAAAGATCTTACCTGTTCTCAAGGAAGTAGTTCCAACCTTCCTAACACAGGGTACAGCAACTGGCCAGGGCCCATCTGTAACAATTCTTAATGTCATCAGCATAAATAAATAAGAAAATCCATATCCTCGCATGATATTATCTAAAGGGGGCCAAGAAAATATTTAAAAATAATGGGGACAAGGAGGAACCCTGAGGTACCCCTGCTGAATTTCCCTACAACAAGATTTACTTTTTTGCCAAAACACAAACTTCTGTCTGTCAGTCAGAAAACTGTAAAGCCATTTCAGAACTAATCATCCTAAACCTTTTCCTTCACATCGCTGTAACAGGATTTTATGATCGGTTAGGTCAAAAGCACTAGAGAGATCCAGTAACACCAATATGACAGTTTTGTTTTTATCCATCCTAGGCAAAATTTCTTCCATAACATCACTCAACAGTGTTTCTGTGCTTCGACCTCTCCAAAACCTTCTTAAGCAATGTCTAAAATATCCACAATCTCAATGTAGTCAGAGAGTTATTTAGTAATATTGTCTCTACAATTTTAGGTACATATGGCAAAATGGAGACAAGGTCTATAATTACTGCATTGTCTAGGAGCTGATTTAACATTCTTCAAATGAGATACAGCTTACCTCAGTTTTAACCTGAACTGGTAAATACCCCTTCTCCATTGAGCCATTCAGCAACCTCTTTTAATAACCATGATGGACAATCAATATGTTTTCTGATACTACCGATGCCTCATCAAGTTCAGCCTTTGTCACACCTTCCAAGACTGGGGGATGAAGTTGAGCTTCAGGGCAAAATGTAGTTTTCAAGTTCATCTGGGTAACTGCTCCAAGATCCCCCCAGCTGCAGCCCCTTCTGAGGCCAAAACACTGCTGTCCTGAACAACAAAAGGCTCCACAGATCCTGAGGGCTACAGAGGATATATTTTTACTTTGCCCTTTCTCTTCACCATATTTGAACGTACATTTCTGAAGAAATAACACCAGAATCAGGGAGCACTAATAATGCTGGAAGCAGCAGCTGCTAACAGGCTGATGCTATCTTCGATCACACTGTAGTTCATATTTTTCTAAGGAAAGCAGGCCTACAAATCTGTAGGTGCAAGATGGAAAAAAAACTAGGACTGGCTCAGCTTGTCCAGATGCCATTGAATCTGTGGTTACACTAGCTGAGACAAATACTTAGTGAGAAACTGAAGTCAACCAAACAGCGGTTCTAGCAGTGGCTGTGTAAGGAGTCTGGATGCACAGAAAGGCTATGAGAGAAAATGGGAAATACTGGCAGGAGGTGAGAGCCAAATGAATAGGAGTCATGATCAATGAGTGCTCAATGGCTCAGCTGAACAAGTGCTGGAAGTGCCATTACAAAGTGCAAGTTTGGGTGAGCTGCGTCTTTCTCCCAGTACCACCAGATGGATACCTGGAACGGAACAGGCAGGAGCTACAATTGTGGCACGGGATCAGAAACAGAGAACATAAGAAAATGCCATACTGGGTCAGACCAATGGTCCATCAAGCCCAGCATCCTGTTTCCAACAGTGGCCAATCCAGGCCATAAGAACCTGGCAAGTACCCAAAAACTAAGTCTATTCCATGTTACCGTTGCTAATGGCAGTGGCTATTTTCTAAGTGAACTTAATAGCAGGAAATGGACTTCTCCTCCAAGAACTTAACCAATCCTTTTTTAAACACAGCTATACTAACTGCACTAACCACATCCTCTGGCAACAAATTCCAGAGTTTAATTGTGTGTTGAGTAAAAAAGAACGTTCTCCGATTAGTTTTAAATGTGCCCCAGGCTAACTTCATGGCGTACCCCCTAGTCTTTCTATTACCCGAAAGAGTAAATAACCGATTCACATCTACCCGTTCTAGACCTCTCATAATTTTAAACACCTCTATCATATCCCCCCTCAGCCATCTCTTCTTCAAGCTGAAAAGTCCTAACCTTTTTAGTCTTTCCTCATAGGGGAGCTGTTCCATTCCCTTTATCATTTTGGTTGCCCTTCACTGTACCTTCTCCATCGCAATTATATCTTTTTTGAGATGCGGCGACCAGAATTGTACACAGTATTCAAGGTGCGGTCTCCCCATGGAGCGATACAGAGGCATTATGACAGTTTCCATTTTATTCACCATTCCCTTTCTAATAATTCCCAACATTCTGTTTGCTTTTTTGACTGCCGCAGCACACTGAACCGACGATTTCAATGTGTTATCCACTATGACGCCTAGATCTCTTTCTTGGGTTGTAGCACCTAATATGGAACCCAACATTGTGTAATTATAGCATGGGTTATTTTTCCCCTATATGCATCACCTTGCACTTATCCACATTAAATTTAATCTGCCATTTGGATGCCCAATTTTCCAGTCTCACAAGGTCTTCCCGCAATTTATCACAATCTGCTTGTGATTTAACTACTCTGAACAATTTTGTGTCATCTGCAAATTTGATTATCTCACTCGTCGTATTTCTTTCCAGATCATTTATAAATATATTGAAAAGTAAGGGTCCCAATACAGATCCCTGAGGCAATCCACTCCACTGAGAAAATTGTTCATTTAATCCTACTCTCTGTTTCCTGTCTTTTAGCCAGTTTGCAATCCACGAAAGGACATCGCCACCTATCCCATGCATTTTTACTTTTCCTAGAAGCCTCTCATGAGGAACATTGTCAAACGCCTTCTGAAAATCCAAGTATACTACATCTACCGGTTCACCTTTATCCACATGTTTACTAACTCCTTCAAAAATGAAGCAGATTTGTGAGGCAAGACTTGCCTTGGGTAAAGCCATGGTGACTTTGCTCCATTAAACCATGTCTTTCTATATGTTCTGTGATTTTGATGTTTAGAACATTTTCCACTATTTTTCCTGGCACTGAGATCAGGCTAACCGGTCTGTAGTTTCCTGGATCTCCCCTGGAGCCCTTTTTAAATATTGGGGTTACATTTGCTATCCTCCAGTCTTCAGGTACAATGGATGATTTAAATGATAGGTTACAAATTTTTACTAATATATCTGAAAGTTCATGTTTTAGTTCCTTCAGGACTCTGGGGTGTATACCATCCGGTCCAGGTGATTTAGTACTCTTCAGTTTGTCAATCAGGTCTACCACATCTTCTAGGTTCACCGTGATTTGATTCAGTCCATCTGAATCATTACCCATGACAACCTTCTCCATTACGGGTACCTCCCCAACATCCTCTTCAGGGACCATAATGGCAAGACTTGGGGAGAAGATCACAGAATGAGTAAGTCTTTCGAAAGCACAGTAGGCAGGAACAATTGGATAGATGGGATGCAGCAGCTGGCTCTTATTGGAAGACAATATCTGTATATTTTTACTCTCCTGCTAACCCACTGACCCTCCACATTAAATCAAGCTGTCATGCAAGTGAGAGGACTATTTACATCACATTCATAAGTGTGATCTCAGTAAGACTTTAGACTATTTATTTCCCACTTCTTGTCTACAGTTCCTTGATTGAGCTTTGCTTTTCATAGGTTGAATTAAGAGTGTATTTTGTGTAAAAAATAAATAAATAAAAAGTTTTGCAAAAGAGAGTGTTTGCTGGATAGACTTAGCCTAGCAGGGTTTAAACAAGGTTTGGACATGTTCCTGGAGAAAAAGTCCATAAAACATTATTATGTGTAAATAACCAATCTAAATACAGGGAATAAAGATTTTTTATGAATAAGCTCTGGTGTCCGGGTAACAACCAAAAGTCGGAAGTACCTCGATACAAATAAACACCGTTTTTGCTTTTAATTTATGTGTGTGAAAAAAGTGGCATTTTGCTCCATTGTGAATGTTCCAGTTATGGACACATCACCCGATTAAAAGTAATTTTTATAAAACTCTCCTTATTAAACACAGGCCTTTTCATATCTCTGAAACAAGTCATACATACTTAGCTTGCCATGAAGAGTGAACAGTCCACCAAACTTCAATTAGTTTCATCAAAACACTGTGAAGCCGCCCGTTTCAGCAACATATGCCCGCTTCACGGGCCGGAGAGAAAATGTGGTACGAAGCTGGGATGTGAACGCCACTTCTGTTTGTATGGAAAAGAACCGGTCCCAGTACAGATCCCTGAGGCACTCCACTGTTTACTCCACTGAGAAAATTGTCCATTTAATCCTACTCTCTGTTTCCTGTCTTTTAATCAGTTTGCAATCCACGAAAGGACATCGCTTCCTATCCATTGACTTTTTAGTCTTCATAGAAGCCTCTCATGAGGGACTTTATCAAACGCCTTCTGAAAATCCAAATACACTACGGGGTAAATTTTAAAAGCCCTGCGTGCGTAAATCCGGCAGGGGGTGGGGGTGGGGGGTAGGGATTGAGGTGAACATTGTTCCTATCACTCACACAAATAAATAAAACATTCCCCTGTTATATCCCACATGAGACAGCAGTTATCTCTGAGGTTTCCAAATTGAGAACAGAAATACCACATGTAGCCGTGGCTCTGGAGCTGGGGAGATATGACTTGATCTGGTAAGGGCTTATGATATGCAGGTGGTGGAATGTCTTGTTTGGACTCTGCAGGCATGTGACTGGCTCTGGCCTGGTATCTGTGAGTGCCAGAAGTGCAGGCAGTGAGGAGAAAGGAGTAGTTCCGAAAAAAAAAGTGTCTGGACTCAGGGAATGTAGAGCAGGGTAGTGATTCAAGCCTGTGGAGATGCTGAGCCTGCCAACGATGAGGAGTGGGAATCTGTGAAGGGACGGATGAACCAAGCCTGCAGAGGAGGGCAGCTGGCTGAAGGGGAATCTTCTGGGGAGTGGAACAATGGGAAGAGGAACAGAGAAGGACAGGTTAGTGGGAAATGGTGAGCAGAGCAGGCTGAGATGTAGGGACTGGAGCAGGAAGAGGGTAGTAAAATCCCTCCCTTCATGTATAAAATTCAAAGGAGGTAATTTTGAAAAGGATTTACATGCTTAAAATTGGGTTTTACATGTATAAATACACTTTACACATGTAAGTGGCCTTTTGAAAATTGCTACAATATATGCCTGCTTGTCAATGGAGAAAGTATTTTTTCACTCAATGCACAATTATACTATAGAATTTCTTGCTTTAATATGTGGTGAAGGCATCAAGCATAGCAAGATTTAAGAGGTTTGGACGAGTTCCTGGAGGAGAACTCCATAAGCTATTATTAGCCAGCTAGACATGGAAAGCCACTGCTTATCCCTGGGAGTGAGCAATAAGAAATGCATCTACTCTATAGGTTGTGACCCAAATAGGCCATGATTGGAGGATGCTGGGGTCAATGGACCTTTGTTCTGATCAAGCATTGCTCATCTTGTATTCCTATGTTTTTATATGCCCATATAGTGGTCCAACAAACCAATCCTTCTGCCTTCATTGCCACTGAAATTAAAAAGGAAGACCTCACGAGACGTGAGAAGCTGATGGAAACTGGTAGCTCCATTCTGTATCGGGGAGAATACCACAAATCTGTTGTAGCCATCAAACACTTCCAAGAACCACTAACTGATGATGCAGAGTAAGTAATTCATCAGACACAGAGGAAGTTGTTTGGCGAGAAATGATTAATGAAGAGAGAGCTGTTTGAAGTGATATGTATTGCGTGACATGTTTATGATTTACCCTTGCCACCCTAGTGATGCTCCCAAACCTCTTGCATCACTTGCATACCTGTGGCTTACTCTCATACCCCCATGTGCAGTTGGGACCCTGTGACTTTACCTCCACACTCTACTCTGTGACAGAAATTCCCGTGACTTTCTTCTATCACACTCTGCAATGACTTATATCCCTGTGGTCCAGGGATGTTGCATGGGATGGGTAAGATGTGCGACTGCCCTGGGTGCCAAGCCGGGGGGAGGGGCAGGGATTGGCACCACATGACTCTTTTGTGTCAGCCTATGAGTCCGTGAGCACACAAGTCTGAAAAGAAAAGGGGCTGCTGAAAGCGACCTTTGCCTGGGGTGCTGTTTTATCCAGCGACTGCCCTGCCTGTGACTTACCCTCACATCCAGATGTTTGACTTATATCTCTCTAGTTAAACTTCATACACTGCTGTGCGACTTATATCTTTGTAACTGATGCTTACATGCTGCTGTGTTGCTTAGCCTTGTAATGCCTTCACACCTTGCTGTGTGACTGAAATTCCTGTGACTTATGCTCACATGCTATTGTGGGAGTTTCAGCCCTGCGGTTTATCTACATGTTCCTTGTTGTGTGACTTTTAGCCCTCTGACCATTATTCATTGCTCTGTGCCTGAGACAAGGCGCACCCCTCAGTAAGCTCTTTGGGACAGAGACCAGACTTTTCTCTCTTCCTCAGAGATGAGAATTATGATATTTGGAGCATGACACAAAGTAACAAATATATAAATGTAGAGTTTTCTGTAAAGCACCCTGAGCATGGTACTAAATAGAAACCACAAAGAAATAAATTCATGAGATGCACAGACAAATCTTGTTTTACACTATTTCCCAGCAGGTTGCGTACATATTTTTATTCTCTGTGGTGTGCAGAATGGGAATTGTCTGTGACACTATCTGGATTGCTTGCGACATGCTGAGTATGAACTAACAGTAACACTAATTTCTGAATATGTGATTAGAACTTTTTATATTGTTTAAACTCTGCTACATAAACAAACTTTGTAATTCATTACTTTACAGCCTTATGCTAATTTCAGAGTGGCAAATATATAGGATTTTTTTCTACAAATGTATTCTAATATATCTGAGGGTAGGAACCATATTATTATGGAAAAGTCGATGACTTGTTAACTTTTGGTGCCTTGTTGCTTTTTGCAGTTCGGTGAAGAAGATTTTTTTGAACGAAGTGAAAACCATGAAGGGCTTTGAACACCCTAACATTCTGCATATGTATGGAATCTGCATTGACAAAACAGGTAAATGGCTAACAGGAAGCAGCTGAGTTCGTTCAGCGGGGTAGCAGTGGCATTGCCCCATGGAAGCAGACAGATGAATAGTATGTGATATTAGCTCTCTGTACTGCCCACTTGCGAGGGTGAATACCAAGTGGCAATAGCCACACTTTGAGATCTGTTTTAACTCCATCATTGCCTGTAATAATCATATATATGGTCAACCAACGATGAGTGACAATGATCAATGCTAGCTGAGTGCAGAAATCATACTTGTGCTGAAATCACAGCAAAATCAAATAAGCCACAGTGTATAACTTGTTACAGCCCATTTGTCCATAACAGACAAAACTGATAGAGAATTCAGAAAAGCCTAGGATAAGCACAGAGGATACCTGGTGTTAAAGAGGTGAAGGGAGAACCAGAGATCACCTGGGGCACTGCGCCGAGGATGGAAGACTAGATGGGCCGCATGGTCTTTATATGCTGTCATATTCTATGATGGTGATAGTAATAGGCTTGGGAGAACGCTATATTGCAAACAATCCACCCTTCAGTCCTCGAGAGAAAGAAGTGATAAGGATAAAGGGGTCTAGGTGTTTCAAAAGCTCATCTACATTATCCTCTCTGGATAATTCTTTAATTTGTGGAATAACAGAATGGTAGAACCATTTTAGCAGCTAGAACTCTGCAGTACAGAGGAAGCTAAAAGCATGGTCATTAGCTCAGTCTTATTTGTGCAATTCAATTCCAAAACTTCTGAAACATATCAGATTCAAACCCTGCGATATCGCAGAGAAGCTAATGCTCCTGGAAGCCTTGACCTCAAGTCTGATACCATTCAGCCCGTGGTCAGTTTTGTCCCCATTTCTGCCTGGTCGGGTGTGTTTATTGGTTTTATTGTGGCTTCTTGTGTATCTGCTCAGGTCCAGTTCCTTCGTTCTCCATTGTCATGGAGTACTGTGAAAAGGGCACGCTGCGGGAGCTGCTGAAGAAGGAACAGAACCTGACCTGGGAAAATCGCATCAGGATGTCCCAGGGGGCTGCCCTTGGCCTTTACAGGTACCAGACAACATATTCTTCACTCATTTTAGGATCTTTGAGAGGAGCAATACCAACATGAATTTAAAAGATAAGAGGACACGCAATAAACTCTGCAGTGATAGCGAAGTATGTAGCAGCAGCAGCAGCTGCTTAGGGACATGTTATTGTACCTATAATTCAGATTTCCCAAAGAAACAATCATGCACACCAATGTGTGCACTGAGATAGGAGTGTAAAACCAGGATTAACTCACCCTATTGCTGATGGCCTGGAGACATCTGGTAACATTATATAGCCAGCCCCCTGTCTTTTGCTATGAACACCATCTAGGGGTGCTACTGGTCCGGGACAAAGTCCATATGGGGAGAAAGAAAATCTTTTGGGGGTCCTGGCATGGTCAGTCACTATCAGAGGATCATTGTTCACAGTCAGAGCCTCCAAACTGTGCAAAGGTATCCCAAAAGAGAGCAAGGGAATCATATAAGACAGTCCACACTCACACCAGGGTGCTCCATTCAACCAAAGCACTGGGAAGAGTAGGCAAAAATCAAACTGGAATTTAAGTTGGTGTTCAAATCAAAGTCTTTACTGCAACTTAAATAAAATAATCCAAGACAGTATTCCAAAAATCAAAAGCAACATCAGGAAAATTATAGCAAAGAAGATGGTAGATAGGCCGTTCCGCAGGGCCTATAACAATTATAACCAGTAATTTCAAAAAAGTGGAGCAGGACAATCAATTTAATAATTGTTTATATTCCTTTTATATATGTTTTATTAACTGCTTTATTTTATGCCTTTTTTATATCTTTTTATGAGAGGTTTTAATATTTGTTATGATTTATTGTTATTGTTCTATATGATTATACCTTTCTTTGGCTTTCTTCTGAGAGGTTTTTATTATTTTAATGAGTTACTTTGTAAACCGTTGTGATGGGATTTTTCTAAATGACGGTATATAAAACCTTACCAATAAATAAATAAATAGTTTGTCCATACTAGATGTTAATTCCCTTGTAATCTCTCTTGCACCATTATATCCATAGAGAAAAATCTCTGAATGTGGGATAGCTAGAGTGCAGTTCCAGCAGAAGCTGATCAGCTGGAAAAAGTATCCCTAAACACAAAAAGTAGAAAAATACAAAAATCCCAAAACATGGGTGAAAATTCTTAAATTGTAATCAAACTGTAAAAATATCCAAATGTTTCCCATAAAGAGCCCAACCTTTCTTCTTGGCAGTGGTGTAGCCACAGGTGGGCCTGGGTAGGCCATGGCCCACCCACTTCACACTCAGGCCTACCCACTCAAAGTTACCCGACGCCTGAGAAGCGAGGCCCGATGCAAGGCCATCACGAAACTCATCCCGTGAGGCAAGACGCCTGACCTGACCTTCACAGGGTTGACATGGAGCTCATCCCATGCGGCCCAATAAGAGAGGCATGACTATCAAAGGGCCGTTGCGGAGTTCATCCCTTGCAGCCCGAGATGAGAGGCCCAACCGAAGGGCCTTCGCAGAACTCATACCGCGCAGTCAGACAAGAGAGGCCCGACCGCCAAAGAGCCGTTACGGAGTTCATCCTGCATGGCCCGATGCCCGAGAATAGGCTGGACTGCACAGAGCCATCGTGGAGCTCATCCTGCATGGCTCAAGAAGAGATGCTGACAGTTGAAGGGCCGTTGCAAAGCTCATCCCACATAGCCCTGCACCCGAGAAGAGGCCCGACCATCACAGTGCCATCACAGAGCTCAACATGCACAGTCAGAGAAGAGGCCTTGCAGCAAGGAGGCCAGGAAGAGATGGAGAGGACTTGATAGTGTATTTGTGTGTATGTATGAGAGAGCGCATGAGACTGACAAACCTGTGTGTGTATGAAAGAGAGCATGAGAGTGAGAAGCTTGTCTGCATATGTATGAGAGAGAGCATGGGAGTGAAAAGCTTAGATTTGAGTGTATATGAAAGTGAGCATGGGAGTAGGAAGCCTGTTTGTGCGTGTATATATGAGCGAGAGCATGGGATTGAGAAGTCCTGTCTGTGCGTGTGTACATGAGAGGGAGCGTGGGAATGAGAAGCCTACTTGTGTATGTATGAGAGCACAGGAGTGAAGAGCCTGTGTGTGTATGTATGAAAGAAAGCATGTGGGAGTGGAAGCCTGCATGTGGGAGAGAGCATGTAAAAGAGCCTGTGTGTGTGTGTGGGAGTAGAAACCTGTGTGAGAGAGTAGGAGCCTGGGTAAGAGAGAGAGTGTGGGAGTGGGAAACTGCGAGTGAGAAACCTGCATGTGAGAGTGAAAGCCTGGATATGAGAAAGCATATGAGAGTGGGAGCCTGTGTCTATGTGAGAGGGAGCATGCAAGAGTGGGAGCCTGTGAGAGAGAAAGCATTTGTTTGAAATAGTGCATGTGAGAGAGAATCTGTGTGTGTGTGTGTGTATGAAGGAGGAAGGAAAGATGAGAAGAGGAGAGAGAAAAAAACAGAATAAAAGAGACCCTGAAAAAGGAACTAGGAAAAGACAGACAAGGGGAACAAAGAGACTGGGACCAACTGATTAGAAAAATAAGATCAGACGACAAAGTTAAAAAAAAATATTTTGACTTTCAGCAATTGGAATATGCCATCTTTGGGAATGTGCATTTCTCATATATTTGTAGTTTGCTGTTTCTTCAGTGTTCTCAGAGGCTGAGGCTGGTTTCTCGGGCTTTCCATTTCAGTTTTGTCTGTATGTTTGTTTCTAATTTGTAGTTCCTTATTCTATATTAGGTAAGGCTCTGTCCATGTTGCACATGTGTGACAGAAGTGCAGTATTTTGCCTAATGAGTAGATTCCTAGTAGGGATTTATAGCAATTCGACTTGTTCCGTATGCCCACTATGTAATGTATTAGTGTTCTAGGGCTTGGTGTACTGTTTGCCTTTGCTACCTTTTTTTAGATAAGGTTGCTGCTGTTTGAGTCCTGAGAGTTAATGCTGTTATGATATGGCATGGGAAGGTTCTAGGTGTTGTTTTTTTTTGTTTTTTTTGTAGGGATTTGTCTTACTTCACAAAGTGTTTGGCTTTGGAGGAAGTTTTGTTTTGCTGTCACGAAGGTGGCACCAGCATTTGAATATATATTTTTTGCATGTCCTAGTTCTGTTCTGCGCCTGTTGCAAATCCTTAAGTTCTTATGATGATTATTATGATTATTGCAGTTTTATTGTATATATGATATTCTCTGCATTTTTGGAAAGAGGATTCATAATAGAATACATTTATATTTGTTTTATTTCATAATTGGATCTGATGTTTCTATTAAACTTGTTACTTTTTCCATGATATGTGTTTATAAACAGCAATAAATATAAAATAAATTAATATAGATTAATACGATATTTTTAATACTGGTAAATGCTTGACATAATAGAATTAAAATATTTTAAAGCAATACTCATGATGAAACTACTTAGAAATCCATTGTCAGATGCACTCTAAGGCATTATTTATTGATAAGAGTACAAATAGTAGGGCCTAGACTTGTATGTCAAATGCCCACCCATGTTAACCTTGGGCCTCCCAAAACATTTGCGCCAAACTTTCTGAAAATGTCTGAATCTCTCCTGAAAATTGGCAATGCCATAAGAGAAATCAAATCGATCCATTCTGTAAACATGCTTTAAATTCTTGATTCCAACTGGTACAGGTTACACCAGACAAAGGACAAGTTTGTGGTGCATGGGAACCTCTCTAGTGCTAAATTCCTGGTGGACTCGAGATATTGTGTTAAGGTAAGCAGGCTATTTGCCAGACCTGAACTTTAAAAAAAATAGTACCGATCACGTCCTATTTCCTTCTTTACAATGTGTTCACATTCATTATGACCTTTGTACTAGATCCCATTTTAGGGCAGTTTACCTGCTCATCATCATTGTCTCTTATACAGTTATTCTGGGTAGCATGATCATATGTAACCCCCCCACCTTCGGGAGCGAGCTCCACCCCCATGGGGCTATAAACACGTCCTGTTACTCTTCAGGGCTGGAATCTCACCAGTCTGGCTTTTACACAGTCCCCTCTTTTCCCCAAGGGTTGGGGTTCTTTGTTGGTGGGGGGAAAGGTTTACTTTCAGGGCCCAGAGTGCTAAGGGTAGTTTTACGTTTATCTCTTTCTCCTGGGGAGAGAGGACCCTTTCCTTCTCTTGTGTGTATGTTTGCTGCAAGTCCCAATAATCATGCCAGAGTCACTGAGTTATTGGCCAAAATCAAAGTCTTTACTTAGAGTATATTGAGTAGGTAGCTGGCACAATAAAACAATCCCTCAGTACCACAGTCTCTTCCCTCTACAGTCTCTTTTCTTGTATCTGTGCAGGAGTCTTTATACATCGTCAAGGGAGACTTCCACCTTCCTGATTTAGGCAAAGCGGAGTTCCCAACTGGGCAGGGTATCCTTAAGATGGAGAGGAGAACCCTTTCCGACACTGGTAAAATCCTGTCTCTATACAGAGAATCCCAGCCTCTCTCTCCCCAGGGGTGAAGACTCCATTTGGGTGTCCTCAGTGGTTTTAACTTGTTCTTACTCACGGTTAGCAGTTCTCCTTCTCTTCCTTGATCTTTTCCTTTCTCTCTCAATCTTTGGCCCATCGTGGATCCCAGATGGGTGAGATCCTCTTGGAAACGGAAGCTCCAGCTGTTCCTCGCTACAGGAGGGCAGAATATTCCTCCTGGGCTTCCAGAAAAAAAAATCAAACCTCCTCTTATCCCCTGTTGGATCTGAGCCTGTGTTCTTGTATCCCTGGCCATAAGCGTAGAGTGCGCTTAACATTCCCCAAAAATAATGGGGCAGATATTCAAAGCTGGCCATGTGAAAAACTTAGCTGGTTAGAACGAATGTGGCTGAGTTACAATGTATGTTCAGCGGCATGGCAAAGCCACTGAATATACGTGTATGTGTGCGCACTTCGCCGGATAAGTCTACCCAGTTAAGTTTAGACCTGCTGTATAGGGCTCCTAAACTTAGATGTAAACTTGTCTGGCTAACTCTTAACATTCAGGCCCATTCAATAAAGGCCGTGGGAGAGCGGGCGCTCCGAGGCGAGCGCCCGCTCTCCCGACACACGCCCAGGCACCTCTCCTGGGCGTGCGATTCTTTATTTAAATTAGGGTCCGCGCTAATAAGGAGGCACTAGGAACACTAGCGCGTCCCTAGCGCCTCCTTATTGGTGGAAGCAGCGGCTGTCAGCGGGTCTGACAGCCGACGCTTAATTTTACCGGCGTCAGTTGTCGAACCCAGTGACAGCCATGGGTTCGGAAAACGGAGGCCGGCAAAATTGAGCGTCCGTTTTCCAACCTGTGGGCAGATTTTTTTTTTTTTAAATAAGTGTTTGTTTTTTTTTTAATTTTTGGGGCCTCCGACTTAATATCGCTATGATATTAAGTCGGAGGATGTACAGAAAAGCAGGTTTTTCTGCTTTTCTGTACACTTGCCTGGTGCCGTCTGAAATTAGCGCCTGCCTTTGGCAGGCGTTAATTTCTGAAAATAAAATGTGCAGCTTGGCACATTTTACTTTCTGTTTTGTGGGTGACTAACTAATAGGCTCATCAACATGCATTTGCATGTGATGAGCACTATTAGTTTCGAGGGGGGGGGGGTTGGCCACGCGTTTTCCACGTGTTATTAACCCTTACAGTATATGGGGTAATAACAGCGAGTCAAAAATGCGCGGCCGAACACACCATTCCGTATCGGCCTGATTGGTAGTATAAGTTATACAGCTAACTCGCTCTGCTCCGATCCATCCAATACACACCCACTTTCCATGAATGTAACTTTTAGCCATAAAAGGGACTTACTGTATATGGCTAAGCCGCGATCGCCGAGCTTAGACACCTATTCAGCTGCACGAGACCCATTTCTCTGGCTAAATAGCGCTGAACGCAGTTTGAATATCTACCCCAATATCAACCCTGAAGTTTTTCCTGCATCGGGTCATCACTTCTAAGGTGCAGGTCTTCCCTAACTTGAGTAACCCAAGACACAGGGTTCTCTGTGCCCTGTGTCCAGGCGAGGCCCAGGGGTGTCACAATGCTCCTAAAACAAAAACAAAAAAAAAGTTTCAAGGGTCCCAGAACGTAATCCAGGACAACCACTCTGCACCTAGGAAGTGAGTTACAGAAGAGGAGTCCCTGACCTCTAACCCAAAGGGTCCCAGACAAGATGGAACCCAGGCCTTCAGGCAGCCCACAATATCCAACTCAGAGAAAATCTCTAACCTGCCTTCAAAACAGCAAACCTCCCCCCCACCCCCCCACCCCGATTATCCCTCACTAACAGGCCGATACAGTACTGTTAACCCGTGTTTGGATGCGCGTTTTCGACGCGCTAGCTTTACCCCTTATTCAGTAAGGGGTAATAGCGCATTGAAAATGCGCGTCCAACCCCCCCGAAACTAATAGGGCCATCAACATGCAAATGCATGTTGATGGCCCTATTAGTTATTCCTGTGCGATACAGAAAGTAAAATGTGCAGCCAAGCCGCACATTTTACTTTCAGAAATTAGCGCCCACCCAAAGGTCGGCGTTAATTTCTGCCGGCGCCGGGGAAGTGCACAGAGAAGCAGTAAAAACTGCTTTTCTGTACACTCTCCGACTTAATATCATAGCGATATTAAGTCGGAGGTCCCAAAAGTTAAAAATAATTAAAAAAAAAATTTTTTAAATCTGCTCGCGGGTTGAAAACCGGACGCTCAATTTTGCCGACGTCCGGTTTCCAAACCCGTGGCTGTCAGCGGGCTCGAGAACCGACGCCGGCAAAATTGAGCGTCTGCTGTCAAACCCGCTGACAGCTGCCGCTTCTGTCAAAAAAGAGGCGCTAGGGTCTTGCTAGTGTCCCTAATGCCTCTTTTTACCGCGGGCCCTAATTTGAATATTTTTTTTTAGTAAATCGCGTGCACGGAAGAGTGGCCTGTGCACGCCCGCTCTCCCGCAAACGTTATTGTATCGGCCTGTTACTGCACTAGCTGAAATAAGGCTTCATCCATGACTTACTGGTAAGATACGTTTGGTTTTTTTAACATGGAAATAAAGGTTAAGTAAAAACAAAACAAAAAAATTGTGATTACTTTATTGGATTAACTTAATACTACTTTATCCTTTTTATATAATACCCTGGATATCCTGATTGTAGGTGCCGTACCATAATCTGAGAATTGGTAATATGCCACAGCAGACAAGAAGGCTAACCAGAATGTTGTGATACGTTTGGTTTCTTTTGACTTGTGAATCAATCCTTTCTTCCCTCGTACCAGTCCTGCACTAGTCTTCCCTCGTACTAGTCCCATTCCTATCCTCCAGAACGATATGGCCCATTCTTGTCTCTTCAATACATCCAACATTTTGAGGAGACTGAAAAAAAAAATGCAACACAGGACACCTCCCCCCAAACTAATAAGTGTTACGCCACATAAATCCCTCCTTTCAGCTTTTAATAGAGATGGAAAAAGGAATCCATATGATTTGACTATTGGAAACCAATGAGTGGGGAGAATTAGTTAGCACCACTGAATTATGGTGACATTTTCCACAGGAGATGAACTGGGAAGAGGTTTGCTTGCATAAAACTTGCAGACTTGCATTAAGCTCTCCCACTACCCCTCCCCCGGTTAAATGCCTAGGATACTCTATTTGTAAACCGAGTGACAATCTAGCTTTGTCTTCCTAAAATAAAGCTGATTTGAAGAGATCATCACAGCCTCTGGGATCACTTACTCTTCTCTTTCTTTTTCATGCTCAAGTTAGCAGGTTTCGAGTTATCTAAAACGGAGACGTCTATCAAGCGGACATCTAATACTGGCAGACAGATGGAGGTGCACGATTCAGCTTACCTTTCTCCCCAGGCGCTGGGGAGTGTTAACTTCATCCAAGACAAGCCCAGCGAAATCTACAGGTACAACCATTCGAATCGTCTGCACTTTAGTTAAATTTACACAGTTTTCGTGTCCAAATCTTTTCCATGTCCTCCTTGTAAGATCTAAGAGCTGGAGAAGAAGAAGGCTGTTTCAAGTCAAACATCTTTGCACTCAGAATCACTAAAAGTAGAAGTGACTGGACAAGGCCAATGAGCCATTGATTATTGGAATCTGGTCTTATTCTCTGGCTGTTTCTTATATGCGAGTTGATGCTTAGGAGGGATGCCCAAGCAATGCACCGAGGTCCTGTCATCTCACGAATACAAGAGATTGGTGACAATACAAAAGCAAACCAGAATCCATTTGGAGGCTGGAGATACTGGAACACAAAATAAAGAGCAAGGCTAGAGAAGCCTTGCAGGGTGTCAGAAGTGGCAAATGACCCAGTTTCTAGAAGAAAATGTTAAACAAGTCCTGTTTTATGACAATTCCTGTGTGGGGACTCCTTTTCAACATCCAAAGGTTTTATGGATCCATATCCTATCCTGACCAGTGTCTCCCTCTCTCTCTCAACCCCTTCCCACCAGTCTCTCTTCCCAGTTCCTCCACATCAGCTTCTCCCCACAAATATCTCTTCCATTACCACTTTCCCCAGTCTCTTCCCCTACACTCCCTCTCCATATCTCTTCTGCCCAGCTCCATCTCACCAGTCTCTTTAACCCAGATCCTCCCTATCATTCTTGCTCCTGTCCCAGCACATTTTTACTAGTCTTTTCCCCACCTTATCAGTCTCTTTCCTCAGCTCTTTACCGCCATTCTCATTTCTTCCCCCTAACAGTCCCACCCCGTTTCTCTCTCCCCAAAGCCTACCCCACCAATCTCTTTCACACTTATAACCTCCCTTTCACTAATCTCTTTCCCCACTAGCTGCTACCCCTCCACCTGTCTGTCTCACCCCCCAGCCCAAACCCACCAGTGTCTCTTTCCCCCAGCTGCCAAACCAGCATCTCTCTCTCTCCAGCTTTTCTTACCATTCTCACTCTCCAGCCTCTCTACCAACCTCCCTTATGTCTCCAGCCTTTCTACCAATCTTGCTGTCTCTCTTCAGCCCCTCCCCATTAGTCTCTCTTTCTCTCTTCTATCCAGTCCCTCCCCACCAGCCTCACTCGCTTTCCTCCAACAATCAGAACTTTGTGCCCATAGGCCTGCGAGTAAATTTTCAAAGAGATGCTCCCTATGGAGTTTTCCTTTGAAAATTCCAGGGCCAGTGGCACCACAGGTACTTTAGTACCCACAGATTTTACATGCTGGGATATCAAAATTATCCCTGACGGTTATTGGTCCCTCCTATACTCAGTATTCATCCCTGACAGCCATCTGTCCCCACCTTCCTCATGATTTCTGGTAGTCATCTCTCCCCCCCATGACTGTTCCCAAGTGCCTTTTTCCTGTCTTCTCTCCCTGCAGCCTCTTCTCCATTCCTCTCTCTCCTCCCTTCTTCCCTTGGCCCTTTCCTGCGTGTCTTTCCTCTTGCCATCTCTCCACTGCAGCCCCTGCCTAGGCCCTCTCTCTCCTAGCCTCTCTACAAGGAACCTTCCTGAATGCCTCCTTTCCTGTCCTGTTTCTACCCACCTATGGCCCCCTCCTACCCTCTCTCCCTTGTGATCCCTTCCCCAACCCTCTCCCTCATGCTTTCTTCCTGTTACCATCCTGCGTGCCTTCCACCCTGCCCTCTCCTCCTTGCATTCCCTTCCCTAGGCATCTCTCTCATAGCCCCTTCCTGTATGCTGCTCCCCCTCCCATGGACTCTTTCTCTCATGGCCCTTTCCCTTCTGTGCTCCTTCCTGAGTGCCGCTTCCCATAACTGGGAACTCTCTGGTTCTGATCCAGAAACTCCAGGATTCTAAAGGAATTGCTGGCTCTCTGAACAAACAACAGAAAACTCTGGATGCTGCAACTAAAACTTCCCACATGGCCTGGAAGAGGAAATTATAAGAACATAAGGATTGCTATACTGGGTCAGTCAAGCCCAATATCCTATTTCCAGCAGTGGCCAATCCAGGTCAAAGGTACTTGGCAAGACTCCAAACAGTAGATAGAACCCATGTCGCTAATGCTCATGGATAAATAGTGGTTTTCCCCAAGTCTACTTGATTAATAACAGTTTATGGACTTCTCCTCCAGGAATAGACTTAGTTTTTGGGTACTTGCCAGGTTCTTATGGCCTGGATTGGCCACTGTTGGAAACAGGATGCTGGGCTTGATGGACCCTTGGTCTGACCCAGTATGGCATGTTCTTACGTTCTTATCTTATGCAAATCTTTTTTAAACTCAGCTATGCTAACTACCTTAACCATATTCTCCAGTAATAAATCCCAGAGCTAAATTGTAAATTGAGTGAAAGACTTTTCGCCGATTTGTTTTAATTGTGCTACTTACTAACTTCATGGAGTGTCCACTAGTCTTTGTATTTTTTTGAAAGAGCAAATAACCAATTCACATTTACCTGTTCTATCCCACTCATTATTTTATAGACATCTATTATATCCCCCCTCGGCCTCTCTTCTCCAAGCTGAACAGCCCTAACTTTAGCCTTCCTCATATGGGAGCCATTCTAGCCTCTCTATCATTTTGGTTGCCCTTCTCTGTACCTTTTCTAGTTCAACTATTTTGAGATACGACAATCAGAACTGCACACAGAACTATGGGTGCAGTCTGTTCATGGAGCAATACAGAGGTATTATGACATTCTTTGTTTTATATATATATATATATATATATATATATATATATATATATAATTTATTTATTTATTTATTTAACACTTTTTTATACCGACCTTCATAGTAATAACTAGGGATGTGAATCGTTTTAGGACGATTAAAATTATCGTCCGATAATTTTAATATCGTCTTAAACCGTTATGGAACACAATACAATACAGATTCTAACGATTTATCGTTATAAATCGTTAGAATCGTGAGCCGGCACACTAAAACCCCCTAAAACCCACCCCCGACCCTTTAAATTAAATCCCCCACCCTCCCGAACCCCCCCCCCCCAATAACTTAAATAACCTGCGGGTCCAGCGGCGGTCCGGAACGGCAGCGGTCCGGAACGGGCTCCTGCTCCTGAATCTTGTCGTCTTCAGCCGGCGCCATTTTCCAAAATGGCGCCGAAAAATGGCGGCGGCCATAGACGAAAAAGATTGGACGGCAGGAGGTCCTTCCGGACCCCCGCTGGACTTTTGGCAAGTCTCGTGGGGGTCAGGAGGCCCCCCACAAGCTGGCCAAAAGTTCCTGGAGGTCCAGCGGGGGTCAGGGAGCGATTTCCCGCCGCGAATCGTTTCCGTACGGAAAATGGCGCCGGCAGGAGATCGACTGCAGGAGGTCGTTCAGCGAGGGTTCCGGCGCCTCGCTGAACGACCTCCTGCAGTCGATCTCCTGCCGGCGCCATTTTCCGTACGAAAACGATTCGCGGCGGGAAATCGCTCCCTGACCCCCGCTGGACCTCCAGGAACTTTTGGCCAGCTTGTGGGGGGCCTCCTGACCCCCACGAGACTTGCCAAAAGTCCAGCGGGGGTCCGGAAGGACCTCCTGCCGTCCAATCTTTTTCGTCTATGGCCGCCGCCATTTTTCGGCACCATTTTGGAAAATGGCGCCGGCTGAAGACGACAAGATTCAGGAGCAGGAGCCTGTTCCGGACCGCTGCCGTTCCGGACCGCCGCTGGACCCGCAGGTTATTTAAGTTATTTGGGGGGGGGTTCGGGAGGGTGGGGGATTTAATTTAAAGGGTCGGGGGTGGGTTTTAGGGGGTTTTTAATGTGCCGGTTTTTCGATTTTTCGATTTTTAACGATTTTTAACGATTTTTCACGATATTTTACCCCCCCCAAACGGCAACAATACGATTCCCTCCCCCTCCCAGCCGAAATCGATCGTTAAGACGATCGAGGACACGATTCACATCCCTAGTAATAACCATATCGGATCGGTTTACATAGAACAAGGGTATAACTGAAGCAATAAATAAAATAGTAATTAACAAGAGAGGAGAATAAGGCAAAGTTACATTTAACAAGGAGTAAAAACTTGGGAAGCTTAAAGCTGGAAGAAAGAAAGGCAGGAGGAATTATAACATAATACAAAAGGAATTTAGGTTAGAGCATAATGTGCTTTAACCTGTGATTGTCCTTCGTTCAAAAGGATAGTGGACCTCTATCCTCTATGTCCATGAGAGATAAAATATGATTAGTGATTGTCTGGAGGGTCATCGAATGCTTGGTGAAATAGCCACGTCTTGAGTTTTTTTCTGAACGTAGTTAGACAAGGTTCTAATCGGAGGCCTGAAGGAATGTTGTTCCATATAGCTGGTCCTGCTATTGAAAAAGCTCTGTCTTTTGTAGAGGAAAGGCGTGAGGCTTTGGTAGGGGGGAAATTCAATGTGCCTTTGTGAATATCTCTAATTGGTCTGTTGGAAGAGTGTAATTTGAAGGGGATTTCAAGGTCAAGATGGAGTTGATGATGGATAGATTTGTGTATTAGGGTGATTGATTTGTAGAGGAATCTAAAATTTACTGGTAACCAATGTAGTTTTCTGAGGATGGGTGAAATGTGATCTCCACGGCTGGTGTTGGTTAGTAATCTCGCTGCCGCATTTTGTATCATCTGCAGTGGTTTGGTGGTCGATTTGGGGAGGCCGAGGAGAAGGGCACTGCAGTAGTCTATCTTGGCAAATAGTAGCGCTTGGAGGACTGTCCTAAAGTCTTGGAAAAAAAGAAGTGGTTTGAGTCGTTTCAGAACCTGGAGTCTATAAAAGCAGTCTTTGGATGTGGTGTTGACCATTTTCTTTAGGTTTAGTCTATTATCCAGCAGTACCCCTAGATCTCTCACATGCTTGTGGGTGATGAGTGCGTTGTGTGAGGATGATAGGTGAATATTTTCATCGTTTGAAGAGATGAGGAGGAGCTCCGTCTTCGAGGCATTAAGGACCAAGTTTAGTCTATTGAGGAGGTTGTTGATAGATATAAGGCAGTTATTCCAATGGGTGAGCGCTTTTGAAATAGATTCTGTAATGGGGATTAGAATCTGCACGTCGTCAGCGTACAGATAATGAATTAAATTAAGGTCGGTCAGCAATTGGCATAGGGGGAGGAGGTAAATATTGAAAAGGGTTGGAGATAGGGATGATCCTTGTGGCACGCCAAGGGTGGATTTTGTTAAAGGCGATTCTTTATTATTGATTTTAACTTTGATTGATCTGTTGCAGAGGAAGGATTTGAACCAACTGTGGGCTGATCCGGAGATACCAATATCTGTTAGGCGATCCAGAAGGATGGAGTGGTTGACGGTGTCAAATGCCGCCGAGATGTCAAGTAGAACTAATAAAAAGGAGTAGCCTTTGTCTAGACCCATTATAATATGATCTGTAAGTGAAATAAGGAGAGTTTCTGTACTGCGTGCCTTGCGGAAGCCATATTGTGAAGGGTGTAGGATATCGTGATCTTCTAGGTACTCTGAAAGCTGGGTGTTTACCAACTTCTCCGTTAGTTTGTCTAAAAATGGGAGATTGGAGATGGGTCTGAAATTGGCTGGTTCATTAGGGTCTAGATTGTGTTTCTTGAGGAGGGGTTTGAGTGATGCGGTTTTTAACCTGTCAGGGTAAATCCTTTGGGTTAAAAGGCAATTTATGATGCTTGTCAGATGTCCTGAGATCGAGTTTGGAATGAGAAGCAAGAGTTTCGAAGGGATGTTATCTGCTGGATGGCTAGATGGTTTCTGTCTTTTTAGTAGGGATTCAATCTCTTTGGATGATATTGATTCGAAGCTGTCAAATTTGGCTCCTTTGGGTGATTGAGGATTCTTGTCTGAGGTGAGAGGTAGCGTATTTGGTGGTAGAAGGGCGAGTGTGTTCAGGATCTTCTGTTGAAAAAATGAAGCGAGTTCATTCGCCTTAGATAGAGCTTGTTCGTCTGGGATAGACGGGGGGGTTGATTTCGTGATTTGAGTAACGTATGCAAACAGGGCCTGGGCATCGTATTGGAGATGATGAATTTTATTGGCGTAGAATTCCCTTTTTGTTAGAAGAATAGCGGTCCTGTAGTGATGTAGAAAGCCTTTGTACGTAGACAGGGTAGTTGTGTTAGGGGTTTTTCGCCATATATTTTCCTTATGACGTAGCTCCTGTTTCATCTGTTTTAGTTTAGGGGTAAACCAAGGTTGATTACCTTTTTTTGTAGGATTGATTGTTTTGGATACTATTGGGCACCATTTGTTAGCAACTGTTTCGGTGATCTTGTGCCAGGAAGATAGGGCTGAGTCAGGATTGGAAAGATCTAGGTCCATGAGTTCCTTGGAGAGCTGATCACTAAGTATTTCGGATGGGCATGATTTCCTGAATTGAATGGTAGAAAGTTGAGGAGAGGTATGTGTCTGTTTATCTATGGAGAAGGAGGATTCTATCAAGAAATGGTCTGACCAGGGGATTGGAGTGCAAGAAGGTACTGATGTGCATGAGAAATTAGAATTGATGAAAATTAAATCGAGAGTGTGTCCTGCTTTATGCGTAGGACTATTAATGATCTGCATGAATCCCATCGCACTGAGGGTAGTGAGGAGCGCTTCGCAGTTTGAGGAGCGAGGTATAATGTCTGTGTGAAGATTGAAGTCACCTAAGATCATAGTTGGGAGGTCTAAGTTGATATGTTTCACGGTGGATTCTATGAGTGGCGAGGGGTCTGTTTCTAGAACTCCGGGAGGAGCGTAGACTAGTAGAATTTGTTGTTGTTTGACTTAACTAGGCCTAATTCTAATTTACACTCAGTCTTGATGGTATGTGCGGTATATATATGGTATATAATATATATATATATCGAAGAATGTCATAATACCTCTGTATTGCTCCATGAAGAGACTGCATATATATAGTCTCCATTCCTTTCCTAATAATTCCTAACATTTTATTTGCTTTTTTGACTGCTACCACACACTGAGCTGAAGATTTCAAAATATTGTCCATAATGATGCCCAGATCCTTTTCCTGGGTGGCAGACTAAAGAAGCAGGAGCTAGACATGGGATCTGAGACCAGATTATATATGTGGATAGGGCTGATAAGGAAGGTACTTTACATAGATCTGTAAGTAGCTGTTGTCTTGATTTTCAGCTTTGGGATTGTCCTCTGGGAGATTGCAGCCAGAAGTACCCCATTTAGAGGTAAGTTAGGAATGCAATTGAATTTAAAGAGTTATTTAATTGCCTTACGTTAATTTTTTTTTTTTACCTTACCTTTATAATGCTACCATATCCAGCCATTAAAATACTTGGTGTTTTTAATTAAGTTTATTTTTGGTGAGCCAGCATGGCACTTTCTCCCTACAATCATAATCATGACATTCACTTCCACCGACCTCAAGGCATCACTGTCTGAAATCTCTTCCCCTATATCATTCACCTCCACAGTCTTTAGTGGCTTCACCATTGGAAATATAATTTGGTGTGTTATGTTACGGGAGGCCTTGAGAGGCCTTGCATTCTGTTATGTTGGGGGCCGCTAGGAGAGCAATCCCAACTTGAGGGGAATGTGTGCCCTTGGACCTCGGCACGATCCCAGAAGAATCCAAGACTGCACCGCAGGTTGGCGAGACATGTCCCAGCATGGGCGAAGACAAAGTCTGACCCTCTGCTGGACCTGCATGCTTCTGGAAGCCAACGACATTATGTTGGTATTTGAACAGTCCTCCGACCGTTCCCAGCCCTTTCGGACCTGCCACTAGGTATCGGCAAGAAGCAGCAGGCCGGACTGAGGTTGAGGGCAGACGGGGGCCTTGTGACACAGAAGACTCAAGACAAGACGAGAAGTCTCTGGAAGTGGATGAGGATCTTGGAAGACTCTCGACGAGAAGAGGAACTTGGAAGACTCTTGGACGAGACGAGAAGCTGGGAAGGTTCAGACATTGGCACTGTCTCTCAGGGCGCCTTACACAGTCCACCCGTGGGACTGGTCGCGGACCATCCTGTCCCATAGTGTGCCCTACACAACCTGAAGACACTGGTCGCGGACCATGTGGAGAGTGGGACAAGCGCAGGAAGGGAATCCAGCTGAGACTAAACTCCAATGACAGGAACAGGAACTGACGGGATGGATTTACCCCAACAAGATGTCATCTGGAGAACCAAAGGGGCTTGGAGGGTCAGGAGGACTTGGAACGAGCGAAGGAGGAGCAGAACCTCGGAACATCAGGAAGTGAAACATCAGGAAGCCTGGACTGGGAACCTTGGAACATGAAGACATGGAACATCAGGAAACCACGAAGATTCAGGAAGCAAGATGAGACATGAAGCTCCAACAAAGGACCTGACGGAGCGCTGGAAGACAAGAACTTCCAGGGACAAGTAACTCCAATGCAAGGCAAAGCTGAAGTGTTGGAGAAGCCCTTTTATAGGGTTCAGACAGGAAACAGTCATCAGGTGGTGCCCAGGGCATATCCGGCCATGGGCCCTTTAAATCTTGTGAAGAGACACAGCCCCCGTCTTAGGAACAGGAAGCAGGAAGTTGTGCAGGACCATGGCCAGCAGCCATGCTGCTGCTAACGCTGAAGAGCAGGGCGGGGCTGAGGAACAGGCCCAGCGTTGCCGGCAGCTCTCAAGCCTCAGAGGGCAGACTGAGGAGCGGCTCCAGCAGCAAGGAAGACCGGGGACTGCGGCCTCCAGGCCGCGTGACAGGCAGAGAGAATGTAAGAGGCTGCCCATGAGGGCAGAATCACAACATGGTGGTTATAAAAATCTCCCTTTGTAACTCTACAGGTTGAATGGTATGAACAAATACAGATAGATGGGAATGGAAGAAAGCAATAGACCTACTGTGATGGGAAAAAAGATAGTAGGAGATCCAACTTATGATTGTCTCATTTATAAGCCTGGTATGTTAACCATCATAAAAACATAATGACAGAAAAAAAACATACAGCCTATCTTGCCTGCCCATCCATACAACTGCTCAATTCTACAATCCCTACCACTCCCTCAGAGATCCCCTATGCTTGTCCCATGCTTTCTTGTATTCAGATACGATCCTTGCCTCTACCATCTCCACTCTGAGGCTGTTTTATGCATCCACACCCTTTCTGTAAAGAAATACTTCCTTAGATTATTCCTTAGTCTACCCCCTTTACCCTCATCCCATAAACCCTCATTTGAATCTCCTTTCCATTGAAAGTGTCCCAACTCCTGTGCATTGATATCTCTGAGGTACATAAATGTTTCTATCATACTCCCGTATCTTGACTTTCCTCTAGATCTTTGTCGGTCCCCATATGTTTTACAATGATCATCACTGACCATTTTAGTAGCCGCCCTCTGGAATGATGCCATCTCGTTTATATCCTTTTGAAGGTGCAGTCTCCAGAACTGTAAACAGTATTCCAAATGAGGTATCACCAAAGACTTATATCACTTCCCTTTTTCTGTTGACCATTTCTCTCCCTATGCGCCCAAATTTCTTTCTGGCTTTTGCTGTCACCTTATCCACCAGTTTGGCCGTATTGAGATCATCAAATATGATCACCCCTGCTCTTTATTTTGTACCTAGAAGAATTTCTCTTCCTAGACTGTATTACTTCCTTAGGTTTCTACAGCGCAAATGCATGACTCTGCAGTTTTTAGCATTAAATCTTAGCTGCCAAACGCTAGATCATTCCTCAAGCAAAGGAATTTACTTAAACCACTGTTCATTTTTAATATAGGGGACTATGTATTAAACATTAGAATAGAATAGGAATAGGATGTGTGCCCTGACTTATAACTGTGTAATCACCCTCCTATGCCCTTAATTGTGAAGGGAGATACTGAGTGGGGTTCCTTCCTGAGCAGGAATAAAACTTTGCTTTTAGGTCTTTGTGGTTCACTGTCTTAGACTAAAAAAAAAATCTTCACACTCAGTATGGAGTTCCAACAAACATCTTTACCATAACAAAACTTCTTCAATCCAGATAATTTGAAATACAATACATTTACTGGGTGAGGAATTTATTTTCATTGACATTCACAAGCAGTCATTAAGGCCAATAGTCAGTAGGCTGTTTAGTGGACAAGGTAGCCGGATAACTTGTCCCGTATATTCAGTAAGATAAAACTCCACCCCCCCGCCCCGTAATATACTTGCTTAAAGTTTTCTGGCTAAATTAAAAAACCTAACCAGCTATCAGACCGATTCAGTAAAAACGCCCGCTCTCCTGGCGCGTGCACCTGCCACTCGCATCCATAGTGCCTCCTTTTTGACAGGAGCAGCAGCTGTCAGCGGGTTTGACAGCCGACGCTCAATTTTGCTGGCGTCGGTTCTTGAGCCCGCTGACAGCCACGGGCTCAGAAACTGGACGCTGGCAAAATTGAGCGTCCGGTTTTCGGCCCGACTCCTGCGGGCCGAATTCAAAATTTTTTTTTTTTAACTTTTTTTACTCTTCGAGACCTCAGACTTAATATCGCCATGATATTAAGTCGGAGGGTGCACAGAAAAGCAGTTTTTACTGCTTTTCTGTGCACTTTCCCGGTGCCGGCAGAAACTAGCGCCCACCTTTGGGTCGGTGCTAATTTCTGAAAGTAAAATGTGCAGCTTGGCTGCACATACCTAATAGGACCATCAACATGCATTTGCATGTTGATGGTCCTATTAGATGCCGCGGGTTGGACGCGCGTTTTAGATGCCGCGGGTTGGACGCGCGCTTTCCTCCCCTTACTGAATAAGGGTAAGGGAAAACGCGCGTCCAAGAGCAGGCTAACTGCGCTCCATCGGAGCACACTGTACTGTATCGGCCTGTATGTTTGAATATATAGCCAGTTAGGTTTTAGAATTATTCAGCCTTGTGTGGCCGGATACACTTAAAAAATATCTGGGAAAGTAGCACTGTCAGTATTTAAAAAAAAAAAAAAAAAAATCCAAGGGCCTGTGGCTCCCAATTGTATCTATAAAATACACTGTCTCACCCAGCACGCCTTAAAGCCTAAACATTATCCGGTCGTTTTCCCCCAACACTCACATACCCTTTCCCCATTGTAATATAAAAATATGCAAACGCAACTCTCCCTCAGACTTTGAAACCCTCCTGCAGTCTCAAACAGTTAGTCCCCACCCCAGGTGACACAAACTATCCCCTCCGGGATCGAGGGTCTCACTTACCTGCTCCCAGCGGCTCCAGTGCTGCATCTGACTGGAAGTGTAAATTACGCTCAGTTTATGCTCCCATGTGTAGAACTTGTGAGCAGTGGAAGGGGAAACTGAGCATAGTTTTACGCTTCCAGTGCTGCCTATCGGATGCAGCCCTGGAGCCACCGGAAGCAGATGAGTGAGACCCTCGCTCCTGGTGAGAATATTTTGTGCTGTGGGGGGGGGGGAGGGGGCTATTTGTTTGACACTGCAGGAGGGTTTCAAAGTCCGAGGGGGGGATTAGCATTTGCACACTTTTAAATTAAGAGAGGGAAAGGGTGCGTAGAGGAAGGGGGAAAACGGCCCGGTAATGTTTGGGCTTTAAGGAGCGCTGGGCGAGACGGTGTATTTTAGAGATACGCTTGGGAGTTGCAGGCCCTTGGATATATATATATATATATTTTTAGTCCTGACAGCGCTGCTTACTTGGATATCTTTTAAAGATATCAGTATAAGTAGCGAGTTATCCAGCCACACAAGGCCGGATTTACCCAATATTTGACTAGGTTAGCCGGATATCTCAGCCCCTCCCTGAAACACCTCTTTTTTTTCTTTGGATAAGTGGCTGAATATGCCACATTTGCCACTTAGATGGAAAACTTGTGAGTTATCTATCTAAATTTTGGCTTTTGAATATTAACCGCTTAGTACCTGAAATCTAGTGTAGCTGCACTGCTCCTCAGCAGAACAGGTGTCTTCTGCTACTACTTCAAATGCTACTAGACGTACCCAGTGCTGTAGGTCTCCTTTTCACTTCCTCTTTTTGAAGTACCACAGACTCCTGTGCCCCCCTAATGTGCGGCACATTGTTATACTGATTGGTCAAACCTGTATAAGTCTCCTTCTTTCTGTGTGTCCCAGATCTCTTTTGGACAATCCAAAACTGGAACTCTTCTGAGCCCAGAGACTGGACTCTATCCTTTCCTGAGAACTCCTAGATTAAGAGCTGCCTTCCACTTCTTGGGAAACTTTCACTTCTTCTAGTCCTCAAACTTAGGACTCTGATAAGTATACTGGGATACTTCTCTTTTGTTCCCTCTGCCCCAATCCTTGGAAAGAGTTTACAGAGCTCTGCCTTTGGGTCTGAAGTTCATACCTGCACACAACTGCTCCTCTGCTGTCCGTGTGACTCCTCCTCCTTCCTGAACGCTCTCTCGCTCTCTCACTGAATGCTGTCTGTCCTCAGGTGACCCAGGCCAGTTGGTTTTTCAGGATATCCACAATAAACATACATGAGGTATGCTTGCATGGTATGCAGATATGTCTCATGCACATTTATTGCGGATATCCTGAAAACCCAACTGCCTGGAGTCCTTGAGGACAGGTTTGGGAACTACTGTTCTATAATACTAGTGATCTCTATTACCATTACAGATACAATCCATCAGGGCAACCTCTGAAGGGGTGCTCTTACATAATGGGAGCATGCCACCTCCTTCCCATCAGATATATTTCCTTTGCAGAGGAGACACATTTATTTAGTGGTAAAGTTAAGGGATCACCACAAACTAGGACTTTAACGATACAAGAATTACCTCATCAGGCGGTGCTGCATGCCCATATTTTATCATCACTACAGCCATGTGTCTGCATGTGTCTTTATTTATTACAGGTTTAACTACAAAGCAGATTTTTCAGAAGGTTGCTGAGGAAAAATACCAGGAACCTCTTCCTGAAGACTGCCCTCAAGAACTACAAGCATTAATCAACCAGTGTCGACTCTCTGTGCCTGAAGAGCGTCCTTCTGCTGGAGGTAGAGTACTATAGCACAGAACTGACATTGTCCTCTCATCCGTGTCATTGTTTTGGTAGCTGCATCCCATTTAAAATGCTTGCTGCAGTTCCATATAATTGTAGCAGGTAGGCTGAGCACGAACTTTGCCTGGAAGTTGGAACCTAACCCCCGGCTTGTATTCATCAGCAAGAGAGAGCTCGCAAAGAGTTTGTGATCATAGGTGCCTGGAACTGTAATCACAAATATGCACTCTGGCTGCCAAACAATTTTAAAGTCCTTAGAAAGATACAGTGACATGCTGTCAGCTCTGTAACCACTGTCATGTCATTTGGAGAACTGACCTGCAAGATCTCACCCTCTAGTCTAGAGGCCAATTTTCAAAAGGCATTTACTAGAGTAGACCGCCCTGCTGGAAAATTGTCTTGCTTAGTGTGGTGCAAGGCATGTATAGGTTTCTGCAATAGGCATACATATAGCTGGCATAAAGAGAGGTGGTGTGTTTAAACCGAGGGCGTAAATAGCATGTGTATATTCACATTTTCAAATGTGCATGTGCCATTCACCTCCAGATGGCCACCAGCATAATGGGTACAAAGTCTGAGTGCCCTCTCTATGTGTGTACTTGCAGTTTCTTTTCAAATGGCTAGGTGTTTGTCTGAGAATTCTCCTAAATTTATTATTTATTTCAGAAACTTCGCACTATCAACATTCCTAGGCGGTTTACAATAAAAACATTCATAATTATCCAAGTAAAACACCACACACTGCGCAAATTCAACACATATAATAAATATACTTATAATAAATCAACACACAGGATAAGAACCAAATAAAAATAAGATTAAAAAAATACAAGATTTAAACAGAAAACCAAAAAACAGAAAATATAATACCACTCACTGTGCAAGTTCTCAGTACTCTCAGAAATGGAATACCTCAACATCTGCTTGGCCTGTTTAAAGAGAAATACCTTAACCTACTTCCTGAATCTCAACAAGGATGACTCCTGCTTTATTTCATCCGTTAGGGAGTTCCATAAATTGAGTCCTGATAGACAAAAGAGTCTCTTTTTGGACTCTGTGAGCCTAACCTCTTTGATAGAAGGTTTACTGAACAGATTATTTGTCGCTGACCTCAGAGATCTCACAGGATGATAACTTTTAAGAATGAAATTGCTTGAAAAACATGTAAAAGCAGTTTAAATTTTACCCTCCAGCTAATGAGCAACCAGTGAGAATCAAATAAAACTGGGGGGATGTGTGCTCGAATAAGCATACCAGAAATAATTTGGGCGGCTGCATTCTGTACAATTTGAAAAGCATGAAGGGTAGACTGAGGAAGTCTAGCATACAGTGCATTACAATAATCTAATGATGATATTACTAAAGATTGCAAAACTGTTCTCAAATCAGTGGCAGACCAAAAAAGGTTTCAACTGTCGCACCATGCGCAATGGGTAAAAAGAATTCTGTACCTCGTTTCTTACTTGAGGCAAGAAAGATAGGAATTAATTGATTACAACACCTAGCTGCCGCACTTGGTTAGAAATTGTCATCTGCATATCAGCCTGAAGGAATTTTGGAATGTCTAGAGAAGGGAATCTATCAGCATATAAAATTTTGTTTTTGTGCAAATTTAGTACCAGTGTATTATCCAACATCCAGCCTTTAATAGCTCTGAGTCGCGTGGCAGCGTTATCTAGTGTTAAGATCTGCTGAGCCCAGAATAGGTACAAAGAACTGGTTATCATCCGCATAAAGATGAGTCCCCGCATCGAAATTGGTTAAAATCTGATATATTGGAAATATGTAAATATTTTTAAAAAAGAGCTGATAGGGCTAACCCCTGAGGTACTCCAGTCCTCAAAGGAAATAATGTTGATGTTTGACCTGAAAAAAACAATTTGTTGGAACCTTGAAGAGAGGAAGGATTCTAACCAAGAAATCACAATTGATGAAAGGCCTCATTGTTTCAAGTGCCATGTCATAATAAAATGATCAGTAATATCAAATGTGGATGATAGGTCTAACATTACCAAGAAAAAGCCCTTTCTGTGGTTAACTCTTTGACGAAATACATTGGACACAGATAATAGAAGAATTTCAATATTGTGAGCCGCTCTGAAACCGACTTGAAAGTCGTCTAATAATGACAGATCCTCAATAAAAGATAACTGTTTTTTGCTAAAAAAAAAAAAAAGTAAATTGGAAATAAATCAATTATTTGCTAAATCCAAAGAATCCAAATTAGATTTTTTTAAGAATTGGTCCAACTGATGCTATCTTCAGAGGATCTGGTACATGTCCCTCATGCAGTGAGCAATTAACCAGGTTAGTAATAAAAACTGCTAGGTCTTCCCCCAAAAACCTAAAATGGAGCATTAAAACAATCACATTCTGGACAAAATGTATTCCTCATGCCAGCAATAATCTGAGGGATATCTCAGTGATCTAGCAGCATCTATAGGAAACACTGTCAGCAGACCATGGCTAGAACTAGTCAAAGTGGTCCAGAGCTGAATCTTAGTCAAAAGATAGACCAAAACTCTCAGCATTAATGGACCCTCCAGGATTAGGACCTGATGAACTAGTTGCAGTTAAACAACGCACAATTGAAAGACAGTTCCTATGAGCGATTAGGGGCAGATTGAATACATTTAGAAAAATAACTCTTCTTGGCCTCATTTCTATCTCTTTCCAATGATGTTAAATTGCGATGAGAATCATTATCTGACTTTGATATCCACCACTGCTCTTCTTCACTTTGAAATTTCTGTTTTGCTTCAACTAACTCACTGTTAAACCAAGGAGCTTTACAAATTCTCCCGTTAGCTCCTTTAAGGGTACAATGGAATTGAGTATACTCAAGACAGCATCATCAATATTATCCACTGAACTGGACACAGGTTCAAGCACCCAAAACTTCCACAGATCCTCCACATCAACGTGACTCCACAATTTATCTGGTGCCATTTGATTAAATGGAGGAATGCATGGAATAATAGACTTCATCTTAATCAAAAAATGATCAGACCCTTGAGAACAGGATAAATTAAATTCCTCAAAAGTAAAACAATTGTTTTTTAAATATAGTAAATCCAAAGTAAGTCCATGTTTATGGGTAGGCTGATGGATCACCTGAGACCATCCCAAGGCAGCCATAGACGCTAAAAGAATTTTACAGCTAGTAGGTAACAAGGATGCATCGATAAGTAAATTAAAGTCAACCAAAGCAATCATATTTTTCTAATCTGCCTTAAAAATTATAAGACCTCAGTTGGAATGGAATGATATAGATTTAGAAAGATTGGAGGGACTGTAAGTGAGGCAGATTCCTCAAATTGAGTTGGAAATAGCTAATACTTCAAGTAAGGAACTGATTCTGTTTCAATAAGAGACATATTTAAAGAGATTTTAATAAGAATTAAAAGTCCCCCCTCCCAATGCCTATCTTTCCTATGTTTAGAAAACACTTGGTAACCACCAGGGGCACGCAATTGATTCAAAAGAACTTTTATCAGTATCCCCCAATCAAGATTCTGTTATACAACAAACATTGGGCCTATTATCCTTCACTAAATCAATAAAAACAGGAATTTTCATTCATACAAATTGGAAATTAATAAGAAAAATAGGGGAGTAAGACCAGAATACCCAGTAAAAGCACTGCTATTTAAAGGCAGCAGGACTTGACCTACCCTCCCTTCTCTGAGGTGTTCCTGCATATTGACCAAGCCTGGTAAATACAGAAATATGCATATCAATAAAAACGAAAAGCCCCTCTAGGAAGAAGAGAACAAATACCAAGAGTCTATACAAACTAAAACACAAGTCATACAAGCCACTTGGGCAGCTCAGGCATGCACGAAGGGGTTGAGCTCCTTTGCGCACGTGACATGTTCACATGCCCCTCCAGAGTGGCATCGGTGTCCGATTTTTAGAGGGAACGCCAAAGTGATGTCAAGGGGATGGACAGGACCATTGGTGTCCAGGTGAAATCAGCAGAGTTCTTGACTGTAAAATAATAAAAATCCAGATCACAAACAGCCTCGCAGAAGGAAACAGGGAGGGCTTATGTTTCCAGCGCAGCCTCTGCCAGATCATGCTGAAGTGTGGAAGTGTGTACCTCGCTCCCAGGATCTGGGGAGGTCCGAGGGGACGGCTCGTCACATTGGGAATGTGGTTTGGTGGGTTGTCAGGGGTGGGGGTGGAGACCACTTGTTTGTGGTTTTTGGCAACAACAGGTGAGGGGGGGGGGGGGCTGTCGAAATGTGACCCCCTGAGACAGTATTTACTCATTTAGGGATGATTGAGGCATGGAGGATGCACAGCCCGAGGGGCCAAATTTGACATTTTGTGGGAGAAGGGGATCAGGCCACAGGCCCTCTTTACATCTTTTTTTTTTTTTTCTTTCTAAAACAGCACTGCTTACCCAGACATCTTTAAAGATATCTGGATAAAGAGCAAGTTATCAAGCTACACAAGGCCGGATAACGTAAAAATCTAAATAGCTACATTCAAACATGGCTGGTTAGGTTTTTAAGTTATCTGGCTACATGTAGCTGAATAACTTCAAGCAAGTATATTTAATGGGACATTTATCCTGCTGAATATTTGGGACAAGTTATCTGACTAACTTTAGCCAGATAAATGTCCACTGACCAGCTTACTGAGTTTAAACCCCCCAATAAGCCTAGATCACAAACAGACTCGCAGGCCCACAAGGAACATCAGGTAGCACGGGACAGTAGGTGGATTGTAGTCTCCGGTGACAGCATCCGATTTTTAGAGGAAATGCTGAAGTGACATCAAGGGGATGAGCGGGACCATCAACATCCAGGCAGGATTACTTGACAGGGTCCAGGAGGAAGTTGGTCAAATTCTTTCTTATAAAATACTAAAGGTTCAGATCACAAACAGACTCGCAGGCCCTCGGAGAACATCAGGTAATCTGCAATCCCAAGTGATGATTCGGGTACTGGGTGGGTGGGAGGACGTTGGAGGCAGGATAGAGGGGTGTGGGGAGCCAGTAATGTTTTTAGTATGTACCAGGAAGGGACGGGAAGGACCGGAAGCCTGGCACCAAAAATTGTTTTTTGGTTTTGTTTTTTTTTATTATTATCTAGAGAGGATTGAGAGGGGTCCTGGCCAGCTGGGAGCTTTGATTTTTCTGGTGGTGGAGTGGGAATAGGCTGGGAGGCCCGCGGTGAAGTTTTATTTTCTCTTACAGGATCACTAATTAAGTGGCAGGTTATCCAGTCACAGAAAACCGGATAACTTTAGATCTGCTTTGACACAAGTTCAAAGTTATCAGGCTAACCTAGCCTGATACAAATAAAATTCAGCCAAGTTAGCCAGATAACTTTAGCATATCCCGGAACACATCTTTTTTTGTCCGGCTAAATTCTAGCTGGGATCGTATGATAGGGTCCATGAAACCAGGAGGCATAGTTCTTGCCTTAATATTGGTATTATATAGTAGAAAGCAGTAATGATGCACTTATAAGAGAAAAAGTGATGGTTTGAGGACTCCACTGTTTGCTAATTTCTTGGAGAAATGATAGGCAGTTAAGGTCATAATGTACCAATTGTCCCACACGGCATAAACCATTAGATTCCCCCAAATGAAATGCAGAGGTATTCAGTGCAACTGGATAGTCCACATTACCTACAGATGATGAGATTGTAGTTTTGCGACCCATATTCTTACACCTCCATTTCTATGCATTCCTCAGTGCCGGTAATTGAGAAGGCACTCGCATAGGTAAAGGGAATTTAAGTTAATGGGTCTAAAAGAGTAAACCACCTCCTTCAACAACTTATTAACAGCAAATGTGTTTCTTTGAAAGACCTATTCTTGTATATAGCTTAACAGGCAAACAACATTACATGCTCTTAGATTGGGCAGAGCTAATCCCCTCCCTTTCCCTGTCATATGACGGAGTGGCAGAACTAACCCAAGCTCTTTTATTCCCACAAAGAAAAGAATATATCAATAATCTAAAATATACAATATCCTTTCTCTCCAACCAGAGGGGAATCTTTTGCAAACGATAGAGAATTTTAGGCAAAATAATCATTTTAACCAATGAATTACACCCCAGAGGCACAAGGGGAAGAGCTTGCCTTCTCTGAAGCAATGGTGGCAATCTCCTCCAATACTGCAGTAACATTCATGAAATATAATTCAGTTATAGTGCGGGCTCATCTAATGCCCAAGTTACTTAATATATTGATTGCCCATTTCAATGGGAATCAACCCGGCCAACAAACTCTTAGAGATATATCTGGTGGGAAAGCCTCTGATTTGCCACAATTAATTTTAAATCCTGAAAAAAAAAAACCCCCCAAAAACAGTGATGATCTCCAAGATCTGGTTTAAACATGCAATCAGATTTCCCACGAACAAGAGCATGTCAACTGCAAAAAGGTTTCATTTAATAGATTGGTTCCCCAGTTGGATTCCCTTATAACTGTCTAGATTTCTCTGTTTTATTGCTAAGGGTGCCAGAGTAAGGAGTTCAATGGGCAACCTTGGTGTATGCCTCTTTGTAACAAAACCTTTTGTGATAACATTCCGTCAACCACAAGTTGTGCAACAGGATTATGATATAATAATTGAATCCAAGAGACAAAATTAGCCCCAGAGTTGTATTTTCTCAAAACCCAGAAAAGGTATTTGCAGTCATCTCTGTCGAATGCATTTTCTGCAGCTAGGCTTACTCACATGCCCGATCAGGATTGCATAGCTACTAATGCTTTCAAAATACTGCAGTTTGAAAGTCTGCCTCAATGAAACCTTTGAGCCCACATTTTCAAAGCCCAGCACGCACAAAAAACCGGGTGGGTTACACGTGTGGCCGTGCCGTGCGCGCGCCGAGCACATTTTTTAAAAACGGCCTGGCCATGTGCGTATCTCCCGATTATGTCTAGAAGTGCCAGGCTTGCTGAAAAGGGTGGGCCGGGGGACGGGGTCTGGGCAGGGTGGCGGGCTGACCGGGACAGCGGCCATTAGGCCTTGTCCCGGGGAAGCGCGCCCCAGCAGCCAGCACACGGAACTTGCTGCTGCTTGAAGGAGCAGGTGAGTTCTTTTAAAAAAAATTTAGAGGAGTTAGGATGGCTTTAGGGGTCGGGGAGGAGAGGGGAAAAGGGAGGAATGCCAGATAGGGAGATAGGAAGCGGTTCTGGGAGGGAACGATAAGACCACTACAGGTATTACAGAACACAGCTGCAAGAATTTTAACCGGTAAAATTAAAAGAGACCATATCACCAAAACCCTGATTGAACTACACTGGCTACCCATTGAACAAAGAATTCAATACAAGACTCTTTGCACCATACATAAATTAATACACGACGAAAAGGCAAAATGGCTGAACACAGCCCTTCATGTACACGTCCCTAATAGAAACTTGAGGTCAGCAAACAAAGCCCTACAACTATTCCCTCAGTAAAAACAGCCAGACTAACGCAGGTAAGGAATAGGGCCCTATCCCTGGCAGGACCTATAATATGGAACACCAGGCCTTTAGAAATCAGAACACAAAGAGACATCAAAGCATTCAAAAAAAGTTTAAAAACATGGCTATTTATAAAGCATATACCTCAAAGGGAATGAAGAGTAGAATCCAGGGAATTGTATGATGCCGTCCGAAGAACTCCCACACACACACATCAGCTTACTCGAATGGTGTGTGTGTGTGTATATTTTATTTTACTTTACCTCTATTAGATTGCAACAACAGAGGACCAGACTTAAGTGTTAATTTATCTTATAGCTGATATACTTAAAGTAGACATGACTTATCACAACCACTGAATACTATTTAATATGAAACTGTTACAGTATTTGATGGCACCTGTTTAGTTAATATAACTCAACACATTTAAGTTTGAAATTATGTGCCTTATTGTGAACCGTTGTGACGGCAACTAGCTTAACGACGGTATAGAAAAGATGTTAAATAAATAATTAAAAATAACTGGGAAAGGCCTACTCGCGTCACCACGCATTTTAAAATCCCCCCCCCCCCACACGCGCGAGAGACGCCACCCGCGCCGATATTAAAAACGGTACACGCATGTGCGTGTGGGAGTCGTATTTTATAACATGCGCGCGTCGCTGCGTGCACGTTATAAAATTGCTGCGTCCGTGTGCGCGTGCCGGGAACCGCGCGTGCATGGACGCATGTGCGCTTCTTTGAAAATCTGCCAGTATTTGATCAGAAGCTACCAGGGTTTGCGTAACATTATTCACCCTGGTGGACAATATAGAGGCCAAGATATTTGTGTCCTGTTTGAGTAATGATATAGGCTTGTACGATTCTGGATAATCTCCTTCCTTGCCAGCTTAGGAAGTAAAATAATTGTGGATAAGTTATGACTTAGGACCCAGAAGACTTGGCTTCCTGAAACATTTCACGTAGGAGATGAGTTATTACATCCCCTAGCATTTTGTAAAACTCCAGCCTGAATCTGTCCGGACCGGGTATTTTAGATGGATGTAACTTGGCAATAACTTTCTTAATTTACAGCTCTTGAATTGGAGCCTTAAGCATTGATTTCTATAACTCATTCAAATCTGGAATCATATCAGTGAAAAAAATGTCCTGAGCCTCAGGATCCTGAGGCTGTTCCTGACACAAATCTCTGTAAAACTGAAAGAATGCATCCAAACAGAGTTTGTAAAGACACA
Source organism: Rhinatrema bivittatum (assembly GCF_901001135.1). Lineage (NCBI taxonomy): Eukaryota > Metazoa > Chordata > Amphibia > Gymnophiona > Rhinatrematidae > Rhinatrema > Rhinatrema bivittatum. The sequence goes on from NC_042621.1 coordinate 106,395,547, forward strand.
GTATTTACCTCCAAATTTCAGTTGGGTAATCAGATTTCGTTATTTAATATTTTTTTTTACCAAATTAGCTAAGAGTTTACCACTCGTACTTCCCCATTGATATAATTTATACTTTAGAAATTGTATATTCTGTTTGGTTTTGATCTGTAACAAAACGTTGAGTTCTTCTCTGTCTTCCGCATATCTGATGTTACATGAAACTGATGGAGTCTTTTTAAATTTACACGTTTTTTTTGACAAGTCCAATATTTTGCCATGGAATTGTCTATATTGTGACAGCCTGTGCCCAGGGATGTAGCTATTTTATAACAAAGGAACGTGTATGCGTGCATATTATCAAATAGCCTGGCCATGTGCACTTGTGCGCCCAAAAGCCACTTCTACCGTGAAAGTGGTGAAATTTTAAAAGGGAAGCGCACTGATGGCATTTGCCAGTTTTACCAGTTTGTTCCCAGTTCGCCCAGTTAACAGGTAAGTCCTCCAAACTGGTACCCCTCCCCCCCCCCCAGGTACCCCAGACCCTTTAAACCTCTCCGAAATGGTTTGGGTTTGGGGGTTTTTTGGGACTTACATGCCATCCATAGCAGAAGAAAAGTTACGTTGCAGGGGGCCTTGATGTGCGCCAGATCGCGTAAGTATTTACGTACAAATTTCTGGTTAAAGTCCCTAAACGCCCATGTACAGCCCGGACCAAGGCCACGCCCTGCCCCTTTTTTTTTTTTAAGTTCTGAAATGTGCGTGCAGCAGCGTTTACGTGCCTATCCGAGCAGCTTTTAAAATCCGCTCAGCGCACGCCAGCCCAGCATATTTGCACATCCCCTAATTTCGGCACGCATCGGGCTCTTAAAATTCACCTTTTAATTCTTTACAAGGAAACCCTACATTTTCTTGAATTTTTTTTTTTTTCTGGATGTTTTTGCCAGCAAATTCTGAGATTGTCTGTCACGTTAAAATCTCCCCCCAGTATCACTTTATAACCATCCCAAACAGAAAGTTTAGAAACTGTTGTCAGTAAAAAAAAAAAAAAAAATGTGTGGAATAACTATTCGGGGCATATATATTTACGAAGGCAAACTTTTGCCCATAAAGAATCCCCATCACCAATACGTATCTACCATTAACATCAGAAAACATCTGTTCCATTTCAAAAGGAAGACTTTTATGAATCAGGATGGTTACAGCTCTCTGGTGCGACACAAAGAGGGGAAAATAGCATTGACCTACCCATTCTCTTTTTAAATTTTTGGTGCTCTTGGTCGCTTAAAGGAGTCTTTTGTAGGAAGACAACATCTGTTTTACCCTTATGTAATGATGTTAGATGTTTCTTCCTGTTAATTGGGGAATGCAGCCCATCAGTCTTAACTGAGGTCATGACAAGATCAGCCATCAGGGCCGGTGCAAGGGGTATTAGGTGCCCCAGGCGAAACTTAGAGCCTGCCCCTGGGGATGAGGGGAGAGGAGGGACTCTCCCCCCCCCCTCCCCAGTGATTTCTGGGGGGAGGAGGGGACTCCCCTCCAGTGCCTTTGGGCAACAAAATTATAAATACAGCCCTGCTCCTGTGACCACTCATGCTTTACTCACACAAATTGCTAGTACTACATCTACCCCCTCTTTCCTTCCCTCCCCCCAAAAACCACACACACAACTACTCCTCCTGACCCTCGCAGTACCACTGAGAGCACAAACTGCCCTCAGAGCTCCCACCTCTCTCAGCCATTGCCTTACATCTTGCGCAGTTAAAGCTAAGTGCAGGCTCTCTTTTCTTCCAGACATTTTAAGTCCTTATATTTCTCTACCCAGTTATAAAATATTTGAAATTTTGGAAACAGAGAAGCTGCATCGTCAAACTAACACCACAGACTTCATCTGTTTCTCCCAGTGAGTCAAACCATTACATTATTTTTTTTTTTAGTTTGGTTCAAATTTGGGTTCAACTGAAACAGAAATTGTTCCAGCTTGCTTCCAGGTCAGGCCCATAAAGATTCAGTCACTGGTTTAGTGCACACAAGAATCAACCAGTTCGGTTAACAGTTCTCATGAGGAAATGTAAATATGAAGACACCTTTTTAGGATCTCACTGTCGGGCCTATTCAGTATGGTGTGCTCGGCCGAGCGCACCTTTAGCCCAGGTTTGGCCGCGCGTTTTTGATGAGCTATTTTTACCCCTTATATAGTAAGGGGTAATAGCGCGTCGAAAACGTGCGGCCAACCCCTCCCCGAAACTAATAGTGCCCACAACGTGCAAATGCATGTTGATGGGCCTATTAGTCATTCCCGCACGATACAGAAAGTTTTACTTTCAGAAATTAACGCCTGCCCAAAGGCAGAAGTTAATTTCGGCCGGTACCCGGGAAAGTGTACAGAAAAACAGAAAAAACTGCTTTTCTGTACACCCTCCGACTTAATATCATAGCAATATTAAGTCGGAGGCCCAAAAAATAAAATTAAATTAAAATTCTGCCCGAGGGTTGGAAGACGGACGCTCAATTTTGCCAGCATCCGTTTTCTGAATCTGTGGCTGTCAGTGGGTTCGAGAACTGATGCCGGTAAAATTGAGTGTCTGTTGTCAAACCCCCGCTGACAGCCGCTTCTGTCAAAAAGGAGATGCTAGGGACGCGCTAGTGTCCCTAGCGCCTCCTTTTACCGTGGGCCCTAATTTGCATATCTTTATTTACTGAATCGCGCACCCAGGAGAGTGGCCTGGGAGCGCATCGGGAGAGTGGGCACTCGCCGGCTCTCCCACACGTCTTACTGTATCGGCCCGAGTGTCGCATACATCGTCTCTTTCTCGATCACACACCACTGCCCCAAATGCCGCTTGTCATTCCTCTCAGATCTGCCTCAGTCTCAGTGAAATAGCAGCTCTCAATGGTATTCTCTCCCCCGAACCCCACTATCCTATCTAGAAGAGAACTCTGCTAAAAGGGTGAAACCTCATTCCCCCCTCTTCCCATACACGGGCCGATACAGTAAAAAACACGGGAGAGCGGGTGAGCGCCCACTTTCCTGTGCGCACGATACAGTAAGTTAATGTATTTAAATTAGGCCCGGCGGTAAAAAGAGGCGCTAGGGACACTAGCGCGTCCCTAGCGCCTCCTTTTTGACAGGAGCGGCGGCTGTCAGCAGGTTTGACAGCCGACGCTCAATTTTGCCGGCTTCGGTTCTCGAGCCCGCTGACAGCCACGGGCTCGGAAACTGGATGCCAGCAAAATTGAGCGTCCGGTTTTCGGCCCGACAGCCGTGGGCCGAATTCAAAATTTATTTTTTTTTTTTTCTTTTTTACTCTTCGGGACCTCCGACTTAATATCGCTATGATATTAAGTCGGAGGGTGCACAGAAAAGCAGAGTTTACTGCTTTTCTGTGCACTTTCCCGGTGCTGGAAGAAATTAGCGCTGACCTTTGGGTCGGCGCTAATTTCTGAAAGTAAAATGTGCGGCTTGGCTGCACATTTTACTTACTGAATCGCGCGCACATACCTAATAGGGCCCTCAACATGCATTTGCATGTTGAGGGCCCTATTAGGTTCGGGGGGGTTGGATGCGCGTGTTGGACGCACTATTACCCCTAACTGAATAAGGGGTTAAGCTAGTGCGTCCAAAACGCGCGTCCAAATGCCGGCTAACAGTGCGCTCCGTCACTGTACTGTATCAGCCTGTATGTCAGCAGCAACTTAGAGGCCAATGCAATAAATGTGCGTAGAAAGCGGGCGCTGAACAGTCAGCGCCCGCTTTCTTAACGCGCCCCAGGTGTTGCCAAGGGGGGGGGGCACCATGCAATATTTAAATTAGGGGGCCGCGTTAGCAAGGAGGCGTTAGGGTCGCTAGCAGCTCCTTGCTAACGAGAACCCGCTAGGTTTTCCTGACTCGGCCGTCTGCCGGTTGTTTCTTTAAGTTACCTTTTCTTATTTTTTTTTCTGGAAGATGCAGTGGAAATGCAATTCCTTCCGTGGGTTTTCCTTGCAATAAAAGCAGGTTTCAGAGTCCCGCAGAGGGGAGAGGAAAAGATGCCTCTTCCCCGAGCCCGTGGAAGGCGATCCGGCCCTCGGAGCAGCTCCCAACCCCAGAGCCCGTGAGACCACGCGGGCCCCGAGCTGAAATACTGCGTTCTCAGCGGCCAAATTGCAAGAAGTAGTAACGTTCGTGTTGGTGCTTTGGCAATACCCACTGCAGCAACAAAACCAAGGCAATCAATAGCTGGAAAAATAAAGGAATTTATTATTTATCACGCAAAGGGGGGAGGGGACTTCCAAAGAGGTCGGGGAGAGACTCATCAGTTCTTGTTTTAAAGTAAAGACGCCATGAAATTTGACAGAAAGTCATGCCGGGGTATTGCTAATGATCTTTTAGGCTGTATAATCAGAAAGAGCAGTAAAAGGGAATGGGCTGACTGTTTTTTAAACTTTGCATTCAGAAGCAGCCCGAGGGGTCATGCATGAGCCCCCCCCCCCCCAGCTTGTTTCTGGTTTCTTTAAGTTTTTCCTTCTACTTAATATTGCAACAATTTTAAGTAGAAATGCACCCAGCTATTAATGCTTGTTCCAGGCAGGCGTTAATAGCTGATTGCTACATGTATGTCGGAGACACACATTTCTTTTTTGCATTGGAGTGAATACCTAATAGCCTCATTCACATGCATTTGCATGTGATGAGCGCGATTTGATTCACTCCACGTTGAATAGGCGCTAATCCCCTTATTGCAATAGGGGACTGATTAGCGCCTATTCAACCCGTGTCTGACTGCGGGTTATTCAGGTGAGCGCCCTTTATTGCATCGGCCCCTTAGTCTTTATGGCTGAGCCCTGTGGCATGGGGGAGGCACTCTGCAGTCTACACCAGTCTGCTGCAGTGGTGTGCACCTTAAAGAGGAAGCTGGCCTCCAATCCAGCCCCTGCTTGATGCTTCTAAACCCTGGAAGACAAAGCACAGAAGCCTACCTGGCAGATATTAGTTTTGTGTGCTCATCCAGAATCACTCTAGTTCTGGAGCTGGATAGGACATATCAGGTTTTGGGGGGGTTTTTTTGTTTATCAAACCCTTATTTTCATCCGGTAACCTGAATTTTTGTTTTTTGGGAGGTCTGTTCTGGTTCCGGTTCAACAGAGATTTTCAAATAATAGTTGAGAAAAAAAAAAAAAGTTTGGTCTGGTTTTTGGTTCAGGTTTGGTTTGACTCCTTGCCTAGTCCCTCAAGATTCCCTCTATTGCAAGGGGTGCTAGCCAGCTTCCCCATCTGCCCCATGTCTCCCCAGCTTCTTCTTCTGCCTTCATCTGTCTACACTCACCTCCACTGCCATTCGTCTGCAGTCCCCCCTCACTAACCCAAGCTCTTCACTTCCATGCGTCTGTAATCCTCCTCACTAAACCCTGTTCTCTTTCACCAAGCCATAAAGGCTGCTGTCATTTTGGGGGCTAGAAAGTGAGTTTCTTGAGAGTTGCTGCGTGTTTCCTAAATAAAGAGTTTACAAAAAAAGCACCTTCCATGTTGAGCATAGAATTCCCCTTCAAACACAGCAACCTGCAGTACATTTGAACACCCACAGCCCAGAAATCATTATTTTGAATCTTGTCCCACTGCAATAATGGGCTCTTTCAACCATGCTGCACGTTCTCTGTTCAATACTTTGTCTATTGTTTAATGTACTCCCTTTACCTTTACCATGTTTAATGTAACGCCTTACCGGCGACAGTTCTGTTATATGGAAACCGACTTGATTTGATATGTATATCGAGAATGTCGGTATATAAAAACCCTAAATAAATAAATAAATAAATAAATAAAATGTCCTAAGGCAGAGTGTGCAGCGTAACCTGATTACATGAAATGACAAGCTTACGATAAACTAAGTAAGTTACTGGATATATAAACCAACTTGTTTATTTCTTTTAGCTGTGGCGGACAAGCTCATGGGGATCCTAAACAAGGAAATGGAAGAACACTCTTAAGTGCCTCAAGAAATTTACTTCCAGAAAAATACCAGCTGTTCCCCTAAGATTCCAGTGCCATCTGCCCTTCAGTCCTGCCTTACACAAATCTGGGTCGCCATGCAGCAAACTGTGAATCTTTCATCCAGACTCTTCTTTGGGCTGAAACTGCTCCAAACCACTGATTCTTTAAAAAAAAAAAAAGGAATTCCTTGGAAAAGGAACGGATGTGCTTCCACGTGGCAGAATAGAGTTTCCCTTGCTGAAAACATCACACAGTTGCAGTGTACAGCATTCGTGTTCAGCACTACAGATTCTTCAGAATGAAAAACTATAAGGCATTAAGGACGTGATTTCTAAACTGGGTCAAACAAAAGTTCCAGCATGCCTTGCATCCTGTGTCCAACAGTGGTAAGCAGCTAGTGCTCAGAAGAAAAAGGAACAGGTCCCCCCCCCCCTCTTGATATCCAGAATCAGAGATGGTAAACTTTTTTTGAATCCTGATGCCATGAAATGTCAATGGATGCCACTGTCCGTTGGATGTCATTCATTTTTAATTGAAAGTTGTTCCTTTTGAGTGCCAGTAGACTTGACAATGAGTACAAAAACTTTGTGGTTTCTTTGGTTTATTTATAAACGCTTATATTCCACATATATTAAACATATTTGTGCTACGTGGATTACATAAAATACATAAAACATATATAAAACATCTATGCTGCAGCAGCCCACCGGAAGGGGGGGAGTGGCAATTTTGATTCATAAATCCACAAATTTTCAAATTATTAACACTATCCCTGATCCTGAAGGTCCTTATATTATTTTAAAAGGCGTATGGAACAACAAATACCCCACTTATTTTGGGATACCGGGAAGGCAGTGCTTCAGGGTGAAATCCTTGCTTATGTGCACTTCCGTAATAAACAATTAAACAAGGATATATTACATTTGGAAGCACTGTTACACCGAGCGAAGGTGTCTCTAAGACAGCACAACTAACCTACCAATAGAACACAGTTGTACAGTGTCCTTGGCCGTCTGAATACCTTGTTAGACCATGGAGCACAAGCTTACTTACAGAAAGGGAAAAGACATTTTTTCAAATTTGGTAATAAACCAGGCTGCTTACTAGCAAACCTAACAAAGCCACAAAGACAGAAATCTTTCCTTCCCACCCTGAAAACATCTTCGGGGGAGGTTAAAACTACGGAACAGGAAATAAGTGAACTTTTTCGTCAATTTTATAGCACACTTTACACGGCCCTCCTCTGATTATTTTGCATACCTCCAAGTTACTCATTTCATAAAGGCTTTGCAACCTCAGTTGCGGGAGACCCCGGATGTCCAAAAAGAGATATCATTCAGTTGGGGAACAAAAATAAACCGACTATCTCTTAATACTATCAGGCAATGTTAAACCTTGATGACCCACAAGTCTTGGACCTAGCATATAATAAGTGGACGTCCTGGGCACTTTTCTCACTGACGCTTGCTGAATTTAAGACCTGCTTTAAAGAATTACCTGCAATATCAGAGAATGTTCTTTTGCGGGAAATCCAATACAAATTTCTTTGGCAAAGCTCCATCACCCCTACCCGAGCCAAACAAATGAAAATTACGCACAGTGCCCTCTGTCCCAAATGCACAAGTGTAGACAGTAATTATTTCCACTGCTTTTGGGACTGAGATAATTTCCCAATATTGGCGGCAGCTAGGCTATGCATCCTCAACCTATCTTCATAAGATTTTACCCCTTAACCCGAACCTTTGGCTATTTGGCTCGGACATACCACCCCACTTGCACTTAATTCCTCATGAGATTTTATTTCTTAAAAAAGCAGGTCTCGTGGGGAAATAGGTTATACTAGCAGGTTGGCTGACCTCCAACAGTCCCAATTATGACCATTGGTTTCGAAAGATGCTGAGTCTTTGATCTATGGAACATGCCCTTTCAACAATAGCTACGCCAAAGAGATTGGTGGATACACCCTTGATATGGGCCGGGTTTACTAATCATCTTGCTCCTAAGGTCGAAATCACACGGGATCCTTGGAGCCCTGTAATAGACGTTGACCACAACATGACAGGATTTCCGGAGGATGCATGATCAATGACACTGCGAGTTTCAGCTGGAACCCGCCACACAAGTCAACCAACACCTACTATTGACTATTTATATTACTATGAACAAAGAGGGGGAAGAGAGGGGGGAGGGGGATGGGTAAGGGAATAACTCACAACCAAATGAAAATGTAATGGTTATTGTTGCCGTAATGTTTTACCTGTTCATTTGAATAAACATAATTTTTAAAAAGTATATATATAGAACAGACCAAAATTTTCCAATAACAACTACAGCATTTCATAGAAATAAGTGAAAAGAAATAAAATACAATGTCACAAAGAAGAGAAACATGAGTGAATAAATCATCCATCAAGAAAATGCCTTTTAAAAATAAAACAGATTTCAGTTTCTTCCAAACCTGAATATAGTCCTCAGACAGGCACAATGTATACGGTAAGGCATCTACGTAAAAGGCCTAATAACAGATCAGGCTCTCAAATGGGTAGCTTGCAAACGAGCGAGTCTGAAAGAAGGAACAATAAGCATATTCTTTCCAACATCACAAAGAGATGGGAGACTAGCATATGGCGTTAACAAACTGAAAGGTATCTCGGACCATCTTGCTTATATGCTTTAAAAATCATACAAAGGACTATTCTGAGCATATGGTACAGTCAAGTGGAAAGCAAGGAGTTGGGAATTGGCGGTAGAGGAGAAGGGCACTTAACTTGTAATATGTCTGATGAGCAGCGTTGCACGAAGAGGGGTGTGCAGAAAGAGGTAGTAGGATATTGCAGAGTGAAGGCATTTGTAGGTTAAAAACATGAGCTTGAACTGTATATGGGAGCGGATAGGCAGCCAGTGGCATTGACTTCAGAAAAGACTACCATATTAGCCCAGTGACAGCAGGAGATAATGTTCACTTAAATGCAACTCCTGTCAATTTAAGGACTGGGATCACGCAGCTAATGATACTGCATCTTTGCATCGGGTTGGGCAGGGGTTTAATTTAGCCCTGCCTGATCTGATGTATAAATCTAGGTGGCAAGCCAATTTGTTGGGATGACACTTGCCACCCCTTAGTAATGCCCGTGGCATTCACCCTACAATGTATTTCTAAGTAATCTGCAACAGCCATTATGCATCATGCATGAAACTTTAAAATATTTTAACTCTCTAAGGAAGTGATGAGAATTATAATGCTAAATTAATTGGATGGATGGGAAGACTGGATAAGCCATAGTCTTTTTCTACCGTAATGTTTCCATATTTAAATATTTTAATTATTTCAAGCACTTAAGATTAAAAATTCCCTATTAATCTCACTTGCAGAATCCCCCCTCCCCACATACAGGCTCCCACTCTTTCAGGCTCTGACACAAGCTCTCATTCTCACATGCTTTCCCTCACAGGCTCTGTCACATACGGGCTCTTGCTCTCACAGATTCCCAAACAATACACACACACACACACATGCTCTCTAGGGTTGCCAACTGCCCGGTTCTTGTCTTCACAGACAGGTTTTCAAGCATGCTGTGCAGTGTCCAGCCAGAAGTGCTGACTGGATGCTAAAAGTCTGGATCTGCAGGAGCCTCCTCCTCTCCCCCACAGTCTCTTAGTTACGAGGGATGTGAATTGTTTTTGAACGATTAAAATTATCGTCAGATAATTTTAAAATCGTCCAAAATCGTTAGAGTGCATGATACAATACAAATGCCCCTGATTTATCGTCAGGGGCATTTGTATTGTATCGTTAAATAGGGCACGGGAAAACCGGCACACCAAAAAAAACCCTAACACCCACCCCGAACCTTTAAAACAAATCCCCCACCCTCCCGAACCCCCCCAAAATGTTTTAAATTACCTGGGGTCCAGTGGGGGGGTCCCGACGCGATCTCCAGCTCTCTGGCCACTGCTGCGTTGAGAAATGGCGCCCTGGCCCTTTGCCCTTATCATGTGACCGGGCAAAGGTAGCGCCGGCGCCATTTTGGTTCCTGACTCCCGACGTCACGCGTGCAGAAGATCACCCCCGGACCCCCGCTGGACCCCCAGGGACTTTTGGCCAGCTTGGAGGGGGTCTCCTGACCCCCACAAGACTTGCCAAAAGTCCAGCGGGGGTCCGGGAGCGACCTCCTGCACGCGGGCCGTATTGCCAATCTTCAAAATGGTGCCGGCGCTACCTTTGCCCTCATTATGTCATACGACTCAATTTTGCTGGCGCTATTAGTTTCGGGGGAGGGGGGGTTGAACGCGCATTTTCGATGCGCTATTACCCCTTACTGAATAAGGGGTAAAGCTAGCGCGTCAAACACGCATTAACAGTGTGCTCCAACGGTAAAAAGTACTGTATCGACCTGTTTGTGGACAGACCCAGCACCGTCCGTCCAGCAGCAAGCAACAGCGAAGGAATCTTCAGACTGTGCAGCTACAGCCAGGTATCAGGAGAGGAGGAATTAGTATGTTGGGAGGGGGGAATGAGAGTGTGGGGGCCAGAGATGTGCTTGAAGGGGGGAATCAGTGTGTGGGGGGCAAAATGTGCTCGAAGGGTTAGGGAGGGGGGAAATGAGTGGGGGGGGGCAGAGATGTGCTTGGAGAGGGTGGGGAGAAGGGAATGAGTATGTGGGGCCAGAGATGTGCTCGGGGGGGGGGGGGGGGGGGGAATCAGTGTGTGGGGGGCCAGAGATGTGCTCAGAGAGGGGAATGAGTATGTGGGGGCCAGAGATGTGCTCAGAGAGGGGAATCAGTGTGTGTGGGGGGCCAGAGATGTGCTCAGAGAGGGGAATCAGTGTGTGTGGGGGGGGGGGGGCCAGAGATGTGCTCAGAGAGGGGAATGAGTATGTGGGGGCCAGAGATGTGCTCAGAGAGGGGAATCAGTGTGTGGGGGGGGCCAGAGATGTGCTCAGAGGGAGGAATCAGTGTGTGGGGGGCCAGAGATGTGCTCAGAGAGGGGAATGAGTATGTGGGGGGGGCCAGAGATGTGTTCAGAGAGGGGAATGAGTATGTGGGGGGGCCAGAGATGTGCTCAGAGGGAGGAATCAGTGTGTGTGGGGGGGGGGCCAGAGATGTGCTCAGAGAGGGGAATGAGTATGTGGGGGCCAGAGATGTGCTCAGAGAGGGGAATCAGTGTGTGGGGGGCCCAGAGATGTGCTCAGAGGGAGGAATCAGTGTGTGGGGGGCCAGAGATGTGCTCAGAGAGGGGAATGAGTATGTGGGGGGGCCAGAGATGTGTTCAGAGAGGGGAATGAGTATGTGGGGGGGCCAGAGATGTGCTCAGAGGGAGGAATCAGTGTGTGTGGGGGGGGGGGGGGCAGAGATGTGCTCAGAGAGGGGAATGAGTATGTGGGGGCCAGAGATGTGCTCAGAGAGGGGAATCAGTGTGTGGTGGGGCCAGAGATGTGCTCAGAGGGAGGAATCAGTGTGTGGGGGGGCCAGAGATGTGCTCAGAGGGAGGAATCAGTATGTGGGGGGGCCAGAGATGTGCTCAGAGAGGGGAATCAGTGGGGGGGGGGGGGCAGAGATGTGCTCAGAGAGGGGAATGAGTATGTGGGGGCCAGAGATGTGCTCAGAGGGAGGAATCAATGTGTGGGGGGGCCGGAGATGTGCTCAGAGAGGGGAATCAGTGGGGGGGGGGGGGGGGCTCCAGTGTGTGTGAGGTTTTGGTGGTGGTCTAGGGTTTGGAGGGCAGTTTTTCATGCACATTCAGAGGTCTCATGTAAAACTGCCCCCAAACCCTAGACCACCACCAAAACCTCATCTACAGTTACTAGTTGCCCCTTCTTCAGTGGTATAAATAGTTGACTAATATGTATGCCACCCCAGATGCTCTCTCTCTCCCTCCCCCGCTCTACTCTCCTGCCCAAAATGTGGGTTTTGGGACCCCTCATTTTCACTAACTCTGCCCAAACTCATCCCCTTTGACTAAATTTTGAAAATTTGTTATCGCGGGTGTTAGGGCCCTAATGGCCATGATAAGGTCCTAATGCGATTTAACAAATGACTCTGTTAATGCGATTTTAGTACATGGCCTCCTTTATTTATGCAAAGTTAGTTATCTGCTTTTCATAAAGGCTCAAGACAGTGTACAATAAAACAAAAAAACATCAGCATATCTATTCCACAATAAGCAAAAAACGACATGGAATATATAGCAACTGTTCGAAACGTCAGAATATCAGTAAAACCAATTATCAATCACAAGATGAAACTTCACAATGACTGCTAAAGGAACAGAACCACCTCCCTCTCCATTACCGTTAGAGCCCTCAATCAGCTTTCCAAGTTTTCAGCAATGCTACTGGTACGATCTGTGAATGTCTATGGTGAGTACAACATCCAACTGGGTTTTACAGTTTTCCGGGAGGAAGAAACCAAAATACTTAACAAAGATCGTTCAGCTTTATTCCTCCCCGTCCTTCCCACATGAAATACGAGCCGGCGCATTTCAAGCAAAACCGATGAGCTCTCGAGCAAAAGCGCACGCCAGGGGGCGCCTGACCTGCTTCCACGCATGCCCTGCGCTCCCTGAAGTGCCCGGAAGTTGCTCTTCCTCCCGCGTCGCGCGCTCGCTCTGCCACCTGCTTTGTTTCTTGTGCGGGAGGGGGCCAGGATGCCGGGGGACAGCCGTCGCATCCGCGGCCCGGAGGAGTCCCGCTGCCCCCTGCTGTACGCCCCGCCCGAGCCGCCGCGCTCCCCGGAGCAGGCCCGGACGGAGCCCAGGCCGCTCTACGCGCGCGCTGGGCTGCTAAGCCAGGCGAAGGGCTCGGCCTACGTGGAGACGGGCGGCGGCGGGACCAAGGTGCTGAGCGGGGCGAGCGGTCCCCGGGAGGCCGAGCGGCGCGACGGGCCCGGGCTGCGCGGGGCGCGGCTCCTGTGCGAGGTGCGCTGGGCGCCGTTCGCGCGGCTGGGGGCCCGCGGCGCCGGGGCGGCCCCGGAGCGGGAGCTGAGCCTGGCCCTGCAGGAGAGCCTGGAGCCGGCCGTGCGCCTGGAGCGCTATCCGCGCGCCCAGGTCCACGTCTGGGTGCTGGTGCTGGAGGACCGCGGCTCCGCCTTCGCCGCCGCCCTCTCCGCCGCCTCTCTCGCCCTGGCCGACGCCGGCATCGAGATGTACGACGTGGTGGTGGGCTGCGCCCTGAGCCGGGGCCCCGGCGGCCGCCTGCTTCTCGATCCCGGCGACTGCGACGAGGGCCGGCCGAGGTCGGGCGGCTGCCTCACCCTGGCGCTCATGCCGGCGCTCAACCAGGTCAGAGAGGCTCGGGTTGAAGGGGGGCAGGCTTTGATGTGAATCTTTTCGGTAAAAAAAAAAAAAAAACCGCAGAATATGTTAGTTTTGTTTCTTTAGTTGGTGGGCAGGACAAATACGGTGGTTGCTTTCTCTTCATTTTGATTTTGCTGTCATGTCTGAAGAGATGCCGGTATGAGTCGTGTGCCACAGTAACCAAAAAACATATTAGGATTTATTGGAAAACAGTGAATACTCTGCTGTAGATATCCGTGTACGATAGCACCTTGAGCATTGTGTGCAGTTATAGTCTCTGATTCTCAAAGATATAGTGGAACTATAAAAGGGGCAGAGGACAACAAAAAAAATGAGAATGGAACACTTCTCTGGTGGAGAACGGCTTCATTAGAAAATAAGAAGCTGCCTTACAGGGTCAGACTGAGGGTCTATGAAGCCCAGCTTCCTGTGACCAACACTAGCCGATCCAGGTTATAAGTACCCAAACGTTGAATAGATCCCATGCTACTGATGCTGATAATAAGCAGTGGCTATTTCCTAAGTCAACATGATTAATAGTTTATGGACCTCCAAAGGTTCAGGCTTTTGAACAGATGACAGAGAAGGGATATGACAGAACTTTATAAAATCACGTGTGGTGTTGAACAGGCAACATTTGTATTTTTCTGCCAACATTACTATCTGGTCCATCCAGTCTGCCCAGCAAGTTTCTTATGGTTGTAACTGCTGCTCCGTGTAGTTATCCTGAAGCCTTGTGTTAAGGATAGTAATATTAAAAATCAAAACAAAGCAACTGGCAAACCCATAACAAAATTATTGCTGGAAACTTTTATAGGCTCAGCAGCCTTCTTGATAATTCAGACAATGCTGTTTGAACATACTTTGCTTTTGGACTTAGCCATAGAAGCTGTCCTGTGCTTTTTCCTTATTGTCTGTGTACTGTATTTTTCGCTCCATAAGATGCACTTTTTTCCCCCAAAAGTGGGGGGAAAATTTCTTTGCGTCTTATGAAGCGAAAATAAAAAATTAACTACAACCTTCCCCCCCCCCCCCCCCAAGACTTGCCAAAAGTCCCTGGTGGTCCAGCAGGGGTCCTGGGAGCGATCTGCTCTTGGGCAGTCAGCTGCCAGTAATCAAAATTTATTTATTTATTTAACAGTTTTATATACCGACCTTCATAGTAAATAACCATATCGGATCGGTTTACAATTAACAAGAATAAAGAACTGGGGTAACTATTCAAGTAAACGAAAGATAAACAGTAAGTAGGAATGAGTCAAAGTTACAATCAACAGGGAAGAGAACTTGGAAGCTTGCAATAAGCTGGAAAGAAGATAAGGCAGGAAATAAATATGAAGTGATGCCATAGGGCGTACGGGTTAAAGCTTAATGGTGCTTTAACCTGGGAGAGTCAGGGCTTAACCTGAGAGTCAGTGCTTTAACCTGAGAGTCAGGGCCGGTGGCCCTTTGCCCTTACTATGTGACAGGGGCACCGGTGCCATTGGTAGGAGCAATGTATGTCATGGTAGGAGCAATGGATGGGCTATGCCAAGATGGCGGCCACATCACTCTGCACTTCTTGGCATTGGATCCCAGCTGCCAAATCTTTGATCACTCTTCAAGCCTTCTTAAATCACTTTTCATTCTCTCTGCTCCTTCAGGCATATCCACTCTGTTGCAGATCTTAGTATTGTCCGCAAAAAGAAAAACTTTACCTTCTATGCCTTTTACAATGTCGCTCACAAGATATTGAACAGAATCAGTTCCAAAACTGAACCTTGAGGCACTCCACTTCTCTCTTCAGAGTAGGTTCCGTTTACAATTATGCTGTGTCATGAGAAAGCTAAATAAATAAAAAATAAGCTAGTTTGTAGTCCACTCCACCACCTTGGTGCTGAGTTCCAAGCTTCTCATTTTATTCACATGTTTCCTATGCAGGACCATATCAAAAGCTTTGCTGAAATCCAAGTAAATCACATCGAGTGCTCTTCCTTTATCTAAATCTCTGGTCACCCAATCAAAGTCAATTAGATTTCTCTGTCTGGTGAATCCATTCTGCCTTGGGTCCAGCAACCCACCAGTTTGTAGATAGTTTACTATCCTTTCCTTTAGCAGCATCTTCATTAATTTTCCCACCAAGGAGGTGAGGCAAACAGTAGTTTTCAGCCTCTTCTCTGCTACCACTCTTGTGTAGCAGGATCACAACTGCTGTTCTCCAATCTTGTGGCATCATTCCTGTTTCCAGGGATCTATTGAATAGGTCTCTCATCGGACCCATCGGCATATCTGAGCTCCTTCGATATCCTGGGATATCCTCATCTGGCTCCATGGCCTTGTCCACTTTCAATTTTCCTAGCTCTTCCCATACATTCTCTTCTGTAAACAGAATTTTGTTTACCCTACCTCCATCTATGAGCTTCTCAACCAGCAATGGTCCTTCTCAAGGATCTTCTGTAGTGAATACCGAACTGAAGTATTTGTTTAATATTTCTGCCATTCCTTCATCTCTCTCTACATTGCTCTGTCATCTTTCATTTTCACTATTCTACTTTGGGCCTCCCTTCTTTCTCGGATATATCTGAAAAATGTTTTATCGCCTCGCTTTACCTCTTTGGCACTCCTTTCTTCCGCTTGACCTTTTTTCTTTTCTGATTTCCTCCTTTGGCTTCACCTGGTATTCTTCCCCATGTTTCCTCTCTTTAACACTGTTCTTCCTGCCTTTATTTTTTCAGCCACCTCCTTTGAGAACGATATCTGTTGCTTTTTTTCTGTTACTTTTGTTTACTTTTCTAACATATAGGTTTGTTTCCTTTGTAATAGCTCTTTTTAATTTGGCCCATTGTTGTTCCACTTCACCTCACCTCACTAGTCTGCTAGTTCTTGTCCAGGAACATTCACATTTTGACATAAGTCCATATTTTTGAAATTCAAAACTCAGGTCTTTGTGTGACTTCTCTTTATTTGCAATATCAAACCAGTCAAGCAAGGTAACATAATAATGATGGCAGATAAAGGCCAAATGGGTCATCCAATCTACATAGCGAATAGTCCATGGTAGTAAATAGGGAGCAGTTATTTCCATTGTCAGATAGTACTAGGACTAGTGGATGCTGCCTAAACAGGTAGCAGATTTAAAAAAAAAATGTAAGAAAGTATTTTTTTCAGTTAGTGTATAATTAAGCTATGAAACCTATTGCCAGAAAATATAGTGCAGCGGCAACACCGGAGGCGCACGCCCTTGGCACACGACAAAGGAGCTTGCCCCTGTGTGCGCGCATGAGGTGCAAGCCTGCGGTGCACAGACAACAGGAACCTTTACTGTTTGACAGATGCCATTAACAATGGAGCAAATACACATTATTGAACCCTTAATAAGTCAGGGCATATATGGAAAACTAAGAAGGAAAACACAAAAAAAGAACCAAATTAGGAATACAAGTCTGGTCTTTCTCATGATGAGTATTAACTCTCCTGTAATATCGTCCCGCTTAATGTTTACTCTCCTACTATTGAATGTCCAGCCACTGTCCAAATAAATCCCACTGATAAATGATTTGTTAGAGGAGTTAAATCCCATTATCTTCTGCATTGCTGAAACCTGGTTGAACGACAAAAACAATGTACTTTTAAATCAAATTGATCAACCCAACTATGCTGTCTTTCACTTCCCTAGACCTAAATGTAAAGATGGGGGGCTGCTAATAATCTGTATAAAAAAATAAAGAACTTAAACTTAGGCCTTACAACATACAAATTAACCCGCCATACAAGATGGCAATACTATAATCACCATAACTTAGCATTGGAATGGTCTGTTGTCCCCTGGAATACTACAAAAAGACTGCTCACCTTTGATCAAACTATTCACCAAAGCGTTTCCATCACCTGAAAGTACAATAACTGAAGGCGACTTTAACCTACATGTAGACAGAAAACGAAAAACCACAGCATGTGAAATATTTTTAGATACAACAATATGTAACCAACTCCACTCATAAAGCAGGTTATATCCTAGATCTAATATTTGCCAAGTACAACAATTGTGTAATCAAAAACATCCCACAAAATACTACCCTGGTCTGATCACCAACTAATAAAAACAGACATAACCCTCAACGCCAAGCAAACATAGTTCATTAATAACCAAACCTTTACCTTTTAGAAAAAAAAGATACAAGCGGATGTACTTGAAGAAGAAATTTAAAAATAAACTCATTTAAGAACATAAGAAATTGCCATGCTGGGACAGACCAAGGGTCCATCAAGCCCAGCATCCTGTTTCCAACAGAGGCCAAAAACCAGGCCACAAGAACCTGGCAATTACCCAAACACTAAGAACCACCCATGCTACTGATGCAATTAATAGCAGTGGCTATTCCCTAAGTATAATTGATTAATAGCCATTAATGGACTTCTCCTCCAAGAACTTATCCAAACCTTTTTTGAACCCAGCTACACTAACTGCACTAACCACATCCTCTGGCAACAAATTCCAGAGCTTTATTGTGCGTTGAGTGAAAAAGAATTTTCTCCGATTAGTCTTAAATGTGTTACTTGCTAACTTCATGGAATGCCCCCTAGTCCTTCTATTATTCGAAAGTGTAAATAACCGAGTCACATCTACTCGTTCAAGACCTCTCATGATCTTAAAGACCTCTATCATATCCCCCCTCAGCTGTCTCTTCTCCAAGCTGAACAGCCCTAACCTCTTCAGCCTTTCCTCATAGGGGAGCTGTTCCATCCCCTTTATCATTTTGGTTGCCCTTCTCTGTACCTTCTCCATCGCAACTATATCTTTATATTTTATAAATATATTTTAATCAAGCTCAGCTTTTGACTCATGGGAAAAAATCGGCAATGATATTGCAGATAACCTAAGCCCAATCCATACAAAAACATTCCAAAAAGAATAACTCTAAACAAAAGAAACCATGGTACACTCAAGAACTAAGACGAACCAAACAGTCACTGAGAAAATACGAGCAACAATGGTGAAAATGCCCATCTACAGAATCTCTCTAGGAAAATACAGATCCCTCCTAGCAAACCACCGTACACAAATCAATAAAGCAGAAAAAGAGTACAATGCAAAACAGATTCACAGGGTAATTTTTAATGCCAGATTACTCTTTGAAACCATCAAAACTCTTAATCAAGGACCCATCTTCCTCAGTATCAAGTAACTACAACTTCTCAAAGAATGCTTGCAATGAATAGGTCGCCTCCTTATTAGATAAAATACATAGATTAAAAACACAGTTCTTCACTTACTCGCCAATTAAAGACCTTGAAGAAAAACATGGGCAGCCTAAATGGAACACTTGGAGCACTTTTGACATACTAACTAAAATTGAAATAAATCATTAAAATAAAGCCAGTTAAACACCCGCTGGACCCAATTCCGACGAGTTCCCTTAAAATGGTACACCGTGTAATCACTCCAATAATAGCGACCATAATAAACTACTCCCTGTCAGAAGGACTGGGCCCCTATGGGGTGAAACAAGCTGTGATCAAACCAGTCATAAAAAATAAAAATGGCAGAATTGACGAATGGGACAATAACAGGCCAATATCCAACTTGCCTTTTACCGCTAAAGTTCTAAAAAGAAAAAAAGCAGTGTTATCCCAACTGGAAAACTACCTAGAAGAGAATGATATTCTATACCCAAACCAATTTGGATTCAGAAAAGTTCGCTCAACAGAAACTTTACTAATATCCTTAATAGACCCTGTACTACAGGGGTTTGATGATGAATCTTACATCCTGGTTCTATTAGATCTAACAGCAGCCTTCGACACTGTGGACCATATCCTGATGAAAAAAATTGGAATAGACGGAAGTGTTCTAAAATGATTCTCCTCCTTCCTAGCAGATAGGAAATTCCAAGTCAAACTGGGCAACCACTTCTTTGACGTATTTCATTTCGATACAGGTGTCCCCCATGGCTCAGCACTTTTCAACATTTACCTGCTTCCTCTGTGTACATTACTAGCAAAATTAGGAATCAACTTCTTATATGCAGATGACATACAATTCTACATTCCATTCTCCAAATCAATTGAAAGCACAGCATCGACACGATCAGCATACAAGAAGGCAATGCAGCAAGAACTGTCACAACTTAAACTAACATTAAACACAACAAATCCCGAAATCGTACGGCTAAGGAGAAACTCTCCTATAGTTAATCTGCCATCCCTAGATCTGGGCAACTTTCACATTACCCCCACTGAACGAGTTCGGAACCTAGGAATACAGATCGATGAGAAAATCACATAAACCAATTTAAAACAGGATGCTCCAAGCTGTGACTATTACAGCAGCTTGAAACCTCTTCTAACATTCCAGGCCTTCCGCACTGCTTTGCAAACACAAATTTTCTCACATGTTGATTACCGCAACTCCCTATTTCTAGGCCTGTCGTCGGGACTCTTAAAACTGCTACAATTACTACAAAATGCCTCAGCAAGACTTTTATTAGGAACAGGAAAATCTGACCACATCACCCCCTCGCTGATAGATCTGCACTGGCTGCCAGTACAATCTAGAATCTATTATAAAGCACTAACGATAATTTTTAACATCATCCACAGAAACCCTTGCTTAATAGGCATGAATCTCCATCCATACACACCACAGCGAACACTTAAGATCGCAAAAGAAAGGACTGTTAACTTTTCTAACCACACGATGTACTCATCTAACGCAATAAGGGACCAAATGTTTTCCATAGCAGGCCCCAGGTTGTGGAATTCTCTTCCAGAGATGCTACACCTGATAAGAGAGTAAGCTTCAGACGTGAGCTGAAAACCTGGCTCTTCAAAAATGCATGTGATCTAACATAAAATATCAATATGCAGAAAACTACAAGACTATAAGCACTGAGCAAAGTAACATGCATTATGACATCGCTATGACTAATAATTGAAGACTATTGAAATAGAAATTATATATCACAAATGACTTTCCTAGCCCCCAAGTTAACATGTTTTAAATGTTGTGTTTACTTACAGTATGAATGTCGCTTTTGAAAACTGTTGTGATCTTCTTTAAAAGGCATAAATAAAATAAATATAACAGAGTTTAGCAAAGGTTTGGACAAGTTCCTGGAAGATAGATCCATAAATAATTATTAGTCAGAGAGACTTTGATTTCACTGCCTCTAAATATTTGGGGAGAACAACATGAAAATGACTCATACTGATTTTTGCCAGGTACTTCCAGGCTTCACCACTGTAACAGGATGCTGGGCTTGATGGACTAATGATCTGACCCAGCAAGGCATGTCTTATGTTTTTATAAACCCATTCTTATACCAGAGGAATTTGGTGCAAAAGATTGTAGCAGAATCTGACTGACCTTATCCCTGTAAAAGAGATTGGGGAGTGTAGTTCTCTATTAGTAAGTATAAGGAATATTTTTTAAAGAGGGACTACTATATACTCATAAAATGTGTTCATTTCTGTCCCACCAGACCAATCCAGACACATGGGTTTTACCTCCCTGCCAGCAGATGAAGACAAAGAACAAGTAGATTGCTGTTGTCACCCTCTCATGTAGCCAGCAGCTTTTCAGTATCTCTCGGTCTCCAGCACACGGTAGACGTACAGGCCTGTCTAGCCTGTGGAAGGAGAGAAATCATCTCTGGGGGTTGTGCCTGGGGTGATATTTGATAGCCTGAGGAATCCTGGCTCCCTGCCCTCCCTACTTTTCTTCCTCTAGCCTTGGAAGAAAGAAAGGTAAGGGAGAGCCAGGAAGCTTCCAGGTTGAGCTGAGTTGGAGAGTTAGTGCTCCTTGGTTAGTTCTCTGTACAAAGCTTATTTTACAAAAAGAAAAAGTAAAGGTAGAAAAAAACTCCAATGTGCTCTCCTGAAGGCTCTGAAGACGAGGCACAGGGTCACAGGTCTTGTCAATAGCCAGAATGGGCCTTGCTGGGGATCCCCAGGAAAAAAACCAACCACATGGATAGCAGCCCTGGTTGCATGCAGGAGGTGCTGTACAGCTTGTGGAGGCTGCTGTTGAAGCTCAACAATTTTCTCTCTCCTCCACACACCTGTGTCCGGAGGCCAGGTCTGAGCGTGAGGAAGGGCCCCCAGGTCTCCCCTCCTCCTAGAAGGTAGGTGTGGGGGTCTCCTACGGCTGTGGGCCCAACTCCATTGACAGGGCCTGAGGCACATCTCTTTAGAGAAGGGGAGGATTAGCTAGAGGTGGGAACTGCAGCCATATTGCAGGCTGCCAGTCTTGGAGAACAGCTATTTTCAGGCCACCTAACCTTGCTCTGGTGGGGCTGAAGGTTCTGGTCCCTGCGGGGAGTAATTCAGGCTGAGGGGAAATCATCCTGTCTGTGCTCCTCATTGTCGTCCTCCCTTGAATTTGTGCACCTGATGCAGTAGGGCCTTCTGCCTGAAGCAGGGAGCTCCCTCAGTGCCTTCTGTTCCCCCTCTTCAGGAGATCAAGGTGCCAGGATAGGCGAGGAGACCCAGATTTGATTTGGATCTGGATAAACAGTCTGTGGCTTCTAGGTTGGATTCTTGGCAAGTAAGCTGTGGAAGACAGGAGTGGCCTTGGAAGGGAGATGAGTTGCTGGTAGCATGTCTCTTCAAGAAAGAAGAATTGTTGTTAACGATCATGCAGACTCTAGCAGCCTTGAGAATAACCGAGGAACTGACAAAGGACAGCAAGAACAATGAAGGATCTGATTTTTGGTGGGACTTTGGAAAGCTTTTTCCATAGACTGAGCTGTTGGGGCTATGATCTCTGTGGAATGGGTTGCTCTATTTTATTTATTTAAAAGCTTTTACTATACCGACATTGTAGGGCAAATCACGCCGGTTTACAAATAACTGAAGCAGACAGAAATTACAATAAACATGGTTGGGGTGAGGGGAGCAGGCGAGAAAGGGGGCAAGGGGCAAGAACAGCTGGAAGGATAAAGGGCAGGCGAGCGAGAAGTGACAGGAATAAACAATAAATGAGCAGTAAGAGACAATATATCTGTAACTGTTTTTTTAAATGACAAAGTAAGAGGCGAAAAACTTATTTACATTATTTGCTTGGGACGTCTCCATGGGGGGCAGAGTACAGTAGAAAGGGAACAGGGTGGGAAGCGGAGCGAGAAATTGGATGGAAGGGTAACACCTCGAAGGCAGGCGGGGTGTAAAAACAGGGTGAGAGGAAAGAGAATGGGTGAGATAGGAGTGAGTGGGAAGGAGGACAGCCGCAGATGTAAAGGGGGATGAGGGCTATGTTTGATTAGCATCTGTTTAGCCTTGCCTGAAGAGCCATGTCTTAATGCCTTTTTTGAAGGTATGTAAGGAGGGCTCAAGTCGTAGATAGGGAGGCAGTGAGTTCCAGAGGGTGGGGCCGGCTATGGTGAAAGCTCTTTCTCTGGTAATGGTAAGGTGTGCGGTTTTGAGGGGTGGGGTGTGCAGGGTGCCTGCGAGGCCAGTTCTAGTGGGGCGATTAGAGGTACGGAAGCGTGGCATGTCCTTAAGCGATGCCGAGTTATTTTTATGCAGGGCATTGTGCAGGATGGTGAGGGTTTTGTATTGAATACGGAATGGGATCGGTAGCCAGTGTAGGTCCTTTAGTATAGGGGTTATGTGTTCAGTCTTACGGGTATTAGTTGTAATTCTCGCCATAGCATTCTGTAGGATTTGTAGGGGTTTGATGGTGGAATAAGAGAGGCCTAACAGAAGGGAGTTGCAATAGTCCCGTTTAGAAAGGATGGTCGTCTGCAGGACTAATCGGAAATCTTGGGCATGGAGGAGTGGCATCAGTTTTTTAAGTAGAAGCCTCCTTTTAGTAGGGACTTAATGTGTGGTTTAAAGTTGAGGTGTTGGTCTAGTAGGACTCCTAGGTCTCTTACAGAGGGTAAAGGTAAGTGGGTTAGAGTGGGGACGGAATCAGTGGGGAGAGTTGTGTACTCAGGTTGATTGGAGATGACGAGGAGTTTGGTTTTTGCTGCATTGAGTGCAAGGTGGAGGTTGGCTAATAGGGAGTTAATGGTGGATAGGCAGGATTCCCAATATTGCAGGGAAGCCTTGAGTGTTGTTTGAATGGGGATGAGGATTTGCACATCGTCAGCATATAGGAAAAAATTCAGGCCTAGGTCAGATAGGAGATGGCAGAGGGGGAGAAGATAGATATTGAAAAGCGTGGAGGATAGGGGGGATCCTTGGGGGGGACACCTTGTGTCAGTGGGATGTGTGAGGATTTACACTTATCAATTTGTACAAAGTATTCTCTGTGGGTAAGATAAGAGGAGAACCAGGATAGTGTAGTGTCAGAGATGCCTATTTCTGCCAGCCAGGAAAGAAGAATTTGGTGGTTGATGGTGTCAAAGGCTGCAGAGATACCAAGGATGGCAAGGAGGTATGATTTACCTTGGTCCATGCCTATGAGGATGGTGTCAGATTGCTAGGAGGAGATTTTCGGTATTACGACCTTTACGGATGCCAAATTGCGAGGGGTGGAGGATATTGTGGTCCTCGAGGAAGTCAGTGATTTGGATGTTGACTACCTTCTCAAGGATCTTGGAGATGAAAGGCAGGTTGGAGATGGGCCTGTAGTTGCTGGGTCAGTGGGGTCGAGGTTGGGGTTTTTAAGGAGGGCTTTGACCACAGCGAGTTTAAGAGGATCTGGGACTTTGCTGAAGATAAGTGAGCAATTAATTATGTTAGCCAGGGGTTTAGCAATGGTGGTAGGTATGGCGAGGAGGGTTTTTGAGGGGATTGTATCTGCTATGTGAGAGGCTGGTTTCATCTTTTTTAGGATAGTTTCTATCTCTAGGGTGGATGTGAGGTCGAGGAACCTAAGGTGGTGACTAGTGTTATTGGGGAGAGGGGAGGTGGGGGAGGGCTTGGTGGGGAGATGTAGGAGGATGCTGTTGATTTTGCTCTGGAAATACTTTGCGATTTCTTCGCATTTTGTATTGTTGTTTTCTCCATGGGAGGCCGGGGTGGAGGACTTTGTAAGATTCGCAACATAGGAGAATAGGGCATTAGAGTTGAATTGGTAGCCATGAATTCTGGATGAGTAGAAATCTCGTTGGCTTGGAGGGTAGCTTGACGGTAGTTGTGTAGAGTCTGTTTGTACACTGCTTTATGCGCAGGGGAGGGTTGTCTACGCCAGATGTGTTCCTTGGCTCGGAGGTCTTGGTTTGTCTTTTTTAATTCGTTGGTGTACCAAGGTTTTTTTTCTCTAGATGAGAGGGGGATTTCTTTATGTACCATTGGGCAGAGTTCATCAGCTATGGTGGCGGTGATGTTATTCCACGAATGTAAGGCTGCATCTGGGTTAGAGAAGTCAAGGTTCTTGGTTGCTTTATCAAGCGCTAGGGTAAGTTCCTCTGAGCAGGGTTTGTGAAAGGATATGGTTTTGTTCTGTGT
The DNA here is from genome assembly GCF_901001135.1 of Rhinatrema bivittatum. Classification (NCBI taxonomy): domain Eukaryota; kingdom Metazoa; phylum Chordata; class Amphibia; order Gymnophiona; family Rhinatrematidae; genus Rhinatrema; species Rhinatrema bivittatum. The sequence goes on from NC_042621.1 coordinate 106,420,164, forward strand.
TTGTGCAGTCTTAGCAGGGGTGTTGGTAGTAAGGAGGGCATTGATGATGAAGTGGTCTGACCAAGGGATAGGGGTAGCTATAGGGGAGGTGGGTACTGAGATGTGGGAGTTAACAAAGAGGAGGTCAAGGGTGTGAGAGTGATCAAGAGGGTTTCACAGGCAGGAGTTGTCGGGCTGACGTCTACATGGAAATTAAAATCTCCGAGTATGACAGCAGGGCGGTCCGGCTTAAGGTTGTCAGTGATAAATTCTGAGGGGGGAGGGGTCATGATCGAGTATGCCAGGAGGGGCATAAATAAGGCATACCTGAAGAGTAGTGGATTTGAAAAGTCCTATCTCTAGTTTGGGAGGGGGTTGGGATGGTTGTAGCTTCAGGTTAAGGTGTTTTTTGGCAGCTAAGAGTAACCCTCCACCTCTTTTTTTGGGTCTCGGGATGGAGAAGATGTCGTAGGTCTGTTGGGATTCCTGGTTAAGGAAGACATGGTCTGAATCCTTTAGCCAAGTTTCCGTGGTAGCACATAAGTCAGGGTTGTTGTCAGTGAGCATGTCATAGAGGATAGGTGCTTTTTTAAGGATGGATTGAGAATTGAATAGGGAAATGGCTAGCGTTGCTAGGCCTAGGAATTGTGTGAGAGGTGAGATCATGATGGAGACTAAGGATTTCCGAGGGCTGAGGGGATGGGTTTGAGTAAGGATGGTTTTACGCAGGGTGGGATGGTGCACAATAGGGATTGTCAGGTGACACATGTCAGCCCGCAAGTAAAGGGAGAAAGTTGGATAAAGAGATAATGTATATGACTGGGGTGACCAGGAGGCAGAAGGAGGGCTGAGGTTTAATCACAGTGGGAGGGATGCACAAAGAAGTTAATTACAGAATAGATGGATTATGCAATTACATGTGGCAAAGACTGCAGAATAGATGGATTATACAGTTAGCTGGAGTATACAATTGCAGTAATTTGTGAAATACAATTATGAGAAACTGGGGAATACAGTTAAAGTAGCTGGATTATACATTTACCGAACTATGCAGCTGGAATATACTATTACAATGGCTTGCAATATACAATTTCTAATGGCTGGAGATTACCAAATTAATCGAGGGAAGGGTATGAGGCGGTGGGATTAGGGGAGGGGGGATTGGGATAGGGAGGGGGGGTTGGACAGGGGAAGTGGTCGCTGGTGGAGCGGTGGGAGGGAGAGATGGGTGGCTTCTTGAGGGGGAGTGGGGTGGCACTGCAGGGGATGGTGAGTTGGAGTGGGGTGGCGGGGGGGTTGCGAGGGCTGAAAATAGAGAGGAGGGTTTCAGGGGTGCCATGCTCCAACGAAAATATCTGCAGTAAGGTCCACCCTAGACTGTCTCCTCCAGGTGGCAGTGGTGGTCCATGTGACAAAGGAGGCATGGGGATGAGGAAGATATTCCACCTATTTCATGGTTCCCAAGAAGGAAGGTACTTTCTGTCCCATCCTGCACCTAAAATAGGTCAATGGGGCAGTTTTGTGTACCCCCATTTCTGAACGGAAACACTTCAGTCAGTTATGATAGCAACGAGACAGAAGGAGTTCTTCATGTCCTTGGATCTTAGAGGCTTTTTTCCGCAGTCCTTTTCATCCTGCAGTCCAGCCAACACCTGCGAGATTCCCCTGCTTGCCAGTAGGTGAAGGCAGAGTACTTTTTCCACGCTTTTTTTTTTTTTTTTTGCTTACATTACATTATATATCCTGGGATAGCTGAGAGGTCCCTCAGTAGTTCTGTGCTGCCGGTTAGATGGGGATGTATACTGGGATAGCTAGGAACTATCAAAAGAAGAAAGAGAGAAGAGGTAACAGGGCAAAACTTCGAGGAGAACCCTTCCTCACCTTTTATAAAAAAAAACAAAACCCCGGAGTAGTCCTAAGCAAGCAGTGGTCTGCATAGAGCAGTTCCAGGAGGGGGATAAGGAGCGATTCGACATCCTTAGCCACAGCAGCAGGAACATAAGGCTTCTCCCCCTCTAGTGTCAAGAGATATTTGGGCCTATTCTCCAGGAGTCTCTGTGGCTTTGAATCTACCAAGCTCTTCATTAGGGCATCTACTTCTTCCCCAAAGAAGAGACACCCTTTGAAGAGCAGGATGTTTAATCGAGAATCCAGTTTGACTGGACAACCCATATCCATTTTGTCTTACGGACTGCCTATTGAGAGAAGAAGGCTGAGAGAGAGAGATTACACGGAGGAGGTCATAACCACCCTGCTACAGGCACAGAACAAGTCGTCATGGCATTGAAGATCTTTGACATGTGCTGTTGTAGGGGAGTTTACCCTTCAAGGCTCTGGTCCATTGATCTGAGTTGCAAAAGGGCTTAGCATTGCATTCCCCCAGGCTTCAGAAGGCAGCAATTGCCGTTCAGAGAGTTCCCTTAATGTCTTCTCTTTCTGAGAAGAGTGCAGCTTCTCCATTCTCCAGTGAGAGTGACCACGGGACCTCAGTTTGGTACTTTGGGCCTTATGTGCAGCTTCTTTTGAACTTGTGAGGTGGGGACTTCAGTCCAGGATCTTTCACTGAAGATCGTCTTTCCTTGTGATGATTTGTTCGTCAAAGTGAATATCTAAGTTGCAGACCCTGTTGTGCCTGCAACTTACATATTTGGCCCTGTTGTACAGAGCCATTTCTATTCATTTCAGATGCAGCTGTGTAGATTCGTACAGTTTCGTCACTTTTGCACAAGGTGGTTTGCCGTTTCGCATGAGAGAAGTGAGGTGGGGTTTTTTTGCCAACTTTCAAGAAGGCAAACATGGTGCAGAATGATAAGGAATATCTTCTAGATGTTCATAGAATTTTGCTGCATTACCGGAAGGTCATGAACTGTTTCAGAAGATTGGATCATTTATACTTTCTCTTCAGTGACCAGAAAAAAGGTGAAGCTATTGAAGGCAATTTATAGGCCAGTGGCTTGAGGAGAAAATAGGCTTACCCTATATCTCCAAGGGATTTATGGTTGCTAAGGAACTCTGAGCTCATTGAACCAGGGCATAAGTGGCTGCTTGGGCAGAACAGTACACGATTCTGCCAGGACACCAACTTGATCTTCCTTGCATTGCCATTTGCACTTTCAGGCTAGAAATACTGCTGCTTTTGGGGTGAGTACCTTGAGAGCAGAGATAGCGGGGTCCCACTCAGTGCAAGGCCTGCTTGGGTACGTACCGTGCATCTGGACTGGTGTGGTAGAACAAAAAAGAAGGAAACATTTGGGCTTGCCTGCTAATTTTCTTTCCTTGAGTCCTACCAGACCAGTCCAGGAACCTGCCCCATTGATCCTGCTATTTGTTCATCTGAAGAAAGCTTTTAGCCAAATAGCTACATGTTTAGTGCTTTCTGGCTTTTGTGGTAAATATTTTTGTTTGTTTTAAACCCTGGGTTGGAGAGGGGGGATCTCCTTTGCTTGTTTAGCGGGGAAAAGGTGGTTCTGTCCTTCGATACGGAAAAGCTGCAGGCTGCACGAGACCCCTACATATGGAATGATGTGAGCAATCTGGTTGTTTCCCATCTCCAGCTGTTGATAGGGGGCTAAAACCCATGGGTCTGGAATGGTCTGATTAGGACTCTAGGAAAGAAAATTAGCAGGTAAGACCAAATCTTTCCATCTTATCAGTTGACTAAGTATAATTAAACAGGACAAGAATCCAAGGAGTATTCTGATAATTACTGGTAACTTTTTTTCTTTTTTCCCCCCCCAATTAAACAGGTGTCTGGGCTCTTGTGCAATGGAGAATGGACTGAAGAGAGCCTGTCCCAGGCCGTACGTTTGTGTATGGAAGGCTGCCAGAGGTTGTACCCTGTGCTTCAGCAATGTCTGATGCGGGCTACTAAGAGGAAGATCTCAACACCCCAGTCTGGTCCCGCATAACCCCAACAAGCCTGCTCCAACCTGGGAAATGCCTACTGTGCTTTCTGTTTCCTGCCCTGTTATCTGTCCAAGGTGACCGTGCACCTATGTGACAATTACACTGACTGAACAAGTGCTCACGTGGTCAATGGCACTGAATTTGGAAACTTCATTAAAGTGAAATTCTTCAGCATGGATTAAACAGTTAAACTGTAAATTGAATACATCCACCCACAGAGGACCCCACTGTGGCTATTTAAACTGCAGAGTTCATGCGGGACAGAAAAATGCAGAGGCTTTTTAAAATGTGGGGGTTATTCGCGTGGGCCTTTACAGTGTCAAGACTGTGTGCCATAGCTGCCTGGGCCGCGCGGGAGTGTGTAGCAAATGCCCGGAGAAGGAAATTTCACTTTTGCCGTCTGCATCGGAGTTACAGAGATGTGCACTGGTAGAGCTGAAGCTGAAACCAGCTGAGGCGCAAGATACAGATCCTTTTTAATACCAGGTTCCAGGGTGCCCCCCCCCCCCCAAAAAAAAAACAAACAAACCCAGATTTGTCCTTTAGCAAAAATATCTGCCTATTGTGACTGTATAACAAATCTAATTTATATGTGAAGAAACTGTAACAATAATTTTGAAAATTTGCAGCTTAATTTTAGGATGAAGGTGGCTCTTGAAAATAAAGCAAGTAGGTTTCAGCACTGCAGTTGTAAGAAAAATGGTGCAGTCACACTCCTGAATGTAGAGGCTTTTATTCAGTGTGGCCCTTTGGGTTTCATCACACGTTCTGAAGAAGTTTGGGAACCCCTGGACTGTTGTGAACTTCTTCAGACTCCTTTCCCACTGGGGAAGCCTTAGAGCTCAGAACATCCACATTAAGGGAACGGGGTTTGGGGTTTTTTTTTTAATATTACTGTAAGTGATTGTAATTATTTGCCATGGACAGCTGCTTTCTGAAAATAGGATGTTTTAAACATTTGTTTTTAAGGGGCTACAGTAATAGTGGGGTCTTGGCTTTTAATGTTACTGCAGGCATAAACCTCTTGCCGGTATACTGCTTAAATACTCAGAATGTAGGGACCTTCATTTTTGTTGTATTTTTCCTGGGAATTTCATTGTTTTATAACAAAAAATGACTTTTGTTATAACAGGAGAAAAATCAACAGGAAAAGTCATTTTTCCACTGATTTTTTTTCCCTGTAAATTAAAATATTCTACCAAAAAGGGTGGAAAAATGACTTTTCCTGTTTGATTTTTCTCTTTTTGTTATAACAAAAGTCATTTTCTAGGGATGTTTTGTTATAAAACATTGCAGTTCCCAGGAAAAATAAAACAAAAACTGAAAACGAAGGTCCCTACTCCTCTGGAATCATCTGCAGCAGTTACAGCAGTAGCCCAGTTCCAGCTTTCTCAGTAGTAATATAATCTAACTCAAGAACTGCATCCAAAAATATGACAAAGGACTCTAAAAATAAGAGATGTGGTTTCCAGAAGCGCAGCCTTCTAGAGTAAGTGATTACGTGATTTATTTAAAGTAATATTCCAAAACTAAATGGACCATGCTTTCCCTTTCAACTATCCCACTGGTACTAGTAATGGACTCCAGGCCTCTACCCACTACCAATGCTACAGCTGTGAGGTTCTGCCGAGCTGGCTACCCTCTCTCACTCTCTTTAAAGCTTGTCTTCTTTCTACTGTTTTGTTAAAGTAGCAGATAAAAAGGAGAATTCTTAAAGTAGCTGCAGTTTTGATTTTTATTGAAGTCTTAAAGAGAGACTGGTATTTAAAATTTCCAAAATCTTTCTACTTCACCAGGCTGGCCATTCTGAATCTAAATAGATGGCACTACTGTATTGTCATTAGTTGGATATATGGAAAACAGACATATATACCAACAATAAAGGAACAAGTTCATCACATCAAATATATAAACCACCCATGCTAATATCTAAATGATGCAAGCGGGGTTTCTGCAAGCTGGTAGAATCATTTGGCTTACAAAACAGCTTTTGCTGTTCCTCTCAATCAGCCCCAACGTTTGTTAATTTTTCAGAGGCTAATATATGACTATTATATACTCCATGTGTTTGTACAAATGTCTGGGATTTCAAAACCAAATTCTAAATTTTATCACAATAAAATAATGAGCAATGCAGTCACAAAATCTGACAAAACAACAAAACATGACTTAAAGTCACAGGACCAAGGAATGCTGACAGTGGCTGGTGTTTTATAATAAAAAAACAACTTCATCAGGGGATTATAAATTCCATAAATTTATCTGAACGAAGTTTGGTCTGAGGTAAACCACTGTGTTTTGATACATTTATGGAATTTATATCCCCTGATGTAGGCTTGAAGCAATAGTGGTGCTGGGGCTTCAGATAGAGCAGGGATGAGCAAATGGTTTGTGCTGTTGCCCCCCCTTCCATTTATGCAATTAGTTAGGGCCCCCTCCCCCAAGATGGGTACGTGTGTGTGTGTGTGTGTATAGATAGATATATAAGCATGCACATATCGAAGGGTATTCACCAGGCAACCACACTGCCAATCGGTGGCTCAAAGCCTCTGTTTTCTTTCTCATCAAGTTGCTAAAAGGAGTAAGCTCCCACCAGTAAATAAACAAATATATGCACAGAGAGAAAGAGATACCTCATACCCAGATAGACACTTGACACCCCTAGGCCGGAATTTAGGGATAGGTAAAATAGACAATAGAGATGCCTGCTTCTGCTTGCTTTAGAAGCATGTGCTGGCAGATCTTCAAAAGGGACCTGCTGTGGCACTCTGCCTCTGGATGCCAAAAGCTTAAATCCAGCCTTGATCACCCCATATCCAGATTGACAGCAAAACAGATAGCCAGACAGAAAGACAGACCCAGTGAGACAAGGACACCCCACATGCAGATACAGAGAGACAGAAACCCAGCACCCTGACATGCTCCGAGACACAGATATATCTAGGCAGACAGCAGGACAGAGGATAAACACAACATAACGAAACAGGCAGGCACATCACACAAAGAGACACCAAAGCACATCCAGACACAGGCCATACACAATCGGAACATTTTTCAAAAAACTTAGGTGGCAATCAAACGTTTTTAGGAGCTGAGAAAACCGCCATGCCCAGCTTTACTTTTTTTGCTCTTTTTACTGTTTTCACTTAAGTTCTTGTATTTTCCTTAATTTGCTCATCTTTTTTTTATTTTCTCATGTTTTGATTTGCCTGTATAACTTTTTTTTACACTTTTTGCTTTTATTCTCCTCACCTTCCTTCTCTCTGGCCTTTTTGCCAGTTCCCCTTCCCAACTTCTTTTCTCCCAGCGAGCAACAGCTGTGATCTCTCTCCACAGCAGCAGCAGCTCCTCTCTCTGGTCCATGAAAAGTAAGGATGTCACTACATTTTGGCAGCACCCTCCCTTCTGAGCTCACAGTGCCTCCACAGCATGAGACTCGACAGCGTAGCTATTCGTTGCTTCCCTGATTGGACTGCCAAGTGTGCCCCCACCCCCTTCAGGATTGTTCAAGCCCCCCCCCCCGTTTGCTCACCCCTGCCTAGAGCCTGCAGTTGCCCCTGCTTCCTCTTTGCTGCACTTATGAAATGGAAATGCTGTCAAGTCACAGGCTGGGAGCAGCAAGTCTGGGAATACACATACGTGCAGTCTTAGGTCTCTGCTGAGAAGACTGGTTGATGTCACCAGTGGTGCTTCTTCCAGGAGGATGAAGCCCTGAAGTGGATGGCTTGGGGAAAGGACAGAAAAAGGTAGGTAACAAGAGGGGGCAGGGGACCTTACGGGGCAGATACAAAGCATTGAGGAGAAGTGAAAGATAGGTAGTATTGGGATTGAGGTGAAGGGCAAAGTGGATGTGCTGAGGAGGGTGAGTAGATAAAGCCACAGCACACATGCAATAGTGATTATCTGCTCCTCGTTCCCCATCTTGGGACTCCCTTAAGTCAACGATCCAAACTTGATCTGTCTGCTGAGGCAAGCCTTAGTTCTACATTAAAGCACAAGGGTAGTGAGGTGGAAGCTTCGCCCACTTAAGAAAGACAGCACAGCAATATCCTGGAGGACATAAGAATTTAAAAAATGCAAAGATACTGTAAATCGGTGTGCATGCACAATTGTGAAATAGCATATCTTTTGTCCAAGGCTTCAATTTCTTGTCATATCTGAAAAAAATCTTTGGAAAAAATTGTGCAAGCAAAAGCTATGTGAAAAGCTTTTTTTTACCTGGTCTTTCATTTTTATTACTTGGGAAAATATTAACTAGAATTGGCCTTGAGATGGATCCCTGCTAGTCACTCTCCACAGATTTAAATCTGTTCACCATCATCCCCTGTTACTGATCCAGTTCTAGTTTCCCTGTTGAATGCATGAATTTGTAGGTCTGGTTTTTCCCTAAGAAAATCAGAACCACACATTTCTTTATGCAATGGGGTAAAGTTAAAAAAAAAAAAAAAGCCACAAAAACAGCACAATGCTAAGGAGTGCTGTTATAACATGAGAGGGGAAAAACTTAGGAAAATGGAAACACTATTGTGAAATGGGGAATAGTCAACTTAATAAATCATCCTTATAATCATCTGTCCCTGTTTTTATGTGTAAGGTTCAGGCTTCTATAATATTTTAAGACAGTCATTTTTATAAGATTTTGCATTGAAAGTACAAAGTTAATTGAAAAGTAAAATCTACAAGAACAGTCTTCAAAGATTCAAATATTGCACCAAAAGAATACTGAAGAAACTGAAAGAATATATATGCACCAACATCCAGATCAATTCTGCATTCTGAATGCTTTTTAATGTCTAAGGGTCTTCCATGAGAACAGGAGCCTGGTAATCGCCAAAACAAGCTCTCCAGTTTAGTCCTTTTTACATAAATTAAAAGTTTACCACTGACATGGTCTGTGTTTTGGCTTCTCCCTGTATTTGGATAGAAGGAAATATCCCATCTATTCTTCAAAGACGTGAATTTCTGTAGATAGAAAGACAGTGATTGTTTTACTTTTAAAATAATGAAGGAGGTCACATGGACAATGAACAGAGCTAGACATGTGCTAGCTGGATTCCAGATGCCACTCCTGACAGAACCTTGTTAATTGTCTAGTTTACTCCTGTTAACTCATGGTTCTTGAGTCAGAAGGTAAGGAGCCTGCCATTAATTCCCTGGAGTGCTGGACCAGGAGATATCTACTAGATTCAGCAAGTAAGGCACGGGGGCCAATGTAATAAGCTGCGCTAAAGCTGCTGAGGATTTTTGCGCATATTTGCGCTGGTTTTTGACAGCTTTTTTTCCCCTGCTAGTTTTACGTCTTATGTAATAACGATCAGTGTGGGAAAAATGTGCATAAACCTGGATCTGGTTTTGTGCGAAGGCATGCAAAGGAGGCAATTGACCATGTGCTAAGCAGGGAGCCATGTATCGGTTAGTGTGGATTTTTGTACGCTGGTTTTTTAGCGCCTGGGTCAGGGCAGGAGTTAGAGCGCGTGTCTGGAGCCCAGTTTACTCAATTGCTGGCATTAGTGTGGCTGTATGTTGTCCGTGCAGCTCTGGGGTAATCATGAATCAGTCCCAGGGAGAGGTAGCAGCACACCAGCAATTCCAAAAAGGTGGCTGGACACACATGGTATGCTGGAAGCCAAAACTTAGACCATGATCCAAAATTAGATCATGTATTGGTCGTCGCTGCTTTGCAAAACAATTTTGGTAAATTCCATGAACAGCCTTAAATGATGCAATCGCTGAGATGGGAAAGAGCTGAGGCAATAGAGTAACAGGTTTCAGCCAGAGAGGATGATACGCAGGCTCTCAAAAGTGCAGGCACTGGAAAACATGCTTCAGAAATGAATGCAAAAGTAGTTGACCTGGAAAACATGTACAACAATTTTGTGTGCCTGGGAGGAGTCTGTCTCTGACATGGAAACTTGGCTGCCTATGCAACCAAATTTAACAGAGCAGCAGGGCCAGTTGCGTTTTGAGAGGGCTTATAGATTGGAGGCCAAGGCAACTAACATGAACAGGCAATTGCCAGACGCCTAAACTATGCCCAAGCCTGCAATCTTTCAAGGTTACTGTAAACAAGCTTGCTTATGAGGAAAAAAAGGTTTTGTTATTTCAGAACTTTTTATCTAAGATTGTGATCAAGTGGAAAGAATTCTCAATTTGTTATCTTTTTTAATTGGAAAATAAAATTCAGCTTACAATACCTTGCAAAGCTGAGAATTTGGCATAGGGGCCAAGTTAAAGATTTTGGCTGCCACAGAGGCCTCAGCATTTTGTCAATTGCCGCTGCATAAAGTCTGATTATTTTTGAACTTTTGAGAATGTTCTCTAGGATGCAATCTGTGTGATTTCTTTGAGTGGACTTTGGAGTCATGGTCCATTTTTCATTTACTATGCTCAGATATAGGGGCAGCTATGTTATCTGCAGATGTCCAACTAAACTAGCAAGTTTTTATTTTCCTTTTTTGGAAGTCTTTCCTATAACATGAACTGTACTATTCCTTTTCATCTTGCTACAACAGTCAAGTCCGAACAGGTGAGTCATGTCCCCCTGCCAGCAGATGAAGGCAGAACACATAGACTTTCTCCGTGATGTCATCATCATTATGTATAAGTGGTGCAGCTCAGAGAAACTTCAGTACACTCTGTCTCCAGCAGATGGTAGGACTGGTGGATTAAGGCCAGTCCCCTGGTACTCCCTGGAGGAATAAGCCTATCCTTTCCCAGTCAAAGAGAGGATTAGGTAGAGCCCAGAGGGAGGTTATTTCTTCTCTTAAAAAAAATAAATAAATAAAGGAAGGCTTTCATAGTGTCCAGGCAGATGAAGCTAGAACCAGTGGGTTATGCACCTCTACCAGCAGATGGAGATGGAGGAAACCGACATCACAGCATATATACTCCTACAGTGACATCAAGCCCGCCAGTATTCTCCGTCTCTAGCAGATGGTGAATGTGCATCTCCCTACTGGGGATTGATTCAACTTTTAGAGAGAGAAGAAGAAAGGGAAATTAATTGCCCCGCTCTCCTGCAGTGATACCAAATGGTCCCTCCCCCAGTTGAGAATTCCCGAGGTGATTTCCATAGTCCCTCAGATGTATGCCTTGGTCTGGTAGCTGTTTTTTTTTTAGCTGGCATAGACTTAGCTGATTGTATAGCTTAAAAGGTAGTGAGTGCAGGAGGCTGAGCGCGGCAGTGACGGCAGATGCCCTCTCCCCCCGCGGCCAGAGACCGTCTCTATACTTAGCCGGGAAGAGCTGAGCTCACGTGTTATAAAAAAAAGAAAGAAAGAAAAGAAGAAACTCTCAGAGACAGAGTGGAGGGAATAGTTTAGGAATTCCTCAGGTCTCCATGCTTGGCGCGCTGTTCTGACGTCCGTTCCCACTCCTGTGGGGGTTAGGGGAACTGGGCAGCCTGGTGGGTTGAGCAGCCCCATTGGGCTAGGTCCTGCCATTAGGCTTCTTTTTTTGTGCACTGCATAGTAGGTCGTGGCAGCGTTTTCATGCATTTTTTTCTGCCAGTCTGCTGCCCTCTACAGGGTCATCGGTGTGCGAGTGTCCGATGCACCTATGCACGCATTTTCTCACATATCGGTTGGGTGCCAAGGTTTGGAGCGGTAACAGTGCATTTAGCTTTTTGGCACACAAACTTGGGAAGTTTAAATTTTGTGTGCATAAATATTGTTTCAGTGGGGCTTTGACTGGATGCACATCTTCAGTTGCCTGTTAAGCGTACTGATGGATTAATGGCGTCAGTGGCTAAGAAACCTAAGCACCTTTCTCTCTGTGATGCCTGTAATATTAGGGCATCTCAGCCTGTAGGGCCCTCTACTTGTCTCAGCACTGCTTAGAGGCTCAGGGAGAATTATCTTCCTCTGATTTTACTAAGCCTGGGTCTTCCCAGCTGGATGATGGCCGGGTTAAGGCTATCACAAAAAACCGCCCAAATACTCCTATATTCCAGAAACCCTCACAAAGTGTAACACACTCACAAAAACAGTAGGTTTCACTGGTCAAAATTTTTTTCTCTTCAATTGTAACCACATATCTAGTAGAGATGGCGCCAGCCATCCAGTGCTCCTACCATGTGACAGGGGCCGGCCAATGGCACGGATACCCTGTCACATGGTAAGGGCAAAGGGCCATCGGCGCCATTTTTATTAGCGCAGCCGACTGCCCGAGACCGGGAGATCGCTCCGGGACTTCCGCTAGATCACCAGGTATTTGTAAAACGTTTTGGGGGGGTTCGGGAGGGTGGGGGAAGGTAAGGGATTAGTTTTAAAGGGTCGGGGTGGGTTGTTTTTTTTTATCGGGCCATCGGCGCCATTTTTATTAGTGGCAGCCGATGGCCCGAGAGCGGGAGATCGATCCCGGGGCTTCCACTGGACCACCAGGTACATGTAAAATGTTTTGGGGGGGTTTGGGAGGGTGGGGGAAGGTAAGGGATTAGTTTTAAAGGGTCGGGGTGGGTTTAGGGGTTGTTTTGGTGTGCCGGTTTTCCCGCCCTCCCCCCAAATAACTCCCGTTGGTGGACACTAACCCGATTAACAATTTTTTCACAATAAATCGGTGGAATTTCTATTGTATCGCACTCTTTAACAATTATTGACGATTTAAAAAATATCGGACGATATTTTAAATCGTCAAAAACCGATTCACATCCCTAATATCTACCGTGTTTCCCCGAAAATAAGACATCCCCCAAAAATAAGACCTACTAGAGATTTTGCCGAATTCGTAAATATAAGACCTAGCCCGAAAGAAGCCATCCCTTGTAAACAGGGGTGGATTGACCTATTGGGGGATCGGGCTTCCCCCGGTGGGCCGGTCAATCCTGTGACGTCATTTTTTTTTTTTATAAAGTTTCCAAGGTATGAGGGGCAGACGCGAGCAGTGGTATCCCGAGGGGAGCCAATGCCCCCGGGCGCAAGGAGGCTCATGCGGCCGCTGAGCCTCCTTACCTGAAGAAAAAGATCGCGTTCAAACGCGCTGATGCTCTTCCTCCTTCCTGCCTGTGCGGCCCCGGAAGTAAACGTTGCCGGAGCCGCGTGGGCAGGAAGGAGGAAGAGAATGAGTCGCAGCGGCCCAAGAAGAAGAAGAGGCCCGGTAGCAGAGCTGCCGCGTCCCGAGAAGTTCAGGGCCGCTGCAGAGCCCATCCTGCGGTGACCCGCGAAGAGGAGGCCCAGAGAGAGAGGCTGAGGGTCTGTAGAGGGTGTGTGCGTGTGTGTATGAGATGAGTTGAGAGATTGTGTGTGGGAGTGAGGATCTGAATGTTTGCAGAGGCAGCATGTGAGAGCCTCTGTGTGTGTGAGAGAGACAGCGTGTGACGGTGAGAGCCTGTGCTTGAGCAAGACACCATGTGGGAGTGAGAGAGAGCCTGGGTGTGTGAGAGTCAGACAGCATGTGCCAGTGAGAGACTGTGTGTATGAATGATTGTATGAGAGACAGCATGTGCCAGTGAGAGGCTGTGTGTATGAATGATTGTATGAGAGACAGCATGTGCCAGTGAGAGGCTGTGTGTATGAATGATTGTATGACAGAGAGCATGTGACAGTGAGAGCCTGTGTGTGTGTGTGAGAGAGAAATGCATGTGAGAATGAGAACCTGACTGTGTTTGAGGGAAGAAGATGAAGTGAAAAGAAATATGGAAGAAAAAAGGACAATATAAAAGGAATTGGCAAAAAAATAAGAAAGGGAAGGAGGAAAAAAAAAAGCCTGTGACCAACCGATTAGAAAACTAAGATCAGACAGCAAAGGTAAAAAAAAATAAATTACTTTTCAGTGATTGGCACATGTAATCTTTGGGAATGTGCAAGAATAGCACTTTCTCTACGGATCTCACAATGTACGAGATCAGCATGGAGGAAGTGGAAGCCCACGGGGCCTGCACAGAGGAGGCAGCAGAATGGGCTTCAGTGTCAGTAGCAGCAATCGGCGCCTCCCCAATAGCCATGTGGCAGCAGTGACAGTGGCAGCAAGATTACTGACATCTGGGGATGGTGGCAGTACCAGTCGGGGGACCCCTTCCAAGCAGTGTGCAGAGGTTCAAAAGCAGCAGAGTCAGCCCAAGCTGACTCCCATGAATGCTGCATACTCTTACCTCTCTCTGACAGCACACTGGTGGGACATGGCTGACGCAGGGGCAGCCAGCAGCTCAACGGTATTAGACATCCCCTGAAAATAAGGCCTGGTGCATCTTTGGTAGCAAAAATTAATATAAGACACTCTCTTATTTTCGGGGAAACAGGGTAGCAATACCAATACATTGTTTGTAGGACCCACACTCTATGAGTTTGTATTTCAATCAAACTCAATCTGGTTATGGTCCATTTACTTTATTTAATTGTTGACTCCTTTTTATATTTTTATGTTTCAAAATTTTCTTTAAAATAAACCAACTGGAGCTGACTCACTAACCCCACGTGTCAGTATCTCCTCGGATCAATGGAGCGAATGAATAGGTATTCCCTTATAGTTCTTTATAATCCTTAGGAAACAATCCCATATCTCTAAGTATGAAACAAACTGCAGAGTAATATTCATCTAATATAGCAAACAGTCCCACTTCAAAATAATACTCATCTGATGCAGCAAACAGTCCCAGTCCCCAAAACATCTGTGGTTAACTCAACAGTTCCTTCTCTTCACAGTCTGGCTTCAGACCCGCTCTTGAAGGCTATGTTAGGAGGGTTAAGGCTATGTCAGGAGGGATGCCTGACCTTGGAACTCCCTTGACTGCTTCCTCAGCAGGGGATGGCTGCTCAGTGAGCACTCCCCAAGTGCCTCCTATTCTTGGCATGGATCCTTCTGCCTTTTGTTGGGTAGAATTCTTTTCAAGGATTACAAACCTTCCTTTAGGCGCAGTCCTCAGTGCTGTCCAAGCCTGTCAGTGCAGATCCTCAGGAGGTGGCCTCTCCCTCTTCCAGTACATTTAAACGCTGCAGTACATCTTGGCCTGCAGGTGTTTCTGACAGGAATCCATATGGCACTGATGATGAGGCAGATCCTGACTCCCTGGAGAATGGGGAAATCCCTCTGGGGATGGAACCATATAGAACCATATAGAACTATGTTGAGGTTCTTTCATAGAGATGAATTGCTGACATTCGGGCCGATACAGTACAGTGCGCTCCGACAGAGCACACTGTTAACCCACCATTGGATGCGCATTTTCGATGCGCTAGCGTTACCCCTTATTCAGTAAAGGGCCGAAAATGCACGTCCAATCCCCCGAACCTAATAGCGCCCGCAACATGCAAATGCAGGTTGATGGCCCTATTAGGTATTCCCGCGTGATTCAGAAAACAAAATGTGCAGCCAAGCCGCACATTTTGCTTTTAGAAATTAGCGCCTACCCAAAGATAGGCGCTAATTTCTTCGGGCACCGGGAAAGTGCACAGAAAAGCAGTAAAAACTTCTTTACTGTGCACCCTCCGACTTAATATCATGGCGATATTAAGTCGGAGGTCCCGAAGAGTAAAAAAAAAATAAAAAAAAAATTGAAGTCGGCTCGCAGCTGTCGGGTCGAAAACCGGATGCTCAATTTTGCCGGCTTCCGGTTTCCAAGCCCGTGGCTGTCAGCGGGCTCGAGAACCGACGCCGGCAAAATTGAGCGTCGGCTGTCAAACCCGCTGACAGCCGTCGCTCCAGTCCAAAAGGAGGCGCTAGGGACGCGCTAGAGTCCCTAGCGCCTCCTTTTGCCTGTTTTTACCGCCGGGCCTCATTTAAATACAGAATCGTGCGCACAAGAGAGTGGCCTGTGCGCGCACTGGGAGAGCGGGCGCTTGCCCGCTCTCCCACGGACTTTACTGTATCGGCCGGTTTGAGTTCCCAGACACTGCAGATGCTGGGAGTCCTGGGGCAGATTCCATGTCTGAGCCAAAGAGAAATCCTATTTTGGTTTCTTTGCATAAATCATCTTGTTTTTTCCCAGTTATAGAGGCCATTCAAGAACTGATTGATCTTGAATGGGATGCCCTGGAGGCAAATTTTAAAGGGGATTGGATTTTGGAAGGCCTGTACACCCTGGATCCAGTGGTGAGAACGCGTCTGCAATTTCTGAAAGTGGATGCACTTGTCTGTGCCATCTCTAAATGGACAACCATTCCCATGTCGGGAGGAGCGGCCTCAAAGGATGTACATGATAGAAAAATTGAGCTCATCCTTAAGCAAGTATTTGAAGCAGTGGCAATGACATTTCAGATAGCTTCCTGTTGTTCTCTGGTGGTTTGCTCTTGCTTGCTTCTCTCTCAGGAGGTTGATGACTCTGGAGTGAATTCCAGAGCAGTTATGGAACCCCGCCGTGGCCACCTTTTTACCAGCTATGGGCTGCGATTTGGTCTGCACCTCGGCCAGAGGAGTAGCTTCGGTAATAGCAGCCAGGCATCAGTTATGGCTAAGAATTTGATCGGCCGATGTGACTTCCAAAACTAATCTTAAGAAATTGCTTTTAAAGGCTCACTCTTGTTTGGGAGCAAGTTGGAGAAGCTAGCCAGTAAGTGGGGCAAATCCCCGGTTCCTTGATTGCTGGAGGATAAGAAGCACCACTTTGCCATGATGGGTTGTCTTAGGAGTTCCAGGTGTTTTCATCCTTACAGAGGGGCAACGTTTCAGAGGACTTGGCCTTTTGGCAGGTCTCAGTCCTTTCATCCCAGACAGCCCAAGCAGGGAGTGGGCTCGGGTAGTGGACCCTCCCAAGCCTCCCAATGAGGCTTTGCCGACCTACCCCGGGAGCAGGCGATAGGGGGGCGCTTCTCTCTCTTTTATCACAGGCGGGTCAAGATTACATCGGATCAGTGGATCTTGGAAATAATATGAGAAGGATATGTGCTGGAGTTTTGCAGTATTCGTCGGGACGTGTTCATGGTGTCTCTCTGCCACTTTCCACAGAAGAAGCAGGCAGTCGAGAGTATGCACTCAAGGCTCCTCAATCTGAGGGCTGTGGTTCCAGTGCCCACATCTCCAGAAAATACGAGTCAATATTCCATTTATTTCATTGTGCCCAAGAAGGGAGGACTCCTTTCATCCCATCCCCTCAAAGGGGTCAGCAGTCATTTGCAGGTGACTCACTTTCGCATGGAGACATTGCGCTCATTGATAATGGCTGCTCAGTCAGACAGATCTTGGATCTGTCCGAGGCAAACCTTCATATTCCTATCTGATTGGAACACCGTTTTCTGCGTTTTGCGATACTGGGGTGTCATTATCAGTATTGGGTGCTGCCTTTTGGTCTAGCGACTGCTCCCAGAACCTTTTCCAAGGTCCATATTTAGATGACTGGTTGATTCGGGCCAGGTCTCTGGAAGAGTCTGGTGACCTGCAAAGTGATTTCCTTATTGCAGGAACTTGGTTGGGTGGTGACCCTAGCCAAAAGCAGTCTTCAACCATCTCAGTCGCTGGAGTATCTGGTTGTACATTTCATCATGAAGCAGGGCAGAATTTTTCTTACAGAAGCTCGTATTCAAAAGTTGATGGCACAGGTGCTTCTTTTGGTGGGCACTATTCGCCTGACATGGTGGTTTTATCAACAGGTGCTTGAGTTGATGGTGGTAACCCTGGAAGTAGTACCATGGGCGGGGGCACATATGCATCCACTTCAGCGTTCCCTGTCTCTATGGAACCCGCAATCTCAGGACTATTTAATTCAGCTCCACCTGCCAAAGAAGACTGCTCTCCCCTCCAGTGGTGGTTGCAAGCAGATCATCTGAGAAAGGGAATCTCCTTGACGTCCCAGACTGGTTGGTACTCACGACAGATGCGAGTCTCCAAAGTTGGGGAGCTCACTGTCAGGAACTAATGGCGCAAGGATGCTGGAATACAAAGGAGTCTCTCTGGAACATCAATCGGCTGGAAGCTTGGGCAGTCCTGTTGGCGTGCTTACAGTTCAGTTGCAGGCTGCAGGGTCGAGCTGTTTGAATAATGTCGGACAACGCAATAATGGTGGCTTACATCAATCGGCAGGGAGGAGCCAAGAGACAAGTTTTGCAAAAGTTATATCAACTTATGGAATGGGCGGAAGTGCATCTTCAGGAGATCTCAGCCTCGCACATTGCAGGGAAAGACAATGTAAGAGCAGACTTTCTCAGCAGGGAGAGTCTTGACCCAGGAGAATGGTATTGTCAGATGAGACGATATTTTAAATCGTCAAAAAACGATTCACATCCCTAATATATATATATATATAAATGATCTGGAAAGGAATACGACGAGTGAGGTTATCAAATTTGCGGATGATACAAAATTATTCAGAGTAGTTAAATCACAAGCAGACTGTGAATACATTACAGGAGGACCTTGCAAGACTGAAAGATTGGGCATCCAAATGGCAGATGAAATTTAATGTGGACAAGTGCAAGGTGTTGCATATAGGGAAAAATAATGCTTGCTGTAGTTACACGATATTAGGTTCCATATTAGGAGCTACCACCCAGGAAAAAATCTAGGCATCATAGTGGATAATACTTTAAAATCGTCGGCTCAGTGTGCTGCAGCAGTCAAAAAAGCAAATAGAATGTTAGGAATTATTAGGAAGGGAACGGTTAATAGAATGGAAAATGTCATAATTGCCTCTCTATCGCTCCAAGGTGAGACCACACCTTGAATACTGTGTACAATTCTGGTCGCCGCATCTCAAAAAAGATATAGTTGCGATGGAGAAGGTACAGAGAAGGGCAACCAAAATGATAAAAGGGATGGAACAGCTCCCCTATGAGGAAAGTCTAAAGAGTTTAGGGCTGTTCAGCTTGGAGAAGAAACAGCTGAGGGGGGATATGATAGAGGTCTTTAAGATCATGAGAGGTCTTGAACGAGTAGATGTGACTCGGTTATTTACACTTTCGAAAAACAGAAGGACTAGGGGGCATTCCATGAAGTTAGCAAGTAGCACATTTAAGACTAATCGGAGAAAATTCTTTTTCACTCAACGCACAATAAAGCTCTGGAATTTGTTGCCAGAGGATATGGTTAGTGCAGTTAGTGTAGCTGGGTTCAAAAAAGGTTTGGATAAGTTCTTGGAGGAGAAATCCATTAATGGATATTAATCAATTATACTTAGGGAATAGCCACTGCTATTAATTGCATCAGTTCATCAACCAACCTCTTCCCTTCAATAATAATTCTATAACATATACCAATACAAGGGATGCTTGTGTCCTGGTATTACTTATGTACGGTGGCTATTGTTCAAGGACAGCCAATTTTATGGGTGTCCTTCTTTTTAGCCCCGTCTATTAATCTTTATTATCCAAAATTCAATGTAGATTTTCTATTTTGTCTTTTACTTTTTTATCTAAAAAGATCCCCTTATCTCCCCGTTTTATGAGGCGACCCGCTACTTGTTTGTCAATACTTATCAGGACATCCGTCTCAATTGCTTCTCGCGGGGATCGCGTCTGCCTGCCCGACATGGGCCATGTTTCAGCACTCTTGTGCCTGCTTCAGGGGCTACGGGGGGGGGGGGGTTGTGCTGTGTCCTAAACAGGTACTCGATATCTGTTAGTTCTCCAGTGTCATGTTGATAATGTTCCTACTCGTGGACGGCGTGGACACAGAAGACGCCGTCCACGAGTAGGAACATTATCAACATGACACTGGAGAACTAACAGATATCGAGTACCTGTTTAGGACACAGCACAACCCCCCCCGTAGCCCCTGAAGCAGGCACAAGAGTGCCGAAACATGGCCCATGTTGGGCAGGCAGACGCGATCCCCGCGAGAAGCAATTGAGACGGATGTCCTGATAAGTATTGACAAACAAGTAGCGGGTCGCCTCATAAAACGGGGAGATAAGGGGATCTTTTTAGATAAAAAAGTAAAAGACAAAATAGAAAATCTACATTGAATTTTGGATAATAAAGATTAATAGACGGGGCTAAAAAGAAGGACACCCATAAAATTGGCTGTCCTTGAACAATAGCCACCGTACATAAGTAATACCAGGACACAAGCATCCCTTGTATTGGTATATGTTATAGAATTAATTGCATCAGTAGCATGGGATCTTCTTAGTGTTTGGGTAATTGCCAGGTTCTTGTGGCCTGGTTTTGGCCTCTGTTGGAAACAGGATGCTGGGCTTGATGGACCCTTGGTCTGACCCAGCATGGCAATTTCTTGTGTTCTTATATTCTTATGTTCTTAATATCATAGCGATATTAAGTTGGAGGCCCCAAAAATTAAACAAAATAAAAAAAAAATAAAATTAAAATGGGCCCGCGGCTCGCGGGTCACAAGACGGATGCTCAATTATGCCGGCGTCCGTTTTCCGAACCCGTGGCTGTCAGCGGGCTCGAGAACAGACGCAGGAAAAATTGAGCATCGGCTGTCAAACCTGCTGATAGCCGCCACTTCTGTCAAAAAGGAGGTGCTAGGGATGTTAAAAGGAAGTTCTTTGCCTCACTTCCTTGCCTTGGCAATCGTGTTGGTTTGTTCCTGAGATTGTCCTTGCTCATGTACCTGCTTGCCTGTTCCAGTTCCATTCCAGCTTGTACCTGTTTTGCTTGTTCCTGTCTACATTGTTCATCTTCCCAGTCTTACCTTGGGCTGCCTTCCTGGTAAAGACCCCAGCTTGTTCCTGACTCGTCTGCCTGCCGCCTGCCAAAGACCCCAGCTTGTTCCTGACTCGTCTGCCTGGCTGCCGCCTGCCAAAGACCCCAGCTTGTTCCTGATCTGCCTGCCTGCTTGCTGCCTGCCTTCGACCTCAGTCTGTCCTCGTCTCTGCTTGACCTCTGTATCGTGACCCTTGCTTCGTTGACCACTCCTCGGGCTGATTACTGGACTTTGATCTTGCCCGTCTGACTTTGCCTGATTCTGGCTCTGTCCCTAGCCTTGTTATCACCAACGCTCTTCTGGTTCACCTATCTTCAACCTGTTACCAGCCTCAAACCCGATGGTGCTATTCCTGCCTCTGTGGGCACGCTGGACTCTGACACTCCCAGGAGACCCTGCAAGGCCCACCTAAGTCCCAGCGGTCCGGGTCCCTATGGGCTCCTCCCTGGGGGATCGCGGGCTTCCAGTGGTGAAGATCAACAATGCCTCTGTTTCCTCTCGTGCTCTGCCCCTTGTGGTCGGTTCCCATACTGCTACAGGCCAGGGGTCACCCCCCCCCCCGAGTGTAACAGCTTTAGATGAATTGATGTTTCCCTTCCAAGACTGGGCACACCAGGGTTGTCAGGTTTTCATGGAACAAGCAGCACTTTTTTTTCAAAAAAAAAAAACAAAACAAGCCCAAAAAATGCCTAAAACATGTGAGATTGACCTAGAAGCCGAATTTTTGCGTGTTTCTCCGTTTTAGCATGTTGCAGGTCTGCATGATGTGCACAAATTTTGCATTTACAAAATTTGCAGATAGCCTTACTCTCATTGCTGAATCCCATGCTTTTAATTCACATTTCCCTCACATTCATTCCCCCCCTTCCATGCCCCCCATTCCCCCCATCCCTGGCCCCCCTCATTCCCGTCCATCCCTGTCCTGTCACACTTATTTCCCCCTTCCCAGCACACCCCTGGCCCCCACCTCACACTCATTTTGCCCCCCCCTTCCCAGCACATCCCTGGCCCCCCACATACACACATTCCCATCCATCCCTGACCCCCCCCTCACACTCATTTCCCCCCCTTCCCAGCACACCCCTGGCCCCCACCTCACACTCATTCCCCCCCTTCCCAGCACACCCCTGGCCCCCCACATACACACATTCCCATCCATCCCTGACCCCCCCTCACACTCATTTCCCCCCCCCTTCCCAGCACACCCCTGGCCCCCACCTCACACTCATTCCCCCTCCCCTTCCCAGCACATCCCTGGCCCCCCCTCACACTCATTTCCCCCCCCCCTTCCCAGCACACCCCTGGCCCCCACCTCACACTCATTTCGCCCCCCCCCCTTCCCAGCACATCCCTGGCCCCCCACATACACACATTCCCATCCATCCCTGACCCCCCCTCACACTCATTTCCCCCCCCTTCCCAGCACACCCCTGGCCCCCACCTCACACTCATTTCGCCCCCCCCCCCTTCCCAGCACATCCCTGGCCCCCCACATACACACATTCCCATCCATCCCTGACCCCCCCTCACACTCATTTCCCCCCCCCCCCCTTCCCAGCACACCCCTGGCCCCCACCTCACACTCATTCCCCCCCCTTCCCAGCACACCCCTGGCCCCCACCTCACACTCATTTCGCCCCCCCCCCTTCCCAGCACATCCCTGGCCCCCCACATACACACATTCAAATCCATCCCTGACCCCCCCTCACACTCATTTCCCCCCCCCTTCCCAGCACACCCCTGGCCCCCACCTCACACTCATTTCCCCCCCTTCCCAGCACACCCCTGGCCCCCCACATACACACATTCCCATCCATCCCTGACCCCCCCTCACACTCATTTCCCCCCCCTTCCCAGCACACCCCTGGCCCCCACCTCACACTCATTTCCCCCCCCTTCCCAGCACACCCCTGGCCCCCCACATACACACATTCCCATCCATCCCTGACCCCCCCTCACACTCATTTCCCCCCCCTTCCCAGCACACCCCTGGCCCCCACCTCACACTCATTTCCCCCCCCCCCTTCCCAGCACATCCCTGGCCCCCACCTCACACTCATTTCCCCCCCTTCCTAGCACATCCCTGGCCCCCACCTCACACTCATTTCCCCCCCTTCCTAGCACATCCCTGCCCCCCCCCACTCATTCCCCCCTTCCAGCAAATCCCTGCCCCCCCACACTCATTCCCCCCTTCCCAGCAAATCCCTGCCCCCCCACACTCATTCCCCCCTTCCCAGCAAATCCGTGCCCCCTGCCCCCTCACACTCATTCCCCTTTCCCAGCAAATCCCTGCCCTCTCACACTCATTCCCCCCTTCCTCTCTCTTCACACTCATTGCCCCCTCCCCACCCCCTACAAACATGTCTTCCATCCCCTCAAACTCGTTCCTCCCCTCCTGATACCTGGCTATAGCCAGCTGAGTGCCTCACTATCTTTCTGCTGCTGCACTGAAGCTTCCTTTCATTTCATTTCATTTCATTTCATTTCATTTCATTTCATCCCTGCCTGAGGGGAATTAACTGCAGTGTAAAAAGGGGAGGCCAAGAACAGCAAAGCAGGGGCTGCTGGTTCTTGGGCAAGGAGAGAGGTTGTTTCAATAATCCTCCTAATCATTTTTAATACTGGCAGAAAATCTGAGTTTGGTCTCATACTAAGAAGCTGAGGCAGTGGTCCAGAGAAAGAAGAGGTCATGTGAAAGCCAGCAATACAGGCCCTGATAACTCTTTCTCTAAACAGGCTTTAAGCCCAGATCTCTGGGCTGTTACATTTTTTATGCAAAGGGAGTGGTAGGGGTCTACTCTATGGCCATTATATATGCATATGTTATTGGTATCTTGCTTAATTTGTTTTTCTCTTTTGCAGAGTTTATATGTTTATTCAGTAACCCCTGATGAAGGCCTTGACTAGGCCAAAACATGGAGCATGTTGGGTCAATGTAACGGGTGTACCCTTTGGAATGTGATTGTTTGCCACAAGGGAGCAGTATATGCTTTATACACGTTACATGGAAGTTTTCATTCTAAGTCTACAGCTTAGACGTTGCTTACAGCTCTCTTGGAAGTTTTGAATTTTTGAGATTTTATAGCAGGCTAGAAAACAAAAATAATAAAAAAGTTTTGCATTGAATAGTAAGTTTAGGAGTTTGGCAAATGATTTGAATCTTATGTGCTAATAACTGACATTGAAGCCCATTGCGGGCAGGAGACAGTGGATTATAGCTCTTGCCTACTCTGATACCCTTCTCCTTTTTTTTTTTTTGAGGTAGTAACAACATTTTTTGCATTTTAATCTTTGCAAGTCGTTTTTTTTTTCTTGTTTGTTGAATGCCTTAGAGCTGCTGCTGTTTTTGTGAACAGGTTATGTGAGTCGCATGAACATTTGTTCAGCGTGGCAGGGCTTCAGCTTTGGAACTCTGTCCCTGATGAGCTTAAGAATGAGACCTCTGTACTGCACTTTAGCAAAACGCTTAAAGCACTCTTATGTAAACAGGTTTTCACCCATTAAGACTGTTATCTGGTGTACTAGAGAGCTTGTGTTAGTGAGGTTGTTTATTTTATTTTTATTGATTTGTATTCAACTTTTTCAGGTACTTCAAAGTGGATTACATTCAGGTACTCAAGGTATTTCCCTAATCCTAGAGGGCTTACAATTTAAGTTTCCATCTGATACTGGGCTTACCATAAAAATCTAGTCTAATAGGTATAGACATTTTGTTGTATTATCCACTATAGTTTACATTGTGTTTGTTTTATGAGTGTAATTATGTAAACCACTGAGAACAGGTGATCATGCAAGTAAGGGTATATGTTACTATTTTATTGATCATTGTATTTCTGAATATGTTTTAACTTTGTAAACCGCTGTGATGGTATGTCTGATACAACAGTATATAAATGTCAATAAACTAAACTAAACATGTAATTTTTAAATAATTAAATACATATACCCTGTTCCTTATACTCTTCATGTTAGCACCTGTGGCCTGCAACTATCACAGACAGGATGCAAGGCGAACCTTTGCTCTGATCTATTTACTAAAATGGACATTTCTAGGAGAGAGACGCCACGGGCACATTGGAGGAACGTGGTGGGTTTCCATGAGTTTTGTGCATCTTTCAGTCTTACACCGAGGCGGACCTTGGGGAAGGTTGCAAATGGTGGGATTCCAGCGGCAGAACTCCAGCAGGTGACATATTTCCATGAGTTTTGTGCATCTTTCAGTCTTACACCGAGGCGGACCTTGGGGAAGGTTGCAAATGGTGGGATTCCAGCAGCAGAACTCCAGCAGGTGACATTCTGCTTCTCGCCATGGAGATTGTTTGCCCCACGTTCTGTAGCCGAGAGGCCCGTTGACAGGAGGAGAGCACTGGGAATTATCCAAAACGTTAGGACATGGATGGTGATCAGAGCTGCCGGTCTCTTTCTGAATCTGGGGTGAGTTTAGAAAGCCGTGCCTATTACACAGTGGCATAGAAATGACGGCAGTAAAAAGTCCAAGTGGGCCCAACCCAGTGTGCCCAGCAGGTCCCTTATGGCCGTAACTGCCACTCTGCGCGGGTCGCTTGCAGGTTTTCTGTTACGGATAGTAACTGCCGCTTTGTGCAGGTTACTCCCAAGCCTTATGTCATGGGTAGTAATATTTACAATCAAAACCAAGGTACTGCCAAACCCATAACAAAATTACTGTTAGCAACGTTTGAACAGGGTGAGCAGCCTTCCTGATAATTCAGCCAGTGCTGCTTAAACGTGCTTTGCTTTTGGACTTGGCCATAGAAGCAGTCCTGGTGCTTTTTCCCTTCCGTTTGTTTATCAGTACCTCAGACTGTAAAAGTCAAGGCCCAACATTAGCTGTCGTCTGAATCCAATTCCTCTTTTCTCCCCTCACTGAAGCAAAAAGCAATGTTGCAGTTATCTCAAAAGCATGAAAGCTAATTGGTTAAGGATAGTAATCCACATGTTACATTTGGCAGCCTGTGGGGATATCCCCAGAGGCCACAGCACTCACCCCGATAGCATAAAATGCCGGGACTCCTCTCTCCAGTCATACCCTATCGGACCTCACAGATGCAGCAGGACACCAGTTTGGCCACTGCCTGGGGCCCTTTTTTCTAGGCGCACGCGTGCCAGTCATCACCAGATTTAAAGGTGCCATGGCGGGAAAAGGCCATGGCACTCATAGATGACATCACCGCCACTGCCCTATAAAATAGCCCTTGGGACACCCCCACTTCACCACAGCAATGGGTCTCCTGCATTCCTTGCAGTGCATGTGCCAGCACTGGTGAGCCTTGTCTTGTCTTCCAGTCCAGCCTTGCCTCGTCTTGCCTTCCAGCTCAATCTCATCCAATCTTGCCTTGCCTCGCCTTCCAACCCAGCATGTTCAGCCTGCCTTCCTCGTTCTTGTCAGTGTTTCCTGAGTGTCCATGTCGCCCTCAGTTTGCTGCTTCAGATCTTGATGTGCCGCCTGGACGTTATCTCTATCCTGGACCTGACTACTCTTGCTCGCTGCCTGGGCCGACCTTGGCTCTCCTCTGACTTCTGTAAGCCTGCTGTCTACGTTGTCTCTGGACTCTGACTACCACCTAAGTCCTGCCGGCTGCCAGAATCCAAGGGCTCAACCTTCAAAGGAGGCGACTGGTAAAGGTGAAGTTCCCAGACTGTCCTATTATAGGGTACTTTTGCTAGCTGCCGACGTAGACCTCGAAGGCTCACCTTTGAGATTGTGGCAACTACGCCATAGCACTAAGGGCTCAGACACCACATATCCATTAACACCCCATGCCATCTGTTAAGAGTAGTAACTGCTGCTCCATGCAAGTTACCCCCATGCACTCTTTTCTTCATTTCTAACCTTTAGGGATTCACAGCGTTTATCCCATGCCATTTTTAATTTGCTTACTGTTTTCATCCTACCATTCACAATCCAGGCATCCATCACTCTGTGAAGAAATATTTCCTGATGTTGATTCTGAGTCGTCCCCCCTGGAGTTTCATTTTGTGACTCGTTAGTTCTACTCTTTGCTTTCCAATGGAATAGTTTCATTCATGCATCATTAAAACCTTTCAGGTATCTGAAGGTCTGTATTAAATCTGCCCTGCACCTCCTCTCTTCCAGGGTATACATATTTGGATCCTTATGAGCCTTTCCTCATAAGTCTTACGATACAGACCCCACACCATTTTGATCACCCTTCTCTGGACCGCCTCCATCCTGTCTCTATCTTTTTTGAGGAAGTCTCCAGAACTGAACACAGTACTCCAGGTGAGTACATCTACCTGTGTTCTTCTTTTTGGTAACCTTTATTATTCTTGAGCGCTGTTCTTTTTTGCCTTTATTTTTTCAGCTACCTCCTTTGAGAACCAGATCCTTTTCTTTTTTCTCTTACTTCTGTTTATTTTTCTAACATGTAGATTTCTTGCCTTTGTAATAGCTCCTTTTAAGTTGGCAATATTATTGTTCTACTGCACCCATTTTTTTTCCCAGTCTTCCCGTTCTTCCTCCAGGAACATCCCAATTAAAATCTGCAATGAGCAACACCTATGTATTTATTTGTTTATTTTAAAACTTTTCTATACCGCCTATACAAGCTATTGCAGTTCTAAGTGGTTTACAGATAAAAACACTATTACATTACATTATAGAAACAGACTATTACATTATTTCTCCCTTTGTTCCCATCTTTTGGATATCTTCAACCAGGCCTCCGTCCAGTTCTTCTGTCTGAATTGGAGGCCTGTAGACCACACTGATGTAAATGGAAACACCATCTTCTTTTTTTAGGAAAGCCCATAATGCTTATTCCCTATTCCAAATCCCTTGCATTCCAGTTGCTTGGGTATTGCTTTTCACATAAAGAGCTACTCCTCCTCCTTTTCTATCCTTTCTATCCTTCTTTAATAAGTTATAGCCAGGATAGCCATATCACAATCATGAAACATGTCTCTATAACAGAAATGATGTCCAAGTCTGCTTCCACCATTAGAGCCTGCAGGTCTGAAATTGTATTGCCCAGTCCACAAGTATTTGTGAATCCTGGATATCTGACTTCTCTGTGGGAATGTGGGTGGATATTAAGGCTGCTGCACTGTTGGGGAAATTGGGTATTGTATATTCACATGTCTTGTTCTATCAGAGCCCACTATAAACCATTTATTCTTGGGTTTCTGAATCCTCTGTGGAAACTGGGGGAGCTTTCTGGATGATGCAAAAAAGGGGAGCTTTTTGAAACCTGAACAATTCTTCTTTCAGAAGAATCAGCTGCTTTTCATTGCAGACAGTTGAAAGCAAATTGGACAAAAGTCTCCAAATGGTAGGCCTTGGGACATAAGCACCACAGTTGTTACACTGAATAAAAGACATTCTGCTAATAGTGACAAATATATAAGTTGTTAGATTTTTACTTCGTCTTATTCACTTAACCTTAGTCCTTGGAAGAACTATTTAAGAAGAAAACATCCTAGGGGTGGATGGGCATAGTGCAGGTTGGGTGGAAACAAACAACTCTTGGAGATACCAGTCCCCTTTTTTTTAAAGTTAACAAACACAGTTACTTGAATATAGACTAGCAAGGATTCTAAAAATTCAATATAGCTAGGAAAAATATATAGAGATTTCAAACCATATTAGGAGCTACCATATTAGGAGCTACCACCCAAGAAAGAGATCTAGGTGTCATAGTGGATAACACATTGAAATTGTCGGTTCAGTGTGCAGCAGTCAAAAAAGCAAACAGAATGTTGGGAATTATTAGAAAGGGAATGGTGAATAAAATGGAAAATGTCATAATGCCTCTGTATCATTCCATGGTGAGACCGCACCGTGAATACTGTTACAATGCTGGTTGCCACATCTCAAAAAAGATATAGTTGCGATGGAGAAGGTACAGAGAAGGGTGACCAAAATGATAAAGGGGATGGAACAGCTCCCATATGAGGAAAGACTAAAGAGGTTTGGACTTTTCAGCTTGGAGAAGAGATGGCTGAGGGGGGATATGATAGAGGTGTTTAAAATCATGAGCGGTCTAGAATGGGTTAATGTGAATCAGTTATTTACTCTTTCAGATAATAGAAAGACTAGGGGGCACTCCATGAAGTTAGCATGTGGCACATTTAAAACTAATTGGAGAAAGTTCTTTTTCACTCAACACACAATTAAACTCTGAAATTTGTTGCCAGAGGATGTGATTAGTGCAGTTAGTGTAGCTGTGTTTAAAAAAGGATTGGATAAGTTCTTGGAGGAGAAGTCCATTACATGCTATTAATTAAGTTGACTTAGAAAATAGCCATTGCTATTACTAGCAACAGTAATATGGAATAGACTTAGTTTTTGGTTACTTGCCAGGTTCTTATGGCCTGGATTGGCCACTGTTGGAGACAGGATGCTGGGCTTGATGGACCCTTGGTCTGACCCAGTATGGCATGTTCTTATGTTCTTATAACTATGCAAAACAGATAATGCAGAAGAAAAATGTCATCAAGAAAGCAATCTATAATATGGCTACCTTAAATTAAAATTTAACTTATCTGGCCAAAGTCAGGTAGGTATGTGTGTTCTATTATCCTTAGAACTTGTCATTTGTCTGAACTTAGTTTGAGTGGAACCTAGAATGTGAGAGGGGTATGTGTCCCAGCACTGATCCAGATGGAAAGACAGTGCCCCCAGTGCTGAGGGAAAGGGGCATTTCCTTTTCCTTCATTCCCCCAATAAGTTGTTGGCATACCTGGGAACTCTCTGGATTTGGCCTGGAGACTCCAGATTTTCAGACAAATTGATGGGGCTCCGGAGACAATGCTAACATCTCCAGGTACCACGCAAAGCCAGCCTTTGGGTAGGACAGACTGGACAGTCACCCAAGGTGCTGAGACACAGGGGGCACTGACACAGACATGCCAAGAAGAAAGGAACCATGATGTGCCTAGGAGTTCCCATCCCCATGTTCAAAAAAAAAGGAACCATGGTGGTATAGTGATGATAAGCCCATGAGGTTTCCACCCCGACAGGCAAAATAAAGAACTATGGTAGCTGAAGGAGGAGACGGCCACTGTGGAACCCATCCCACAGTGACTGAAGAAGAGGTCTGGCCTCTGTTATGCACACATAGGCTTTGGCTAGATGTAACAAGAGATGCCATGAGTAGCTGCTGTGCGAGAATAGGAGATGTGTGCCCTTGGACCTTGGTGAACCCAGAGAGGAGCTCTGGGGAAACACCGAGGCTGGTGAGACAAATCCATGTCTGGGTCGAGACCAAGCCCAGGCCCCTGCCGACCTGCATACCTTAGTGAGACTAACCACCCTTGGTTGGTCTCTGAGTGGTCCTCCGACTACTCCAAGCCTTTTCAGACTGCCGCTGGGAACAGCAATGGCAGCAGGCCGGACAGGAGATGAGGGCAGACGAAGGCTCTGGAACATGAAGACTGAGACAGGAGACTTGGGATGTGAAGACTCAGATGAGAGGCTTGAGATGTGAAGACTCAGACGAGAAGCTTGAGCATGAGGACTCAGGATCAAGGTTTTAGGAACAAGTACTAGTTTGAGGCTGCGACGCAGCGCGCCCTACATAGCCCACAGCCCATGGACTGGTCGTGGACCACGCTTAAGTGCAAAGCAGACGCCAGACGAATACGTGGTAGTTGAAGCCGGAACATGATGAAGATTCAGTAGAAGCCTGTACCCAGGCGTGCCCTACACAGCTGCCCATGGCTGGTTGCGGCCACGCTGGAAAGGCACAGGTTCAGTCAGAGTCTTAGGCATGGGCGGTACAGCCACAGAACATCCGAGGGCCGAGACGAATTCCAGGGTAAGGGACCAAGACGAGACTTGGCATCGAGCAAAGGGAAGGGGCCAAGGCGAGACTTGGCTTAAGGCATGAAACATGGGACCAAGATGAGGCTTGGCTTCAAGTGAAGATGACCCTCCGGAGACTAGTGCTGCGAGACAAGGAGGCAGGCCCATGCCACGAGGTGACGAGACACGACGTGACACGCCAGAGAAGGTAGCGTTGAGGAACCAAGGGTCCAGGAAGCAGAAACGGAGACGGGGCATCAGGAAAGAACATCAGGAAGACCACGAGACATCAGGAAGACAAGGGATATCCAGAAGAGACCACGAACATGAAGAACAATGAGGGATCCCACGAAGAACAGGAAATACCAGCAGGAGCGAAAATGAGAAGTCCAAGAAGAGACTAACTCCTTGCGAAGGCAACTAAGTACTGGAAGTTGGGCCCTTATATAGGGCTGAAGATCAGGAAACACCCTAGGAGGAGTCCAGGTGGGGCCAGGAGGCTGGCCCTTTAAATCCGTGAAGGAGGCGCGGCCTGTGCCCTAGGAGACAGGAAGCAGGAAGTATGCAGAACCATGGCCAGCAGCCATGCTGCAGGAGCAGTATAGGCCCCGATGTCAGCAGCGGCTCCTGCCGCTGCTGGAGGCACAGAGGATGGCTCCAGCCACCAGGAAAGCCCGGGGACTGCGGCCTCCAGGCCACAAGGCTGAAGAGAGTGTCGGTGGCACTCCCTGCCGCAAGAGGGCCCCAATAGGTGCAGCTCCATGCCGCGCTGAAGATTAAAGTCCATGGCTCCTGCTGCGAAGGTTGGTGGCTCCTGCACTGCGAAGGTAAGTGCAGAATCATAACAGTGTGTGTGTGTGTGTAAGTGGGAGCCAGTGTGTGTCTGTGTGAATCTGTGAGAGAAAGCATGTGAAAATAAGAGCCTGTGTGTGAGAATGAGAGCCTGTGTGTGTATGAAGTAGGAAGGGAAGTAGGAGAGAGAAGACACAGAAAGTGAAAAAGAGACCTAGGAAAATGAATTATGAATAGACTGACAAGTGAAAAGTGAAAACAAAGACACAGGGGCAAACTGATTTAAAAAAATATAAAGATCAGACAACAAAGGTATAAAAAAAAAACATTATTTTGAGGATTTAACAATTGAACTATCAAAAATGAGTGTGTTGCAGGTAGTTTTATGGTCTGATAATGCATGATTGCAATGTCAAAAATTTAATTAATAACAATTATAGGTAAATCGAAATCAACAATGTGTGTTAATGCGCCTCTATCCCCTGACAATGGAGGAACAAATCTACAGACAAAATTAATGCCAAAAAGGTTTTGTAAACATATGAAAATAAACAGGCCAAAAAGAGGCTACAACAAAAAAAAAAGTTTGATATACATACCACATTGAAGTTTTTATACATAACATGTAAGATCATATTTGCAAAAAATATTATTAAATATATCAAAATGCATCAATAGAGAGGAATGTTACTGTAATATGTGACCAAGGACCATAGGTGTATAAAAATGTTGATAGAGCCAGCATAAAAGTCAAATATATAAGAATATAAGATATGCCATACTGGGTCAGACTAAGGGTCCACAAGCCCAGTATCCTGTTTCCAATAGTGTCCAATCCAAGTCACAAGTACCTGGCAAGTACCCAAACATTAAAAAAAATCTCAAGCTACTATTGCTTATTAATTAATTAATAGCAATTTATGGATTTATCCTCTAGGAACTTATCCAAACCTTTTTTAAACCCAGTTAAACTAACTTCTGTAACCACATCCTCTGGCAAAGAATTCCAGAAATTAACTATGCACTGAGTGAAAAAGAATTTTCTTCTATTTGTTTTAAATGAGCTACTTGCTAACTTCATGGAGTGCCCCTTGGGCTTTCTATTATCTGAGAGAGTAAATAACTGATTTACATTAACTTGTTCAAGTTCTTTCATGATTTTATAGACTTCTATCATATCCCCCCTCAGTCGTGTCTTCTCCAAACTGATCAGCTCTAACTTCTTTAGCCTTTCTTCATAGGACAGCCATTCCATGCCTCTTATCATTTTGGTTTCTCTTCTCTGCACTTTCTCCAGTGCAGCTATATCCTTTTTGAGGTGCGGTGACCAGAACTGCACACAATATTCAAGGTATAGTCTCACCATGGAGCGATACAGAGGCATTTTATTTTCCATTCCCTTCTTAATAATTCCTAACATTTTGTTTGTTTTTTTGATCACCACAGCACACTGGGCCGATGATTTCAATGTATTATCCACTATGATGCCTAGATCTCTTTCCTGGGTGGTAACTCCTAAGATAGAACCTAACATTGTGTAACTACAGCAAGGGTTATTTTTCTCTATATGCAACACTTTGCACTTATCCACATTAAATTTCATCTGCCATTTGGAAGTCCAATCTTCCAGTCTCTCAAGCTCCTCCTGCAGTTCATCATAATCCGTTTGAGTTTTAACTACTCTGCATAATTTTGAGTCATCCATAAATTTGTTCACCTCACTTGCCATACCCCTTTCCAGATCATTTATAAATATATTAAAAAGCACCGGTCCAAGTACAGAACCCTGAGGCACTCCACTGTTTACCTTTTTCCACTGTGAAAACTGACCATTTAATCCTACTCTCTCTTTCCTGACTTTTAACCAACTTGCAATTCACAAAGACATCGCCTCCTATCCCATGACTTTCCAGTTTTCTTTGAAGCCTCTCATGCAGGACTTTGTCGAACGACTTCAGAAAATCCAAATACACCACAACTACCAATTCACCTTTGTCCACATGTTTATTCACCCCTTCAAAAAAATGTAGGAGATTTGTGAGGCAAGACTTCCCTTGGGTAAATCAATGCTGGCTATGTCCCATCAAACCATGTCTATCTAAATGTTTTGTGATTTTATTCTTTATAACAGTTTCCACTATTTTTCCCAGCACTGAAGTCAGGCTCACTGGTCTATAGTTTCCCAGATCACCCCTGGATCCCTTTTTAAATATAAAGGTTATATTGACCATCTTCCAATCATCAGGTAAATCGGATGATTTTAATGATAGGTTACAAATTTTTACTAATAGGTCTGAAATTTCATTTTTTAGTTCTTTCATAACCCTGGGGTGTAACCCAGGTAATTTACTATTCTTCAGTTTGTCAATCAGGCCTACCACATCTTCTAGGTTCACTGTGATTTGGTTCAGTTTATCTGAATCTTTACCCATGAAAACCATCTCCAGAACAGGTATCTCTCCAATATCCTCTTCAGTAAACACTGAAGCAAAGAAATCATTTAATCTTTCCACGATGGTCTTATCAACCCTAAGTGCCCCTTTAAGCTGTTGATCATCCAACTGTCCAACCACCTCCCTTGCAGGCTTTCTGCTTTGGACATATTTTAAAAAGTTTTTATTGTAAGTTTTTGCTTCTATGGCCAACTTCTTTTCAAATTTTCTCTTAGCCTGCATTACATTTAACTTGCCAATGTTTATGCTTTATCCTATTTTCTTCTGATGGATCCTTCTTCCAATTTTTGAAAGAAGATCTTTTGGCTAAAATAGCCTCTTTCACCTTACCTTTTAACCGTGCAAAATGCTAGAAAGAAAACCGGCTTGTTGAAATTTCTTTTAAAGCTAGGGGAATCATAGAGAATGACACCTCTTTCAGCATAACTGAAGCCTTCAAAAAGATGACTGAAGTGTGAAAAACAGCATGGCTGACAAAACAGAGTAAAACCTAAGTGAAAGGCACATACCACATTAAGAAGCTGAAAGAATGTAACCATTTACAAATGAAGCCTTTAAACAGTGTCTAAAGGAATCAGAAAATCAGGGACGGTTCTATCATGAGGCAGGGTGAGGCGGCGGCCTCAGGCGGCAGAATTTTGAAGCGGCAGAGCACCTCTAGCACAGTCGCCGCCTCACCCTGCCTCCAGAATCAAACATCGGATTGGGCAGGGATAAACCAAGCCTTTGCCCAATCCGCTCAATGGCAACACATGTCTCTAACCCCGAGCAGCAGGAGTCGCATTTATCCCGACGTCATCTCCTGCTGTTGGGGGCCAGTCGCGCAGTAAAAGCTGAGAGACTGGCCCCACGGCAATAGGAGATGACGTCGGGATAAATGCGACTCCTGCTGCCACCCACCCCACAACTAGCGACCTAAGAGAGAAGGAAGACATGGTGACTGACAGCGGATTCTATCCTGTTGGTGATAATCTATTTGTGTTCTGCTTGCGTGACTGAGGCTTTAGGTATTCTGCTAGCATGTAGTTTCTGTGTCGGGATTTACAACAACCTGGCTTTAATCTGTTTTTCTTATAGAGCCTGATGTAATATTTGCAGTATGGCTTTTTCAAAGGTTGAGTGCTGGCAATTATGATAAAAGGCTTACTATAGTGGAATTGTAATTCAGTTTATTCCTGGCTTTCTGTGGGCCAAGTCCACGCCCAATGCACTTTACTATAGGCCTAATACCACATGGGATCCAGTAAACCGCCTTGATTACTATGAGAGAGGTATTTTATTAAGTTTATTAAACTATTATTATTGAAAGTGTGTTTTTTTGCAGTGTATGCCTATATAATATATATGTTGTAAGCGATATTTTTACTTCAGAAGATTGCATATGGAAAATAGACATTCAATGAACAATCTGCCTTTTTACATTGGGGAAGTTAATACATTTTAAAATGAAAACAAATACATAAGTTTTAATTGTGTGGGGAGGGGAGGGAAGGGGGAATGAAAGGCTGTAAGGTAGGGCATCTAATACCCTTGTATCAGCCCTAAGAGAGAGTGGGTCACACACACAGACTCCCACCATTCACCAACCCCTCACACCCCCAGGGGGCAGATCCTGGAGAAGGGTGGGAGGCAGGCAATAGGGACTGGAGGAGCCAGGAGGTGGAGTGGCCAAAGGCTGACCTGCCCCATTAAACATTTCTCTGGTGCCCCCTAGTGCGGACACTGAAGACTGAGAACAAAAAAATAACAGGAACAAAAACTGAGAGGTTAGAGCAGTGAGCAGCAAACAAGGGAAGCCAGGGTTCAAATCCTATCCTATTGCCATTCCTTGTGACCTTGGACAAGTCCCTTCACCCTCCATTGCCTTCCCCCTGCCCTGACCTATGGGGAGGGGGGAAGCACCATTTCATACTTTGCCTCAGGCAGCAGATTGCCTTGAGTCGCCCCTGCAGAAAATGCATATAATTAGGTTAACAATGACTTGAAAATGCTCAGATAAGGATCGGAAAAAGAATTAAAGGGAAAAATGAAGAGAAAACAGGAAACCAACCTGATTGGGGACTTAAAGATATGTGTTATGAAGTACAGTTCAAAAGCGTGAGTGTGAAAGATAACAAACAGATATACCAGCAGGGACTGAAAAGCGCGAATGACACCATGACGATGCAGTGACAACATGGGGTCAGGGCAATGATGGCAAGGCCATCAAAGAAAGACAGTTAAGCACGGATAGTGCTAGAGACAGGCAGACCACTTACTTTCTTTATTAAAACCAAAGGGGTAGATTTTCAAAAAACGCGAATAGGCGTACTTTTGCTGGCGCATCAGGCGCCAGCAAAAGTACGCTGGATTTTAGTAGATACGCGCGGAGCCACGCGTATCCGCTAAAATCCTGGATCAGCGCGCGCAAGGCTATGAATTCTGTATAGCCGGCGCGCGCCGAGCCGCGCAGCCTACCCCCATTCCCTCCGAGGCCGCTCCGATTTCGGAGCGGCCTCGGAGGGAACTTCCTTTTGCCCTCCCCTCACCGTCCCCTCCCTTCCCCTACCTAACCCACCCACCTGGCCCTGTCTAA
The DNA here is from genome assembly GCF_901001135.1 of Rhinatrema bivittatum. Taxonomy (NCBI): domain Eukaryota; kingdom Metazoa; phylum Chordata; class Amphibia; order Gymnophiona; family Rhinatrematidae; genus Rhinatrema; species Rhinatrema bivittatum. The sequence continues at coordinate 106,456,183 of NC_042621.1, forward strand.
GCCCCCCCCTTACCTTTGTCGGGATTTACGCCTCCCAGAGGGAGGCGTAAATCCCCGTGCACCAGCAGGCCGCTAGCGCGCTGGGACGCGACCTGGGGGGCGGGTCCGGAGGGCGCGGCCACGCCCCCGGGCCTGCCCCCGAAACGCCGCGACGACCGGGCCCGCCCCCCCGACACGCCCCCGACACCTGCACGCCGGTGAGCCTATGTAAAATAGGCTCACCGGCGCGCAGGGCCCTGCTCGCCTAAATCCGCCCGGATTTGGGCGGATTTAGGCGAGCAGGGCTCTTAAAATCCGCCCCAAAGGGGATAAGGGAGTTGAGTGTGGAAATCCAGCACTGTTCACGATGTATCAGGAGCCTTGAAAATTCACCACCACATCGGGATGGAGATACCACTCTAATGTTGCGCTCAGTGGATAGGAGCACGGGACAAAATGTGTGCCCCTGTGGTGAGACTAGTCCCTCTGGGTGGACACGAGGAATCTGGAGGGCCAGAACACCACCAGACCTGCACGCCCCAGAAAGACCTCCAATGCCATGGTGGTCTCTGAACGGTCCTCCGACTGTTCCCAGCCCTTTCGGACCTGCCGCAGGGAGCAGCAGAGACGGCAGGCCGGACAGAGGTCAGATTAGCTGAAGGCCTTGGATCAGACGAGACGAGGTCTTAGAACTTGGAATAGCGAGACAAGGTCTTGGAACTTGGAACAGATGAGACGGGCGAGCACAGTCCCTCAGGTGCCCTACACAGCCTGTAGGCTGGTCACGGAACACATTGTCCTCCAAGCACCCTACACAGCCAGAAGGCTGGTCGCTGCCCACGAGAGGAGCGGGCATGCTCAGGACAAGACACAAGGAAAGGATTGAGCAACCCCTGGATCCTCTGAGATCGGAACTAGGGAACTTGAGGGCTGGAACCTCAACAATAAAAACAGGGAACCTTCAGAGGCATGGGTTACTCGGAACCTGGACTGGAACATCAGGAATGGAACATCAGGATACTGCAGATATCATCAGAATCAGGAGATGAAGACATCAAGGAAGCCAGGCAGGAACAAGACAGAGAAGTCCTAGGGAGGACTGATCCCTTGCTAAGGAGTTGAGTGAATGCACAAAGGGTCCTTAAGTAGGCAGACGAGGCAGCTCCCTGGGAGGAGCTCCACAAGGGTCACACCTGTATTGGCCCTTTAAATCAGCAGAGAAGCCGCGGGCCCACCTCTAAGGATGGAAGGGGCTGAGCAGAGAGGAGACGGAGCAGGCCTCAGGGCAGGCCCAAAGAGGGAGCAGTGGCGTCCAAGCCGCAAGCAGGTTCCAGGAGCGGCTCCTTGGCCGCAGGCAACATCGCGGACGCAGCCGCCACACCGCGAAAGCAGATAGCAGTGTTGGGGGGCTCTCAGGCCATGAAGGAAGCCTGGCATGGCTCCTGCTGTGCCGGCAAGATGGTGGCCGGGCCGCGGAGGTCGGCAGCGACGATGGCTCCAGGCTGGCCGTGGGAGCGGCGAGATAGCAGCCTCCGGGCCGTGAGGAAGTCAGGCTGTGGCCCAGTCGGGACAGACGAGATGTAAGAGGCGGCTCATGGCTCCGGCCATAGCCGCATCACCACATCTAAAGCAAACAATTTTAAGTCATTAAGAGAATGTTTAGTTTCTAACCAGTGAGCAACTAATAGAGCTTCCAATTTAGTGTTCCTAATGCATGAGCAGTGCTCAAAAATCCTAGTTTTTAATTTATGGATGCTTTTGCTGATATATAAAAGGTTGCATGGGCACAGAATCACACAGATGACGCCACAAGTGGATGTGTGATGCAGAAAATAATCCTGCCCTATAGTAGGGTGTGTAAACATAGATAAAGTTAATGACATTGGGCAAGCTGAACAGTTACCACATGGGGAATGTTCTGAAAAAGTATCATGTGATGAAATTGCAGGTTTCAAAAAGGAATTCACCAGAATATTCCTTAAGTTTTTGCCCCTTTTAAACGTGAATCTAGGTTAATTTGCAAAGATAGAAATAGGGGCAAGTGTTTGCCAATGTTTATTTTTAATTAAGCAGATTTCTTTAATGCGGCCAGAAAAATGGAGGATGCATGTCATATAATCATCAGAATTTGTGATAGAAGGCAAAAAAATCCATTTGCGGTGAGCATATAAAGCACGTTTATATGCTTTTTCAACAAACTGTGAGGCTAACCCCTTGCAGGAAAATGGGAGAACAGATTCTGAGCGTTTGTAGAGAAAGTGTAGGTGGTAGACCATAGAGAAAATCCAACGTGCTAGTATAGGAGAATCCTGATGGTGATCAAGTATGTACCTTCATACGTAGCTTGAAGAATTTTTAAAGCTATCGTGTCTGTAAGCCTAATAGTTTAAAGGCTTTAAAAATCATTAGGTACCTTGATCGTTAGTTTTAACTTATTTGCTTGCACTCGTCTAGTCCACCGGACCATATGAGATAATTTACGTTTGTCAATACCACTTATCACTTAGCTCAAAAGGAACATCATCAATGTAACTGTGTTGTTAGGATGTGACACCTCATATTTTGTGTGGAGCCTCTCAATACTTTTCAGAGGGTGCTCTCGTCAAGTCATTTTTCAAGCGTTAACCATGATATGTGGACTCGGTTATACGCTGTATGGACTTGTTGATTTTATAATCACTGGTGTCAGCAATCCCTGATCTTAAAGCAATGGATTTGCAAACATGAAACAGAAAAATTTTTTAAAGAATTTTTTAAGGTAAATTATGCGATGGAAAGCGTTCACTTATCGTATTCTGCTGAGCGTGCATGGGTGACAGCTTTTTTTCACAAACACCGGTCTAAACCCGACACGTCCGTGTTTCGTGGACTTCTTCAGGGGTTTTTTACTTTCTCAACGGTGTCTGAAATATAAACAATAAAGGTTAAACTTCTAGACCGTAATTTCAAATGAAAGTTATGTTAACACATACGTCATCCAATGCTGTAGGCATACATAGTTGAAAGCTTGTCCCATCTTATAGACGCTTCGTGCGCGATCACAGTTGAAAAAGCAGGATCCGCCATTACTCTACCGCGCTTTATTTAAAGAGACATTTCTCAGTCAGCTGCAGACCAGTCAAAATAATGCCGGAAGTGACGTTAACAGACTCAGGCTAAAGTAATGATGTCCACTCAATGGTGTCATTGAGTCCTGCTGGTGCTTCAGTAGCCAAAGTAAAAATCCACCATTGTTCTCTGTGGTTGAGATGGTTCATGACGTCACCGCCCCTTGAATTGATTTGTACCTGTTCTAAAACAGTCCATTTTAATTGGTCAAATGTATGCAAATATTGGGAACAGTGTTTGACAATTGGGGCTTCGATGTTCCCTGTATTGATGCGGCTCCGATGTTCACGTAGTCTGACTTTTATCTGCCTTTTGGTGCGACCCACATATAGTAGGGGACATGGACATTGGATTAGATAAATGATGTGTGTGGATTTTCAGCGGTATATCGGGCTTACAAACGGGCTCTTTATTCCCCCCGTGAATCACTCTTACAGTACCGAACAAAGGATCCAGTGACAGCTAGTATCTGTGTTTTACCACACACAGACAAATCGTATCTAATTGTTGAAAGTATTAGAAAACACTGGCACATCTTACAATTACATTCCTCTTTCAATGAAACTCCATTAATTTCTTATCAACGCAGCAGTAATATCAAGGATCAGGTGGTGCATGCTTCTTTAACGCACACTAAACCTAAAATAGCTGATGGCACACACACCAGATGTGGAAGATGCGACATTTGTGAGCTCACCATTGAAGGGCATGAATGGCAACATCCCACTACTCGAAAAATCTATTACAAAAATGCAAATACCACATGTGAATCCACACACATCATTTATCTAATCCAATGTCCATGTCCCCTACTATATGTGGGTCGCACCAAAAGGCAGATAAAAGTCAGACTACGTGAACATCGGAGCCGCATCAATACAGGGAACATCGAAGCCCCAATTGTCAAACACTGTTCCCAATATTTGCATACATTTGACCAATTAAAATGGACTGTTTTAGAACAGGTACAAATCAATTCAAGGGGCGGTGACGTCATGAACCATCTCAACCACAGAGAACAATGGTGGATTTTTACTTTGGCTACTGAAGCACCAGCAGGACTCAATGACACCATTGAGTGGACATCATTACTTTAGCCTGAGTCTGTTAACGTCACTTCCGGCATTATTTTGACTGGTCTGCAGCTGACTGAGAAATGTCTCTTTAAATAAAGCGCGGTAGAGTAATGGCGGATCCTGCTTTTTCAAGCTGTGATCGCGCACGAAGCGTCTATAAGATGGGACAAGCTTTCAACTATGTATGCCTACAGCATTGGATGACGTATGTGTTAACATAACTTTCATTTGAAATTACGGTCTAGAAGTTTAACCTTTATTGTTTATATTTCAGACACCGTTGAGAAAGTAAAAAACCCCTGAAGAAGTCCACGAAACACGGACGTGTCGGGTTTAGACCGGTGTTTGTGAAAAAAAGCTGTCACCCATGCACGCTCAGCAGAATACGATAAGTGAACGCTTTCCATCGCATAATTTACCTTAAAAAATTCTTTAAAAAATTTTTCTGTTTCATGTTTGCAAATCCATTGCTTTAAGATCAGGGATTGCTGACACCAGTGATTATAAAATCAACAAGTCCATACAGCGTATAACCGAGTCCACATATCATGGTTAACGCTTGAAAAATGACTTGACGAGAGCACCCTCTGAAAAGTATTGAGAGGCTCCACACAAAATATGAGGTGTCACATCCTAACAACACAGTTACATTGATGATGTTCCTTTTGAGCTAAGTGTCAATATATACATCATTACTTATACAGTTCATCTTTAATTAATACCACTTATCAGCCATACAGTGACAGATGGCAATCTCATCCATATTAACGAGTGCAAGCAAATAAGTTAAAACTAACGATCAAGGTACCTAATGATTTTTAAAGCCTTTAAACTATTAGGCTTACAGACACGATAGCTTTAAAAATTCTTCAAGCTACGTATGAAGGTACATACTTGATCACCATCAGGATTCTCCTATACTAGCACGTCGGATTTTTTCTGATTAATATTTTCCTGCTATTTCCTGGGTCTTTGATTAATTAGGTGGTAGAACATAAGCATCAAAGGCATAAAAACTGGCCAGTTGAAATATTCTGTCTTAAATGATGTGGGTGGTTGCTTACCAAATTTAAAAGAGTGTTGCGATCAGTGGGCTTCCAATAAATAGAAGTAGCTACATGTCCTTCCTGAAATGAAATCATAATATCTAAAAAGGGTAATTGGTGCTGAGAAATAGAGTGTGTGAAGCATAACTTTATATCACATTGGGTAAGCCAATCGAAGAAGGTGTAGAATTGGATGATGGTACTGGTCCAAATGAGAAAAATGTCATCAATGAAATGCAGGATAAATTCCAAACACAATGGGCCGGATTTTAAAAGCCCTGTGTGCGTAAATCTGGCCGTATTTACGCACGCAGGGCACCCACGCGCCGGCATGCCTATTTTGCATAGGCCGCCGGTGCGCGCATAGCCCCGGGACACTCGTAAGTCCCGGGACTTCGTAAAAGGGGCGGGAGGGGGCGTGTCCGGGGTAAGGGAGCAATTTGGGGAGGGGCATGGCGCCAGCTCGGGGGCGTGGCCGAGGCCTCCGGACCAGCCTCCAGGTCGGGTGATGGCACGCCAGCAGCCCGCTGGCGCGCGCAGATTTACACCTGCCTCGGGTAGGTCTAAATCTGCCGACAAAGGTAGGGGGGGTTTAGATAGGGCCAGGGGGGGTGGGTTAGGGAGGTGAAGGGGAGGGGAGGCAGAAGGAAAGTTCCCTCTGAGGCCGCTTCGATTTCGGAGCGGCCTCGGAGGGAACAGGCAGCGCGTGCCGGGCTCGGCACGCGCAGGTTGCACAAATGTGCACCCCCTTGCGCGCGCCGACCCCGGATTTTATAGGCTACGCGCGTATCTTATAAAATCCAGCATACTTTTGTTCGCGCGCGTGCTGTTTTTGAAAATGTACCCCAATAATTGGAGTGGGGAACCACACTCAAAATATTATCATACAGTAGGAGGAGTGTGGAGAGAATGAAGGTTCTTCAACACTTGGAAGATATTTTTATTCAATTTATTAAATAGGCAGCTCCTTATGTACCAACAAGGTTAACAGTCTCTCACCAAGGTCCCCCGACATGAATCCCATGTTTCGCCCGAAGGCTGCGTCAGGAAAGACAGCTGAAGAGTGTTCACTATTAATGGTGCCATCCCTCCCGACGCAGCCTTCGGGCGAAACATGGGATCCGTGTCAGGGGACCTTGGCGAGAGAGTGTTAACCTTGTTTGTACATAAGGAGCTGCCTATTTAATAAACTGAATAGAAATATCTTCCAAGAGTTGAAGAACCTTCATTCTCTCCACACTCCTCCTGACTGTATCAATGAAATGCAACCAGAGGGGTATAAAAAGATTAAAGAAATGTAAGGAGTAAATACATTGGGATTCAAACGGCGAAACAAACAAATAGGCTATGTCTGGGGCCAATAAGTAAATCTATAGCTCTAACACTAAATTTTCAAAAGGGAAACTTTGATAAAATAAGGAAAATTGTTAGAAAAAAAATGAAAGGTGCAGCTGCAAAGGTTAAAAGTGTTCAACAGGCATGGACATTGTTTAAAAATACAGTCCTAGATGCGTAGTCCAGATGTATTCCATGCATTAAGAAAGGTGGAAGGAAGGCAAAACAATTACCAGCATGGTTAAAAGGTGAAGTGAAAGAGGCTATTTTAGCCAAAAAAACATCCTTAAAAAATTGGAAGAAGGATCCATCTGAAGAAAACAGGATAAAGCATAAGCATTGTCAAGTTAAATGTAAAACATTGATAAGACAGGCGAAGAGAGCATTTGAAATGAAGTTGGCTGTAGAGGCAAAAACTCATAATAAAAACTTTTCAAAATATAGCCGAAGCAAGAAACCTGTTAAGGAGTCTGTTGGACCGTTAGATGACCGAGGGGTTAAAGGGGCTCTTAGGGAAGATAAGGCCATTGCAGAAAGACTAAATGAATTCTTTGCTTCCATGTTTACTAATGAAAATATTGGGGAGATACCAGTTCCGAAGATGGTTTTCAAGGGTGATGAGTCAGACAAATTGAACCAAATCACTGTAAACCTGGAAGATGTAGTAGGCCAGATTGACAAACTAAAGAGTAGCAAATCTCCTGGACCAGATGGTATGCATCCTAGGGTACTGAAGGAACCAGAAAATGAAATTTCTGAACTATTATTTAAAATTTGTAACTATCATTAAAATCATCCATTGTACCTGAAAACTAGAGGGTGACCAATGCAACCCCAACATTTAAAAAGGGCTCCAGGGGCAATCCGGGAAACTATAGACCAGTGAGCCTGACTAAAGTGCCGGGAAAAATAGTGGAAACTATTCTAAAGATCAAAATCGTAGAGCAAATAGAAAGACATGGTTTAATGAAACACTTTCCGGCTGCACGTCCCTACAGCTTAGGACTGTTTACTGCCTCTGCAGGGGCAATCTGTTCAGCATGTGGGAATCTCATATGTGCTAACATTTATATTTATTTTCCATGTTTGCCTTTTGAAGAAGTTGGACAGCAATGACCAGAAGACAGAAGTAAGTATAATTTCACTGATATACAATAAAATCATAATCATTTCCCCCGATGTGTCCTGTGATCTAATCCAATGACTCAGCGTGAGATCACACACACAGCATGGGGGCAAAGCTATGCAGCCATTTTTATCTGGCTAAGTTTAGAAAAAATGGTCAGCCACAATCTAGCTGGCTAGATTGCAGCTAAACACTGATGTAAAGGCACATTAGTTGGATATATACAAAAAAGCTGCTGAGCTCTTTGAAAATGTTCTCCATGTTCTGGTGGCCGAATTATAAAAATTCTACTCCTTTCCTGTGCCGCAATCCGCCCTCCCACTCAGATACCCATCAATAAAAATAACTTGTCCTCCCAGATGGTCGGACCCCTTCTCCTGTCTACCTGCCTATCAAAGAAGATCTGTGCCAGATAATCCACGATGGACACTTTATTGAAGGTGGTGGAGTATAAGCTTGTATGAATGAATTCATAAATAAGGAAGGAATGAGTTTGTGGGGAGTGGGACACTTCTGGAAGATCTCAGGCAGGTCTTAAGGTGGGAAGATCCTAGGCCAATAGATAAGAGCTTTGTGGCAGTAGGGGGAAAGGATCTTGCCAGCCTAAGCTTGCTGAGGGGTTGGGGTGACAGCAGTTGGTGACAGATCAGGAGGGTAATGTTTTTTGGTTTGATAGGCTTCTGGCTGGAAGGAATTTTACATAATTAGACTTCTGTTCTGAGGATTAGCAGGATGCACGTAGCTTTGCAGCACCAAAAAGGATGGTGCAAATCCTTGCACATGTTTAAAAATGAAATGTATGCACATAGTTGTCTCCCCTGACCTCCTTCCACCCCCTGAGCACCTACATTCTAATGCAGCTAAGTACAACGATGTGAAATAACGCAGATGTACTTAGCTTTCATGCTGGGAGCAGTTTTCACATGGGACAGTCTATGTGGGTAAACATATTTCTCCATGTAAATCTCTTTAAAAATGTCCTCTTTGTAACCATCAGGAAAGGGAAGGGCAGAGACAAAAGGTTTTCCACGAAAGTCTTGGGCTTAGATGACTAGGAAGACGTGAGGGCAGTGGTATTAGAGGCTGGGGGCAGGATAACAGGAGAGAAGACAAAGCTTGGGGTTAAAGAAATCTGTTCTGTACTGAAGAGGGATGGTAGCTTTAGCATAGCTGCTAATGATAGGACTCCTCTGTAAGAATCTAGATCCCTGCTCTCTCTCAGGCTTATCTGGAAAGGAAGGATTCAGTGTTTGGCCTTGGGTTCATCTGGGAGAGGCATTGGGTCAAGAAGAATAAGGTAAGAGAAGTGTCGTATAGTTAGTTTAGCAGATATCAAATATGTGGCCAAAAATGTCTTCGTAAGAGGAGGGAAGTGTCCTGAGTACATATGACAAAGCACTAATACTTATAATCAGCCTTAAAACGGTGTTGCTTCCTAGTCAATAAGGACTGTTTCTTTTTGTTTCATACACTAGCACATTGCCACTTTTTACTATGTTAACTGTACCTGTTCATTAGCCAGTTTTATCTTTTCCTTTTTTTTTTCTTTTTATTTAAAGTATTTTTTAATGACATTGCCATAAACATGACAGGAAAAGGCAGGAGAATAAATATACAACAGGCAATAATCCAGTAACACAGGAAAATTGTATCATCTCCCAAAATAGCCACGGACCACAATACAAAGAAGGGGTGGACTTTAAAGGCATGGGAGAGCTAAAAGTAAAAATGTAAAGAAAAATAAGCATAAACTTGCTGTAGGTCAGAGTTTATTCACTTTAACTAAATGGAGCCGACAGGTGCTGACAAAAGGGATTTCTTCTGGTCTAAAAAGAAACGAAGCTGGTCAGGAAGAAGTAAGTAATATTTATTGCCAGCATATGAAACCATACACTTGCATGGGTATCTGAGAAGAAAAGTAGCGCCCAGCGAAACAACTTCCTGACACAGTACAAGAAAAGGTTTCCTTCTCTCTTGAGTAGTTTTAACTACGTCTGGATAAATCCAGATATGGTTCCCATAAAAGAGACTTCGAGCTTTACGGAAAATATAATTTCAAAATCCTGTTCATTTTGCTCTAATACAAAAGACACCAAAGGTGTCTCTCCACCCACAACCTCTTCCGTAGAGCTCTCTAGTATTGCAGACACATCTCATGGTGATTCTGATGGAATAGGATAGCGATTCTCTTCTCTTCTACGTACAGGTAGAAAAATAGCTCAGAAAATCAGTGGACATGTGGCAGCAGACAAACCAAGAGCTTCAACAAAGAAGTTTTTCAACGTGTCTCTAATATGAGTCCCAGGAAGCTTAGCAAAACTTAAAAAGTGCAGATTTAAACGCCTTGAAAAGTTTTCCAGCTTTCTGTCTTCTGGTGAATAGAATTCTTATCCTGTATTAAAGCTGTATTCACCTTTTGAATTTCTTGAACTCGTTTTTCCACATCCACCACCCTGGACTCTATTCCTTGGAGCCTCTGCGAGTGGTCAGAGGCACAGCCGCTGATAGCAAAGTCTACCCTCACCCGAACTGACCAGAGTGAGTCCAGAGAGATTTGGGCTGGTCTTACCAGAGGCTGGAGGGAACGACTCATAAGAGAAGGAGAAGAAGATTCCCCAACTGCAGCATCCAATGCAAAAAGGCCCAAAAGCAGCGTTTCTTGATTCTCTCCACCAGGACGATCTTCCAAGCTGGGCCAAACTACTCCAGCTGAAGCTCCCCCCACCGGAGAACCAGCCGCGTCATTCTGACGCTGCGACAACGGGAGTGCCTGGCTGAGGTGGAGCGAAACGCTCAGGGCGCCGAGACTGATGTCCAGAGGTGCCTGCACTCCCTCGCAGGACTCCTCAATGGACCTAACACCCCCATTTTGCTCCGACAACCTGCTCAAGATGGTATCAAGCATTTGCTGGCCAGGGATACTGCCTGGATTTCCCTTTCCTCTTCGGGGCCATCGTGAAGGAAAAATGAGTGAAGGAAAATGAGGAACTCCAGAAATGCTATGGCCTAGCAAGCTCCAATTTCATCTTTCCTTAATGAACAATTCCTTGCTCTTTACAAAATTCTTCTGTTGTCTTACGTGTAAAATTGATTAAATATCTACTGTTAAAGGAGATATTAAACTCCTGAGACAGACCCTCCTGGTCTGGCCGCTGGATGCCACTAATCCTGTCCTTAGAACACACTTAGTAGGAGCCATCCATCCCTTCAGGCCCTTCCACCTGGAGGCTTTGGATTGGGTGACTCAGTGCCATTTTACCACTCAGGGGGTTCAGTTAGAGAGAGCAGCTACAGAGACAACATGTATTTTTTCCACTCTGCTAGGGCCTCCCAGCCTTGCCCAAAGGAGTTTTCTTTTAGAAGAGACACCTCACTGTGCACTCCCTGCCAGAGGGTCCTTCTTATAACTTACAGTGAGACAGACTTTTAAGCCCGATACCCTTTTGGGGCAAAGGGGCCCTCTTCAGGGGACTAAAGACCTGTGAGCCTACTCTGCTCACTAGCAGGCCGATTCAGTAAAGTCCGCGGGAGAGCCCGGCGGTAGAAACGGGCAAAAGGAGGCGCTAGGGACACTAGCGCGTCCCTAGCGCCTCCTTTTTGACAGGAGCGGCAGCAGTCAGCGGGTTTGACAGCCGACGCTCAATTTTGCCGGCGTCTGTTCCCGAGCCCGCCGACAGCCATGGGCTCGGAAACCGGACGCCAGGAAAATTGAGCGTCCAGTTTTCGGCCCGACAGCCTCCGGCCGACTTCCAATTTTTTTTTCTTTTTTTCAATTTTTTTTACTCTTCGGGACCTCCGACATAATATCACCATGATATTAAATCAGAGGGTGCACAGAAAAGCAGTTTTTACTGTTTTTCTGTGCACTTTCCCGGTGCCGGAAATTAGCGCCTACCCAAAGGTAGGCGCTAATTTCTGAAAGTAAAATGTGCGGCTTGGCTGCACATTTTACTTTCTGAATCCCGCGTGAATACCTAATAGGGTCATCAACATGCATTTGCATGTTGAGGGCACTATTAGGTTCGGCGGGTTGGACGCACGTTTTCCGCCCCTTACTGAATAAGGGGTAAGGGAAAACGCACGTCCAATGGCGGGTTAACAGTGCGCTCTGTCGGAGCGCACTGTACTGTATCGGCCTGTAGGTAGGCAAGCACCAGTGATGGATCCTGCTGTGAGACACAGTGAGGGTAGAGAAGCTCTCCAGATTAAGATTTGAAGTAATTTTTGAAACTTAAGAGTAGTGGGGAGGTTTTTTGGATCCCCCTTCCCAACTGGGACTTCAGTGCCATGAATAGCCTGGTCCCCAGATTTTTCCACCAGAGAAATCAACTAAATAACAGATATGGAGAACGACCATCTGAATCCAAGGAAGAGCAAGAGAAGGAGATCCCATCTGGATCTCCCCCAAGGAAACAGGACAGGCCGGGTGTCCACAGGAGGGAAGATACATAAAGGTAGGATTTTTGCAGAGCAAAGGGGATCCCTCCACTAGGATTCCCACAGCACAGCCTCTGGGAGAGTAAGCGCATTTAAAATCACCATGGGCTCTACCCAGAGATCTGTAATAAGGACACTACCCACCCAGAAAGAAACCCTGTAACTACAGTCAGACGTATACTCATCAATTTAGGACAATGGACTTTAATTTAACTTTAATAATCAGTAAACTTTATTTTAACACTCAGACCTGGTCCTGTCTGAGTTCTTAAAGCCTCTCTCCTCATGAGAAGCACTTTATCTGGGCCAATTGAGAGCTTCCCCCCATATAAACAGTCCCCCTCCCCAGGGATTAAGAGTCAGCATGGGAGTGAATGGATAACTAGAGCAGCTCTAGTAGATATAAATAAGATTGTGTGCCCTTGGGATTTAATACACCCCACTAATGGTTACACTGCTTATTGTGCTTTTTTTGGTTTCTGCTTCAGATGGGATGGTTTACTGTTATGCAGTTATTATTGTCTTTTATTTGTTGTCTTTTATGTAATGTTAAGTGTTACTTTGTAACTCAGCTAGAATGGTTGATAGGCAGATAATAAATAAATACATAAATAAATTCTTCAGTTTTAAACCTATGTATGCTAAGAGGCCTTACTGCACAAAGTTGTGAAGTACTGACATGTCACACAATTTCTGTATCCTATGTCAGATTCCCTAGCCAGACTGGTACTCATGGGTAGGATTTCAGGTTTAAGGCAGGGGGAGGAGTCCTGGTGTGCTGAGGCTGGACAGTGACACAGAATTTGAAGCAGGAACTGTAACCTAGAGCTGGGAGTTGAAGCTGAACTCAGAACTTGGAACAGGAGCGGGAGTCTGAAGCTGGAATGTGAAGCAGAAGCTGGGACTTAGAACTGAAACTGGAACTGGATCAGGGAACTGGAGCGGGAGTCTGAAGCTGGAATGTGAAGCAGAAGGTGGGACTCAGAGCTGGATCTGGAGCAGGGAGCTGGAGCTGGAGCTAGAGTCAGAAGCTGGGACTCAGAGCTGAAACTGAAACTGGATCAGGGAGCTGGAGCTGGAGTCAGAAGCTGGAATGTGAGGCTGGAGTTGGGAGCATGGAGCAGTGACTGGACTGAAGCTCCAAGCAGAGATGAGAATTGTGTGCTTGCTGTAGGGATGTGGCACTGAGAACTGGAACTGAACTCACTGGTACAGGAAACTGGAGAGGGAACTTGACACAGAAACCAGAGCTGGAACTTGGTACAGAGACTGAAACTGCTGCTTGATGCAAAGGCTGAATTGCAGCTTGGCTTTTGGCAGACTGAAACAAGGCAGGAGGAGCTGGATCCATACAAGTAACAGATTTGCCATTGGAAGTAAAGAGTTCACCTTACTAGAGAGCTTGGGTAGCTTTCTAGTTTCAGTGAATGAATTCCTGATTCCTGATTCCAGCAATTCCCTTTCACCGACCCAGGGAAGTGTGGCCATCTTCTCAGTCTCTTTTGGCTCCTGCCCCTGCTTACTTCCAGATCCCTAGCTGGCTCTTTTGCTAAGGATCTGGCCCTTCATCTCCCGACTGTCTAGGGTGGCCAACTCAAAGTATCCCAAAAAGGAGGACAAAAATGTGCATTGAATTTGCATATTTTAGCAGAATGAATTTGAATATGAAATAATTTGTATAGCTGCAATATTATAAATTATTGCTATAATGTAAATAGAAATACATCTCACTATATTGTAGAAGACTCTAACCAAGTAAGCAGATGCCTGCTTCTCCCCTCTGGTCAGCTGCTGGTCCCTGAGCCCCTCACCGTCTCCCTCCTGTCTAGCAGCAGATCCCCAAGTCCTGAGCCCCTTCCCCCTGGCCAGCAACAGGTCCCCTGCCCCTTGATCCCCCCTTCCCATGACCTACTCCTTTTGCCCACCACCAGGTCCTACTCCACAAGAGACTGCTTGTGGCACAGCCCAGGAGAGGAATCAACTGTTTCCAGAGCAGATAAGCCACTGAGTGCTAAAAATTGAAATTATTATATTGTAGAAGCTTTCTGTGTATAAATACTGCTCTGTGCTTTCCATTATCCCGTCTCTACTAGTACTCTGTGTTTCATAATCTCTGTGCTCTCTGTGTATAAAAACTGCTCTGTGTTTATCATTACCCCTTCTCTACTAGTGCTCTGTGTTTCATTATATCTGGGCTCTCTGTGTATAAATACTGCTCTGTGCTTACATTATACCTTTCTCTAGGTCTGGTTATTGTATATTATTTTGTTTGGTTCCTTGATAATTGATTGCTTTAAGATTCAGTAAACCTGCATCTCTCTTATTGTATAGCTGTCTTTAATAATCTGTTTAATATTGGCACATAAGTGCTGTGGGATCATTTAATAACTAAAGGACTAGTAAAGTTCCAGGAAGTGTCCTGCTCTAACCAGATTGACCTAGGTTTAAACTGTTTGACTCCCTCCCACCCTACCCCTCTATCCACCCACCCCTAGGTTTGTTTTTCTTATGTAGACTGCCGAACTTAAAATTAGCACATTGGTATTTCCTTAGGTGTTAACAATCAAATAATTTACCAAAATGAGGACTATCCAATGTAACTATTGTGGAGCCTTTATTCTGAGGGAAAGCATCTGGAAACTTAGAGCTTGCCCCATTTGTGAACAACTGTCTTCCTTGAAAAAGGAGCTGGCTGAAGTTAAAGCTCAATTAGCTTCAATAAAGAGAATTTCACCCACATTACAGTACTTAGAAAATAATTCCCCAGTGCCACAGAAAAACTAGGAGTCAAAAAAAAAGAGAGATACAGTAGGCTCAGGTAGGATAACACATGTGACCCACAGTCACCCATTCTTGACAGATGGGCAGCCCACAAGTATACCCCCCCACTCAAACAGGACATTAAGGAACTCATTAAAAACCAGGATTACAGTGGGCTCTGGTAGAATTAGACCTGTGATGAGGAGACACACACTGTACCAAATGCAAAAAGAACAAAAAGCCTTCTCTATATTAAACACTGAAGAAGTTCTTGAGAAAAACATTGAAGTGTTACCAGAAAAGAGAAAAAAAACCCCAATGCAAGCAGAAATTCAAAATCCATAACCAAAAGAAAAAGCACATTGAGATGGATGACTCTGTCATCAGTGGCACAACTGCAAAGGGAAAGAGTGAAGTGAATAACAAATCTCAACTAAAGTCTCAAAAGGAGTCAAGGAAAATGCTCATAGTTTGGGAAATAAAATCCCAGATCTGCAAGCCCTAATGGTGGAGGCGGACTTGGACGTTGTTGCTATCACAGAGACATGGTTCACAGAATCTCATGATTGGGATACAGCAATACCAGGCTATAACTTGTTAAGGAAGGACAGAGTGGATAGAAAAGGGGGAGGTGTGGCTCTTTATGTCAGAAACAATATCCAGAATATATATGACATGTTATATGAGGAATGTCAATATAAGACCGTGTGTACCTTCATACGATGCTAGAAAAATACTTTAGCTATCGTGTCTGTGAGCCATTAATTTGGACTTAAATCATTAGGTACCAGGTCTCTTATGACACTGTGTTACTTAATGTCCACTTCCACATTGAAAGAATATTGCATCAAAACTGGCCAAAGAATAAAGCCTTTGATATCACTTATCTTGCATAGTTCTGTGGTTGATCTTGTGCAGCCGGAGCAAAGCTCCTTCTTCAAGGGCTGATTGTTATCAAGAAGGACTCGTGGAACACTGTATATCTGTATAGCGGCGGCAAAATTCCATGCAGAATTAATTTCTTTATCGGATGTGGACTGTTGTGCTGTCGCTGCGGTCTAAGAGGCTCCGTGTATTGATAACGGCTGCTCTCGGCGGCAGGATAGCTGCTCCTTTTAATTAATTCTGCATGGAATTTTGCCGCCGCTATACTGATATACAGTGTTCCACGAGTCCTTCTTGATAACAATCAGCCCTTGAAGAAGGAGCTTTGCGCCGGCTGCACAAGATCAACCACAGAACTATGCAAGATAAGTTGGGCCACATTACAACAACTACTCTGCTGTTGCCTCCACAGCCCTAAAAGCTAATCCAAGCCCACAACACAACAATGCTGAGTCCTGCTGTGTCTACAAAATCATCACAGGGGCCAACATATACTGACAAAATCCACCTGCCTTTCCCTCCAAGGCATGACTCTGCTTCCTTTTCCCCAACATCCAGCTCCGAGGCATGACTCTGCTGACCTCCTCTGCCTCATTTTCCCTAAAATCTACCTCCAAAGCATGACTCCGCTGAGTTTCTCTGCCTTCTATTCCCCAAAATCTACCCCGAGGTATGACAATGCTGAGCTCCTCTGCCTCCTTTTCCCCAAATACAACCAGGTAGGCATGACTCTGCTGAGTTTCTCTGCCTCCTTTTAACAAACTCAGCCTCCAAGACATGACTCAGCTGAAATACTTTATTTCTTTTCCCCATATACCATCACTGAAGCTAGACTCCACTGACTTCACCTGCCTGCTTCACCCCAAACAGTTGTTGAGGAGAAGTAGACAGGGGAGGTCAGTGGAATCAGGCCTCAGGAGTGGTGTTTCCCTAACACTTCAGAAGCAAGAGAGTCGGTTGGACCGTTAGATGACCGAGGGGTTAAAGGGGCTCTTAGGGAAGATAAGGCCATTGCAGAAAGAATAAATTAATTATTTGCCTCTATGTTTACTAATGAGGATGTTAGGGAGATACCAGTTCCGAAGATGATTTTCAAGGGTGATGAGGGGTGATGAGTCAGATGAACTGACCCAAATCACTGTGAACCTGGAAGATGTAGTTGGCCAGATTGACAAACTAAAGAGTATCAAAAACCTGAACCAGATGGTATGCATCCTAGGGTTCTGAAGGAACTCAAAAATGAAATTTCAGATCTATTAGTTAAAATTTATAACCTATCATTAAAATCATCCATTGTTCCTGAAGACTGAGGATAGCTAATGTAACCCCAATATTTAAAAAGGGCTCCAGGGGCAATCCGGGAAACTATAAACCAGTGAGCCTGATTTCAGTGCCGGGAAAATAGTGGAAACTATTCTAAAGATCAAAATCACAGAGCATGTAGAAAGACATGGTTTAATGGAACACAGTCAACATGGATTTACCCAAGGGAAATCTTGCCTCACAAATCTGCTTCATTTTTTTGAAGGGGTTAATAAACATGTGGATAAAGGTGAACCAGTAGATGTAGTATATTTGGATTTTCAGAAGGCGTTTGACAAAGACCCTCATGAGAGACTTCTAAGAAATCTAAAAAGTCATGGAATAGGAGGCAATGTCCTTTCATGGATTACAAACTGGTTAAAAGACAGGAAACAGAGTAGGACTAAATGGTCAATATTCTCACTGGAAAAGCGTATACAGTGGAGTGCCTCAGGGATCTGTACTTGGACTGTTTTTTTCAATATATTTATAAATGATCTGGAAAGGAATACGACAAGTCAGGTTATCAAATTTGAGGATGATACAAAATTATTCAGAGTAGTTAAATCACAAGTGATGTTGCGATCCCCCCTGCTGCTGCGCTACAGGAGGTCTCTTACCTTCCTCCAGAGGCCGCCTTGAAGCCAGGGTCTCGCCTGTGTTCCATCCGGGACTTGCTCCAGGGCCTGAGAGGCCTAGCTGTGCCTGTGGCTTGCATGCCTCAGCGTTTGGACTTCCTGTTACCAGCCTCGCCCGTTTCCCTAGGGGCTGGCCCGCAGCTCTCCACCTGACTTATAGGACCAGCGGTGGGCGGTTCTGGCAAGCTCCTCCCAGGGAGTTGCCTTCTACCTCCAGTATTTAAGGACTGTCTGTTCACTTGCACAAGGCCTTCGGATTGTGCATTACAGTTGTCTGTAACCTTGCCGATCCAGGTCCTCCATGTTTCCTGATGTCTGCCTTGACGTGTTTCCTGATGTCTGCCTTCGGATTGTGCATTACAGTTGTCTGTAACCTTGCCGATCCAGGTCCTCCATGTTTCCTGATGTCTGCCTTGACGCGTTTCCTGATGTCTGCCTTGACGTGTTTCCTGATGTCTGCCTTCGGATTGTGCATTACAGTTGTCTGTAACCTTGCCGATCCAGGTCCTCCATGTTTCCTGATGTCTGCCTTGACGTGTTTCCTGATGTCTGCTCCTGTTTCTGCCAGCCGAAGGGGGCTTCGGATGTGAGTATCCCAGCATCGGAGTTCCTGTTCGCCTGGGTCTTCCCCGCACCCTCCTTCTCAGCGTGGTCCGCGACCAGCCTTCCTGGGCTGAGTAGGGCGCGTCTGGGACAGGGAGGTCCGCGACTCAGTCCCACGGGCGGGCTGAGTAGGGCGCCCTGATGGACAGTGCAATGTTCCCGTCCAGCCTTGTCTTCAGTGTCTGCTTCAGCCCTTGTCCGGATGTCTACCTGTCTCTGCCTTGACCTGGTTCCTGAGCCTTCTGTCCTGTTGGGCCCTGGAGTGGCCAACAGGAGGGATTCGTCCCACGGGCTCTTGAGCTTCTGCCAGCCGAGGGGGCTTCGGATGTGAGTATCCCAGCATCGGAGTTCCTGCTCGCCTGGACCTTTCCTGTGTCTCGCTTCAGCCCTTGTCCTGATGTCTCCGTCTCGCTTCAGCCTGCTTCTGCCCCGTTTGATGTCTTCTGTTTAAGGACTCTGTCTGCCCTCGCCTCTGTCCGGCCTGCTGCCCATTGCCGTTCCCTGCGGCAGGTCCGAAAGGGCCGGGAACAGTCGGAGGACCGTTCATTAGTCAACTTCCCCGTGTTGGCTACCATGGGCATGCAGGTCCGGCTGAGGGTCGGACTCCCTGCTTCTATTCCTGCCTGCCTGGCTCACCATGCCTGCTCAGCTCACCTCCCACGGTGTGGCCTTGGGCTCCTCCTGGGGTCCTGCCGTGGCCCAAGGGCTCACCACCCGCCCGAGACGACCGCGCCCGCGCGCGCTCGTAACAAGTGAATCATGATACATTACAGGAGGACCTTGTGAGACTGGAAGATTGGGCATCCAAATGGCAGATGAAATTTAATGTGGAGAAGTGCAAGGTGTTGCATATAGGGAAAAATAAACCTTGCTGTAGATACACGATGTTAGGTTCCATATTAGGAGCTACCACCCAGGAAAAAGGTCTAGGTATCATAGTGGATAATACTTTAAAATCGTCGGCTCAGTGTGCTGCAGCAGTCAAAAAAGCAAACAGAATGTTAGGAATTATTAGGAAGGGAATGGTTAATAAAACAGAAAATGTCATAATGCCTCTCTATCGCTCCATGGTGAGACAGCACTTTGAATTCTGTGTACAATTCTGGTCGCCGCATCTCAAAAAAGATATAATTGTGATGGAGAAGGTACAGAGAAGGGCAACCAAAATGATAAAGGGGATGGAACAGCTCCCCTATGAGGAAAAGCTGAAGAGGTTAGGGCTGTTAAGCTTGGAGAAGAGACGGCTGAGGGGGGATATGATAGAGGTCTTTAAGATTATGAGAGGTCTTGAACAAGTAGATGTGAATCGGTTCTTTACACTTTTGAATAATAGAAGGACCAGGGGGCATTCCATGAAGTTAGCAAGTTACACATTTTAAGACTAATCGGATAAATTCTTTTTCACTCAGCGCACAATAAGGCTCTGGAATTTGTTGCCAGAGGATGTGGTTAGTGCAATTAGTGTAGCTGTGTTCAAAAAAGGTTTGGATAAGTTCTTGGAGGAGAAGTCCATTATCTGCTATTAATCAAGTTGACTTAGGGAATAGCCACTGCTATTACTGGCATCAGTAGCATGGGATCTTCTTGGTGTTTGGGTATTTGCCAGGTTCTTGTGGCCTGGTTTGGCCTCTGTTGGAAACAGGATGCTGGGCTTTATGGACCCTTGGCCTGACCCAGCATGGCAATTTCTTATATTCTTATGTTCTTAATGCTCCGCTGACTTCTTCTGTCTCCTTTTAAAAAGCCTTACTTATGAGACATGACTCTGCTGAGTTCCTCTGCCTCATTTTAACAAATGCAATCTCCGATGTGTTATGGGACCCTGCCACGGTAGGCTGCAGCTTGCTCCCTCCACCTACCGCTGTGGCTGCCTGCCGCTTGCTAGCCCTGGAAGTCTCGCGGCTGCAGGGTGCCGCAGTCGCCATGTTCTCTCCGCTACGGGCTCCTGCCAGGCCTCTGGTGCAGTTTCTCTTTCCCGTTCATGTGCTCCTTCTGCACAGGGCCTCCGCTATACCTCCGACGCTGCTACTCCTTCCTGGCAGAGCGCTCCCTCTGTGTGGGGCCTATGCCAGGCTTCCGATGCTGCTGCTCCTTCTCGGCCTAGATAAGGTGGTGCTTGGTCCCGCAGGGGTGCCCCATGCTCCTAGGCACGCATGCAGCCTCTGACATCATTTAAGGAAATCACTATGGGAGGTGCTAGGGTCCCTCCCTCTTGACCCAGGACTATTTAAGGCAAGGCCTTCCTGCAAGCCCTCACCTTGGCTACTCGGCTCCTGCTTGTGTTCCTGATAGTTCCGTTCCTGTGTTCTTGCTTCTGATCGGCTAGACCTCTGCTTATACCTGCCCTCTGAGATTTGCTGCCTGCCAAGACCTCTGCTTATACCTGACTTCTGAGATTCGCTGCCTGCCAAGACCTCTGCTTATACCTGACCTCTGAGATTCGCTGCCTGCCAAGACCTCTGCTTATACCTGACCTCTGAGATTCGCTGCCTGCCAAGACCTCTGCTTATACCTGACCTCTGAGATTCGCTGCCTGCCAAGACCTCTGCTTATACCTGACCTCTGAGATTCGCTGCCTGCCAAGACCTCTGCTTGTACCTGACCTCCGAGTTTCATTGCCTGCCAAGACCTCTGCTTGTACCTGACCTCCGAGATATGCTGCCAGGCAAGACCTCAGCTTACACCCAACCTACAGCCACGTCATCTGCCTTGCTTTGCCAGCTCCTGCCTTCTACTCATCCTTGCCTGCTAAGAGGTACGCCTGTACCCGACTTTGTCTCCTGAGTCCCCACATAAGTCCAGCAAGCCCCGGTACCCAAGGGCTCAACCTGAGGGGAATGTGGGCTGGTAGTGGTGAAGTGTCAATGGGGTCTCAGACTTCCCATTAGCCTTGCCTGCCAATGGTGGAGACCTGTGGGGCTCCTCCCCACAGGTAGTACCAACTTCCCCTTGGCCCAAGGATCTATGTCCCATAATACTAGGCATGACTCCTTTGAGCTTCTTTTCCTCCTTTCCCCAGATACCACCACTGAGGCATGACTCTACTGACTTCTCCTGCCTGCTTCATCCCAAATTGTTTTTAAGGAGAAGTAGGCAGGGGAACATAGTGGAGTCATAACTGAGTGTTGGTGTTTACAAAATACCACCGCTGAAGTATGATCTTACTGACCTCCCATGCCTGCCTTCATCGTTTGAAGAAAAACTCAAAGGGTTTAAAGACACATTAGAACAATTGATGGTGTCGATTAGGAATACAAAAATAACTAAATTTAAATGAGACCAATCCGACTATAATGCTGAAAGGGTATATACTTGGTGGGGTACTAATCAAAAAAGGACCCCAAAAAAGGTCCGGTTTAATTTTTCATCAGATGAAAATTCCAGTGGATCAGATGAGTTGGATTATCCAAGCGGACCCATGAATGATGGTGAAGATCGAGGACATTTTTTATCCAATTGAGGAGGCAGAAACACACAGACTGCATTCCGAGGATAGCGAAGATACATGGATACAGGGGAAACGGGGGGACAAACGAGGAACACTGGTGCATAAACCAAGAGAGGTCAGCAGTGGTAAATATTTAGTCTACACCACTGTCTGTGGCACAGACAGAATTATTGGATCATGGTTTATCGTTTGTACCTACAACAGCTCATTCACTGTTTGATGCTAGAATTATAGTACAACGTTTTATACGTAAATTAAATTTAAAATTATACTTTGCTGATATTACTACACAAGAAAACGTTTAGAGCTTTATTGTCCAACCACGGTCTTCATGGAATCCTCCAGGACCAGTTGATCCGTTTATTCGGACATTCCATCAGTTGATTCTAGCAGACTTACAAGAATATGAAAAGTCTGATCATAGATGGCATCATAATCTTTCATTTGAGTTAAGAGAAGCTTGACAATCATTACAACAATCCTCTCATTTAATGATCAAACCCGCTGATAAAGGCGGTGCTGAGGTCATACAGGATCGCAGACAATACAATGATTCAATGTTACAGCATTTAAATGATATGAAATATTATTTAAAACTAACGACAGATCCGATCTGATCACTAATGAACAAAATACAATCTTTGGTGGAGACAGCGAGTGGATTAACTTTGAAGGAGTGGAAATATTTGGTTACTGAAAATCCTCGGATCCCTGTTATCTATTCAGTTCCTAAAATTCATAAAGATTTGGATCATCCTCCTGTTAGACTCATAGTGGCATTGAATGGATCTATATTGGAGCCTCCGGCAGTTTTACTAGATCATATACTACAGCCATGTGGGAATCAATATTGAATGATCACCATGGATGTAAGTGTTTGATACACGAACATACCGCAAGATCGGGCATTGCAGGTATTACAGGATACATTAAATTTGAGACAGGATTACTCAGCGTATTTCATCATCAGTTTTGGCACAACTTGCTGAGATTGTCATATGTAATAACTATTTCCTGTTTGAATCAGTGTATTATCAGCAGATACACGGCATACCGATGGGTTCTCCCTGAGCACAGACTACAGCCAATTTGTATATGGCACAGTTCGAGCAACAGCACATATATAATACAAAGTGGTGGCAATTTATTGAGAACTGGTGTTGTTATATCGATGACATTTTAAATGAGGAATTGGACTGGGTAACTAGTTTGACGTCAGTACGTGGGAACGAAATCAGTGATTGGAGGGTTTTGAATCATTGTTGCTACTACAAAGGCAGCAGAGAGGGAGGAGAAGTATTGCTAGGTGTTTGGCGGTTCAAGCTGGAATAGTGTCTACAATATTAGATGAAATAGACGCGCTGGAATAAACTGAAAAAAGTTGACGGATGTGGGACTTGAACAACCCAACAACAGACCGAGCTGGTCTGAAACGTGGCCCCGTTGGGCGTCTAGTAACATTAGGAAATCACATCGAGCTATTACAAATTAAATATTAGCTTAAGTTAACTAACTATAGTGCTGTTCTTTAAAGTGGAATTTTTTGAAGTTTATTCAATATATGGTGTTTTTAATAGCGAACAAAAAAATGAATTAATGAACAAGTAAACAGAGGATATAGGTTTTAGGTTTTTGATAATTTTTGGGCACACATAAAAAATAGAAATAACAAAATGGTTGGTGGTGGAGCGTTGATGATTAAAAGTGTTATTTCCATTACCAGAGGAATGGCTTTGGAAACAAAAAATTTATGAAACGTTCCACTTCAACTTAAAAATATTTTTTTGCTTTGTCATATAAATTTATATGGATGGTAGATTGTTATTAACCAAATTTAAAATATAAAAAAAAGTCTTTTTGATATATTTAAAGAGGTGATAATATTTCTACATCAACTGTTCATGACATTATTGTTGGGTAGCCATCCTCTGTCTAAACCTTAAGGTGTTCTTCCTCCTCTTACTGCTTCTTTGCTTCACTTACATTGCATTAAAGAACGCCTGCCAATCCTGTAAGCCTCGTACCCCTTTAGCCTTAGGCTACTTTATGCCACTTTTTTTAAGCCACTTTGCCATTTTCTAAAGTACCATTCGGCTCTTTCCCCCTTTTGATGCAGTCTTTGTCCCTGCATAGACAGTTTGAAATTGCCCTTCTAGGAGAGAAATTTTCAAAGCCATTTATCTGGGTAAATTGGTTCTGTCTGAAAATTGCTTTCCTCTGCCTAGCTGAAAGTACTCACGGGCTTCCATAGTGTTGGTGCTTTTAATGGGTATAAAAGGGGGCAATCCTCGGGGTGTGTTTAGGTCTGGGGAGTAAAACAGCGCACGCACATTCCAGTTTCACACGTGCATGCACTTGGTCGCATGCACTAAAGCAGATAAAAATGATGTGGGGACGTTTAACCCATGCACATTGCAGTTATTGATTTTCGAAAGTTGAAAACTGGCTGCAATGTACCCAAAGTGCCCATGTTCATTACAAACAACAAGGACTATTCAGAATTGCTCCCAGAATAGATTTTCCCAGAGGCAACTGTGCACAATGAGGGCCACCAAGAACCTGGGAAAACAAATTTCATCCAATAACGACCACAGTTCTTAGGTTTCCAAGGCCTCTTCCTATTCCCAGTCTGGTGGAACTGCCCCTGTTTGCCCCCTCTTGATGGCCCTGCTCTCATTTCCCTTGGGTATAAACACTATTATTCTGGCATTTTCCCATTCTGAGGCAAAGAGCACCTGCTACTGGACAGAGACGCTGCATCCATGCTCAGGCACATGCTGTCACTCCCCCATACACAGCACTGCACATTCAGCTGGTGAAAGAGTAAGGCAAGACTGCTGCAATATTATATCTCTTCTCTTATTTTCTAGATGGCAGTTGCAGTTCCAGAGCTAGGTAAGTATTCACCAATTCTTTGAGGGCTGTATTCAGCTGCTGGCCGGCTAGGAAAGTTAGCCAGGATATTCAGTGGAGTTGGCATGCCACAGAATATATCCAGCTATCTTAAAGTTAGACACGTTTATCTGGATAATTTTAAGACTGCTTTTCTGTCTTCCTAAAATTATTCAGTTAGCCAGATAATGCTGAAAATTGGCATTTATCCTGACAACTTAGCCGGATAACCAGCCCCACCCTGCCCCTGGCTTATCTGGCTTACTTGTTAGCCGGATAAAAAGTTAGTTGGCTAAGTCCAGGGCAACCAGACCAGTGGCCAGACAAGCTGCTTTCTATATTGACCTCTTTATATTTATTACAGCCAATTATTGAAATGCAGCAAATCAGTTTATTCAGTCAAAAAAATCTTTAGATAACTTGGAAATTAATCACCTATCTACACCCAAATGTGCATAAAATAAAAACAGATTTAAAAATACAAACACAAATAAACATAGACAGAGAAAACACATACAGTACAAATTCAAATAGATGCGTAGATACACAGATCTATTCACAGACAAATACATATGCAGATACTTGCACATGCACACACAGTATTGATAGATTTAAATTGGACAGGTACGCAATGCAGTTCTAGTAAATGCATTAGAACGTAAGAACATAAGAACTAAGTCTATTCCATGTTACCTTTGCTAGTAATAGCGGTGGTTATTATCTAAGTCAACTTAATTAATAGCAGGTAATGGACTTCTCCTCCAAGAACTTATCCAATCCTTTTTTAAACCCAGCTACAGTAACTGCACTAACCACATCCTCTGGCAACAAATTCCAGAGCTTAATTGTGCATTGAGTGAAAAAGAACTTTCTCCGATTAGTTTTAAATGTGCCCCATGCTAACTTCATGGAGTGCCCCCTAGTCTTTCTATTATCCAAAAGAGTAAAAAACCGATTCACATCTACCCGTTCTAGAGGAACTTGGATTCTCTGTAGGTTGTAATGCCTTTCATTGACTCAACAAGAGAAATCCAAAGATGCTGTAGTGTGAGAAATTTTTCTCTCTTTGCTCTCTTTTTAATGTTGTGTGTGATAGCATAATGCATGTTTTAATGCTGGAAATAACTGTGTTTTTTTCCCATCATATTAAGAAAAAGACTGCCTAAATAAAGAAGTCTTCAGTTTAAAGGATCCTTACTAAGAGGAATGGTCCAACTTTATAAGGGAAACAGAAATAGTAGCATTAGAATGCTTTCCTTTCTGTTTAGTCTAAGATGGTTATGCATCTGAGGTACACCTCAGTGGCTATAGTGCATCTGTTCTTTTGTATCACTTGCAAGAGATGCTGAATCTTCCGCAGCAGCATATTTCACCCCAGGGAAGAATTAGAAGAGTTAACTGATAGAGTAAATGCCCCAGTAGATTTTGGTTGACCAGGATGCTTATCTCCCAGCTCTATGAGAAGTTGCATGGATGTATGATTTGGCCAGCCTTAGAGGCCTCCTTATAATTTGTTCAGCTGAGGTAAAGTGATAACAGCTATGTGGTGTTTGGCAATTGGCTTCTCCCAGAGGGTAACATGAGACACAACTGCCATTCGTCAGTCCTCTGTCTTCAGAAATGTCAACTCTTCTCTGGAGGTCATGATTGTCTAGATGCCTGACTGTACATTGCGGACGGGATAGAAGGTAAGGTTTGTCTTTTTGCGGATGACACTAAGATCTGCAACAGAGTGGACACGCCGGAAGGAGTGGAAAGAATGAGATGGGATTTAAGGAAGCTGGAATAGTGGTCGAAGATATGGCAGCTGAAATTCAATGCCAAGAAGTACAGAGTCATGCATATGGGGAGTGGAAATCCGAATGAACTGTATTCGATGGGGGGAGAAGGGCTGATGTGCACGGAGCAGGAGAGAGACCTTGGGGTGATGGTGTCTAATGATCTGAAGTCTGCAAAACAATGTGACAAGGCGATAGCTAAAGCCAGAAGAATGCTGGGCTGCATAGAGAGAGGAATATCGAGTAAGAAAAGGGAAGTGATTATCCCCTTGTACAGGTCCTTGGTGAGGCCTCACCTGGAATACTGTGTTCAGTTCTGGAGACCGTATCTCCGAAGAGACAGAGACAAGATGGAGGTGGTCCAGAGAAGGGCGACCAAAAAGGTGGAAGGTCTCCATCAAATGACTTATGAGGAGAGATTGAAGAATCTAAATATGTACACCCTGGAGGATAGGAGGAGCAGAGGTGATATGATACAGACTTTCAGATACTTGAAAGGTTTTAATGATCCAAAGACAACGACAAACCTCTTCCGTCGGAAACAAATCAGCAGAACCAGGGGTCACGATTTGAAGCTCCAGGGAGGAAGACTCAGAACCAATGTCAGGAAGTATTTCTTCACGGAGAGGGTGGTGGATGCCTGGAATGCCCTTCCGAAGGAAGTGGTGAAGACCAGAAGTGTGAAAGACTTCAAAGGGGCATGGGATAAACACTGTGGATCCATAAAGTCTAGAGGACGTAAATGAATATGGGGGGGGGGGGGGGGAAAAATTTGCATTCACAAAAAAGCAGGGAGTAGCTTGCTTTTTATGGCAGTTACTACCCCAAATGAAATAAGCCTGATACTTCACTTTCAATGCATATCCAGCATAGCTCTCTGCTTCAACGGCAGGGGAGGAAGTCTGACACTCCAAGCATATCCAGCATAGCTCTCTGCTTCAACGGCAGGGGAGGAAGTCTGACACTTCAAGCATATCCAGCATAGCTCTCTGCTTCAACGGCAGGGGAGAAAGTCTTCAAGCATATCCAGCATAGCTCTCTGCTTCAACGGCAGGGGAGAAAGTCTGACACTTCAAGCATTTCCAGCATAGCTCTCTGCTTCAACGGCAGGGGAGAAAGTCTGACACTTCAAGCATTTCCAGCATAGCTCTCTGCTTCAACGGCAGGGGAGAAAGTCTGACACTTCAAGCATTTCCAGCATAGCTCTCTGCTTCAACGGCAGGGGAGAAAGTCTGACACTTCAAGCATTTCCAGCATAGCTCTCTGCTTCAATGGCAGGGGAGGAAGTCTGACACTTCAAGCATATCCAGCATAGCTCTCTGCTTCAACGGCAGGGGAGAAAGTCTTCAAGCATATCCAGCATAGCTCTCTGCTTCAACGGCAGGGGAGGAAGTCTTCAAGCATATCCAGCATAGCTCTCTGCTTCAACGGCAGGGGAGGAAGTCTTCAAGCATATCCAGCATAGCTCTCTGCTTCAACGGCAGGGGAGGAAGTCTTCAAGCATATCCAGCATAGCTCTCTGCTTCAACGGCAGGGGAGGAAGTCTTCAAGCATATCCAGCATAGCTCTCTGCTTCAACGGCAGGGGAGAAAGTCGTCAAGCATATCCAGTATAGCTCTCTGCTTCAATGGCAGGGGAGAAAGTCTGACACTTCAAGCATATCCAGCATAGCTCTCTGCTTCAACGGCAGGGGAGAAAGTCTGAAACTTCAAGCATTTCCAGCATAGCACTCTGCTTCAACGGCAGGGGAGAAAGACTGACACTTCACTTTCAATGCATATCCAGCATAACTCTCTGCTTCAACGGCAGGGGGAATGAAGAAAAGTGGATCTATATACAGACAACCAACAAAGATTGAATTACATAGTCGGGGTAAACAAGCATGGGTGTAGCTTGCTTATTGCGGCGGTTACTACCCCTAACTAATTAAGCTAGATATTTCATTTAGATGTAGCTCCAACACTGCTCTCTACATTAATGGGGGGGGGGGGGGGAAGGGTAATAGAACCAAAAGGTTACTAAGAGCCAAGAGAAACAGATAAGTATGAAAGAAAGAGTGTGAAACTTGCTGGGCAGACTGGATGGGCCGTTTGGTCTTCTTCTGCCGTCATTTCTATGTTTCTATGTTTCTAATGTGCACATTAAGGCCATTTTTCATGTACTAAGAATACTGTGCTATGTAGCAAGTCCTTAAAGCATTTGTTAAGACAGGCCCTCAACACATTAATTTCTAATCACTTTCCTGAATGTAAATGAGAGTGCATCATATACAAATGAGGCTTTAGTGGGCTCACAGGAAAAAGCATGTATGCAGCCCTCCACCTGCAATTTACCGAGGGTATTGGTAAAGATAAAAATCTTGAAGTCTATATTCAAAAGCCAATTAGACAGATAATTGAAACATTATCTGTCTAATTGGCTACCCAGCAATATTTAAAGCCATAATCAGCGTCTGGCCGCGTGTGTTACTGGCATCCAAGGAGAGACATGGCTGGTTGGGCCGGCGGCGCTTTGCTAGGGTGGTGTCTTGCCGCATGGAAGGCTGCCAGTGTCGGGACTCATCAGAAGCCAATGGGGGCCCGGCTGAGAAGATGAGTGTAGTGGCCTGCGGAAGCAGCCCACAGACCGCCAAACGTAACAACTAGATTACAAGGAATAGCTATAATCCAGGGTAACAGCTTTGCTGCTTGTTACAGACTGCTAAATACACCATCAGGAACCTCTACAACCTATGCCTACCATATATAAGAAATTGAAAAACATTTCCCTATCAAATCCTACAAACAACATCTCCGATCTAGCCATCAAGAACAAATTACCATCTAAACAGGCAACAGGACAAAGGCATTCAAACTTAACATAAAGGAAGTGCAAGATTTAACAAAAAAAAACATATAGGTACACAAGCTGCCAACTCCTCAGCTATCACAGACCAGAAATAAATGGATCATGTCTTGTCTAATGTAAGAAATGCTCTAACAAGTAATATGGGAAGGAAAGCAAATAGACTCTCCAAGCCAGGATGAATCACCATTAATATTCTATCTTACCTGAAAACCTGCACACCTGTGAGACAGCAATTCTCCCATCCCGGACACTCATTCTCATTTATTACTCCTTAAAAACACAGGAAACTAACACAAGAATTCACGGGAGTTGTCTGTTGGATGTAAAATAATAATGGGCTGAGCCAAGTTAATAGATTGATGTTCAGCATCACTTAACCAGATATGTCTGATCCTATCCAGCGAAGTGGTGCTGTTTCAATATTCAGCTATGATCAGTGGCTACCACTTATCTGGTAACTTTTATCCTGCTAAAAAATTATCTGGATAAGCAAAGGGCAGGAGAAAGTATTCCAGGGCAGAGCTACTTATCTGTCTAACTTAGGCCTGGATTTAATAAGCTGTGTTATAGCTATAATACGTGATAAACAGCGTTAAACTTAATCACTGTATATTATGCAATATCACCATACTGCGGACATATCACGCGATATCATCAAAGATTTCCTCCCCATATTGAAATAAGTTGCTTTGCATGTATTTGCATACATAAAATTTCCTATTGCATGCATCGTAGCTCATCAATAATCAATTCCATGCAAATAAAATAATGCGACTGATTTTGAAAAATCACATTCAATCACATTTCAGGGCGATTATTTGTTCCTGGCGATATCAAGATGCTAACGCACATGCCAATGTCCCCAGGAGGCATGTTAAAGAGACAGGCCTCAGTAAAAGTGCATCTCCTCAAAATGCAGAAATGACCCCAGCGGTCTTGGTACCCCCCCCCCCCCCCCCCCAGGTTGCCTGCTGAAGTGGATACGCACAGTTAAAAAAGGGTAAAACTGCCCCTACCCATACCCCTCCCCTTTACAGTAACCCCCCCCCTCCAAGACCCCCTGGTAGGAAGAAGCCTTCCCAGGTGCCCCCACAACTCCTTTCCCCCTAGGAGGGGTGGAGTTCACCGTATGAATTTGTAGCTTTTTTTTTTTTTAATTTTGAAGTTCCGCGCCGCTGGTACAGGTGGTCGGGGATGGGTGGGGACTCAACAGGCCCCCAGGGGACAATTTTACACTTTGCAGGGGATATTACATTGGGCCTCAAGGCCCTTTTCATTTTCCCATGGGAGCTGTGGTTTTCACGCTAATGTCCTGCTGCTCCCGCAAATGCGATAAAATAACAGGAGTGACTTTTTTCTAAGTCATCTGCTTTATTTTATTTGCATAGAATTAAGTAAACAAGAGTTGATTTGCATGGAGTTACAAAATTAATTCATGCAAATCACATACAAAGAAGCTCATTTTAATAGGGGGTAGTTTTATGTTAAAATATTGTGCATTATCACTGCGATATGGCGATTTTACATTTAACCCGTGATATCTCCTTGACCTAAGTTAGCTCTGCTCTGCAATGTCCGTGCCTCACCTTGGACTCATCCAGCTGAGCATCATTTTTCTGGCTAAGTCTGAACTTAGCTGTACATATAGTGCTGAATATTGGACTCTAAGGAGTTATTCGGCTAAATTTAGAGGGGTGAAAATAACACCCCTTAGAGTAGGTTGTATACAGACGTAGCCACTAATACACAGAGTAGTGCTCCATCTTTTTCTTTCTTTTAATCCTTAGCTTGTATCAATAGAGGATCTACTTACAATAAATTATCAATATTACGGTTTTGTTTAAATCCAATATTTTTTCTCCACAGACCAACCTCTGGAGACCAGAGTGGCAGACCTGGAGGTGCTGAGGCAGACAGAGAGGTATATAGAGAAGACCTTCAGAGTCATATTAGAGTGGTCCTAACTCTAATCTAGCAGCGCTTGTGCTGCTTTGGAGGAGCAAGACCAACTGGCAGGAAACCATCACCTTGGTGTGGCAGGAAGTGATCCTGTAGTTAGGACTTACCCTCCAGGCAATACTTTATCCTCTTGCATCGAGGATGTGACTCCACTGCCTGTGCCCAAGAGGGAAGGGTTAAGATGGCTGTTGTAGTGGGTGATTTGGTCATTAGGAAAGTAGATAGCTGGGTGGCTGATGAATCGCTTGGTAACTTACCTGCCTGGGGCAAAAGTAGTGGACCTCATGAGCCAACTAGATAAGATTTTAGAGAGTGCTGGGAAAGAGCTGGCTGTCGTGGTACATATGAGTACCAATGACATAGAAAGATGTAGGAAGGAGGCTAAATTTAGATTGTAACAGGTGAATTTTAAAAGCCGGGTCCACACATCAATTAGGGGATGCACGAATATTTTGAGCCAGAGCGCGCCAAGCAGGTTTTAAAAGCCGCCTGGATACACGCGTATCTCCCATTGTGTGAAAAAATACAGATTTTCCAAAAAGGGGCAGAGCATGGGCATTCCTGGATTTTACCTTGAAATGAGCGCATAAATGCTTACGCACACGGGTGCACGCTAGAGTTCCCTGTCATGTAACTTCTGCTATGGATGAGGAGTAAGGGGTAAAACAAAAAAATACAGGCAGCTCGGCAAGATTTTAAAGGAGGGGAAGGGAGGTTATTAAACCAAGGGGATTTGGACGTCCTGTCCCTTAACTGGGTGAACTGGGAATGAACTGGTAAAATGGGCCATGATGGTGGTGCTCGTGCCTTTTAAAATGCTCCCACTTACATCGTAGAAGCGGGATTTACGCACATATGTGCGTGTCCACTTAAAACGAAGCGCTCATGAGTGCACAGCAAGGCTATCTTATAACGTGCGTGCATATAAGCATGTATGTTATAAAATAGCTGTGTCCCTGGGTGTGGGCCAATGAATGTGAGTACATGTGTGCCTGCACGCTGCTTTGAAAGTTACCATCTAAGACAACTTTCAAACAAACACATGCGGTGGCATATATGTGTATATGTGGCCAGATGCAAATTTACTATAGTATTTTATACAATGCATATATGATTCCTATGTATGTATTTATATGGGAACATATGCATGTGGGTAGGCTTCTGCACATATTCATGTATCTGTAGAAACCACATATATCAATGCATTGAGCGCAAACTTTACTCTCCTATTTTAAATATATACATGCATAAAAATAAAATAGGATTTACTTGCATAAGTCAGCTTTTACACACGTAAGTCAATGTATTTTTAAACATACTCTCGTTAGTGAAATTACCAGTTTTACCAATTAGCCCACTAGTACACCCAGTCCTCCTTCAGCTTCTTGAGCCCATGGGCGAGCATCCATAGTGCACAGTGGTGCACAGGCACCACCAACTTTAAAATAGGGTGTGCCATGCACCACCAGCTGCCTGGCAGCCTCAGAAGAGAGGCTCTGTCATAGGGCTGCAGTGTGAACATCCAGAGGTGCAGTGACAGAAAAGCGGAACAGGCCTACGAGGCCACCAGGGGACCCCGTCTTGCCAGCTGCTGACAAGAGGAGCAGGACTGGGAAGAGGAGCAGGACTGAAAGGCCACCAGTGGATTCTCATCCCACTGGCAGCCGAGAAGAGGAGCAAACCCAGGAGGATGCTGGTGGACCTCATCCTATTGGCGGCCAAGAAGAGGAACAGGCCTGGGAGGACACCGGAGGCCGAGAAGTGGAAGGAGCCCATTCTCCCACTCTTCTAAATATGCCTGCCCTCTGGCATTCAAACCATGTACGGCCAGTTGGTGCTCTATGCTGATTTCATGTATCATGAGATCAGCCTAGAGGAAGTGCAAGCCCCGTGAATTTTGAATACTACAGGGCAGGCACAACAAGGAACAGCATCAGCAGAATGACTCCCCCCCCCCCTTCTGCTCCTGATTTTGTCTTTGGTGTGTGTGAATGGTAGCCTGCCTAGGGGTGTGTGTGTGTGCGCGTGCGCATGCATGTGCCTGTGAGAGCCTATGTGTGACACACCAGGCCCCAGATCACTAATACACCACCTACTGGGCAAACAGAACAAGGCAGACTACTACAAATCCCTAGAAATAAACTACACACTGGTTAAAATACTGCACCTCTGTCACACATGCACATCACAGCCAGACCCTTATCTAATATAGAATAAGGAACTACAAATTAGAAACAGAAACATGCAGGCAAAATTGAAATGGAAAGCCAGAGAAACCAGTCTCTGTGAACTCTGGAATACCGATGAAAAAGCAAAATACAAATATATAAGAAATGTACATTCCTAAAGAAGGCATATTTCAATTGCTGAAAGGCAAAATAATTTTTTTTACCTTTGCTATCTGATTTTATTTTTCTATTTGGTTGATCCCAGTCTATTTTTTCCCCTTGTCTGTCTTTTTCTTATTCCTTTTTCAGGATCTATTTTATTCTTTCTGTTTCTTCTCTCTCCTTCTGTCTTCTTTCCTTCCTCATTTATACACACAATGTTATGCGTGCCGCCCACAGCAGACCCGCGGCGCGGCCCTCTCACCTTCTCACACGGACTCCAGCTCCTGGTTCCTCTTCACTGGCGGCGGTGGGCTGCCAGCTCCAACCTCGGGTCACTTCTGGTGCCTCTGGCTCTGCCAAGGTCCCCAGTGTTACCAGCCAAGATGTCCTTCCTCATCGGGCTTCTCCACGTGGCCTGCGGAGAGATGCCCTCATCAGCGCCACGCCCCTCCCTAGGCACACGCGCGCGCATCATTAGTTCTTTTAAAGGGCCCACGGCGGGAACCTGGCCGCAGCCGCGGATGCTGACATCAGACTCTTCATTGTATAAAAGCTCAGGCCTCGCTCCATAGCGTTGCCTTTGCAACAGGTCTCCTCGTACTCGTTGCTGATAGAGAATCCTCTCTACGTCATGTTCCTGATTCCTGTGGTTCCCGGTTCCTGTCTTCCTCGTACCTGTCTCGTCTATGTGTTGGACCGACTCTTTGGATTTTGACTCTGCTTTGCTTGACTACTCTTCAGCCTATCTCCAGCCCCGGACCTTAGCCACGCTTGACTACACCTGCCTTCTCCATGCTCTGACCATTGCCTTGATTGACTACGCTACAGACCTCTCCGTGTCCAGAGTTTTACATCGCTTGCCATGACCTCCCCCCATTGCCGGCTCTGATCCTAGCCTGTCTGTGATGCTCCTCTCACCTATCCTCTGGCCTTTCTTTGCTTGAGCTCCTCCAGTTACCTTCTGTTCCTTTGGTGCCCGAGTTCCTGTACCGAACCCAGTCCAGGGTAGGACAACGCCACCTATCGGCTGATGCCTCTGGGCTGAACCACTTCTCTTTACTAACCTCGAGGCCCACCTAAGTCCTGCCGGCCCTAGCACCCAAAGGCTCAACCCGAGGGGAATGAGAGCTGGTATAGGTGAAGCTCCAGCGGCCTCTAACTTCAGCCCACTCCACCTGCTGATGGTGGAGACCCATAAGGGTTGCGTCAACTCTCCAACGCTAAACACACAGGCTCTCTCTCATATGTGTGGTCTCACACACTGTTGCAGAGGCGGACCCCTGGCCCGAGGTGGTGTTGGCGCCACCCATGGGGGAAGCCCCCACGGGTTCCCCCCGTCGGGAGGCGAGGCCAAGCGGGAAGCGGAGGCCAACTGGAGCTTCGCCACTACCAGCCCTCGTTCCCCTTAGGTTGAGCCCTTGGGTACCGGGGCCGGCTGGACTTAGGCGGGCCTCCGAGTGGTTGATCATGGAGCAGATGTCCAGAGGCAAAGTGCCAGGTGGCAGCAGAGATGAAGGTTTCCAGAAGGAAGAGGCAAGATCCAAGGTCGGGTCCAGACGAGAGTCAGGGCAGGCAGCAAGAGACAAGGTCAGGTCCAAGCAGAGGGTGGAGGCAGGTGGCTAGAGACAAGATCAAGTTCGAGCAAAGTGTCAAAGCCAAGGAGTACCGTCAGATGGTAAGCAGGATCAGGGACAGGAGCTGGAGCAGGAACTGGAGCTGGAACAGGTACTGGATCAGGAGCTGGAACTGGAGCAGGTACTGGAACCGGAACTGGAACAGGAGTAGCAACAAAGCACATGACAGAGAAGCGTGGAGTCCTGTTGCCAAGGCAGGCTCTGAATGTCTGAGCCTGCCTTATATAGCTGGTTGATGTCATCATCTGGGGCCGCGGGAGGCTTTCCCGCCATGGCCCCTTTAAAGTCCAGAGAGGCACGTGCGCGGGTACACCTAAGGCTGACGGGCCAGGGAAGAAAAAGTGGCAGCGTCTCCCTGTGGCACACGTGGGGAGGCCCGGTCAGCCCTGGAGGGGGCTGCAGCGGCACAGGAGGGTCCCGGGAACACAGAGGAAACGCAAGCATGTAGGCGGCTGCCTACCACCGCTAAGGAGGTCGGGCCAGCTCCGGGGACCCGGCGTCGGGGGTGAGTGAGTCCGGCTGTGGGCCTGCCAAGGCCAGGGAATGCAACACAAATAAGCTTTATCTCACACAGGATCCCACTCTTGCATGCTGTCTCTTTCATAAGGCTCTCATTCTCACATGCTCTTACATGCAGGCTTCCATTCTCAAAACACTCATACACAGGCTCTCACTCTTATATGCTCTGTCACACACAAACATATGCTCTCTCACATGCAGATTCCCACTCCAGTACATATGTACACACACAGGCTCTCACTCTTACATGCTCTCATATGCAGGCTGCCACTTTCTCACACACACACACACACACAGGCTTTCACTCTTACATGCTCTCTTACACAGCTTCATATTCCCACACAAACACACAGGTTCTCACATGCTTTCTCTCACTTCTATACATATGTACACACACACAGAGGCTTTCATTCTCACATGCAAGCTGCCACTATCACACACACACATATAATGTGTATGTGAGGGAGAGAGAGTGCCTGTGTGTGTGAGAAAGAGGGAGTTTGGTGTGAGAGCATTGGCATGCATATGAGAGAGGGAGTGTATGAAAGAATGAATGTGTTAGTATGTGTGTGAATGAGAGAGACAGAGGAGATAGTTTGTGTGGCCCTACCTCTCCCAATGTACAATAACCTCAGGGTAAGTGGAAATCAATAGATCTCAGGTATTGACAGCAGGAGATTTTTTTAATCCTTATTAGTTTTAACTATTGGGTATAATTTGATGTTTCTGTTGTTTTGAAATAGTTTATTTTTTTGGGGGGGGGGAAATATTAGAACATTTTAAATTATTGGATGTTTTATTCTTTAGGGGCCCCCTATTCAAAGGACATTCATAATTAGGACTTATGCAGCCAAGAAGTGGCTGCTGAATATGCGCTTACGTTTAACGCCCGCTGCTTAGCTGCATAAATCCTTTATGTGGCTAAAAGGTTAGCTGCATAAGTTGTGGGCAGATCGACTCAGCCACATAACTTATGTGTCTAAGTAGTGATATTCAGTCTTAGGTGCATAAGCTAACTGACTATGGACTAGATTCATCAAAATAAAACAGAGTGTGATAACTTTTCAGTAAGTGCCACAATTGGGGAGAGAGAGAGAGACTAGCTCTAAGGCCCTCATTCTAGGTAGGTATTTATACCTCTATATGAGGCCCATCTAGTTACTCGAGATGAGGTTTAGGTATTAGTGTGTGGGTTAGGGGCCACTTTGACATTCAGAGTGAGACGTACGAACAGAACAGTGCTCTCTTGTGAAGATTTGATGTCCTTCGGAGTGAGGAAACTCACCCAAAGATGAGATTTGTGCAATGTTCTCTCAACCTAGCTTGATGGACTCTCTACCTGCAAAAGCCCATAACGCAGCTTGGAAAATAACCCCCTGCCCATAAAGGAGGTCTAACTTAGCCAGTTATAACATCCAGCCAAATTACTTAAATGGCCAGCTTTCAATATTGGCAGCAGATGTTTTAAAATATATTATTGGTATTTGGTAAATATTAGAACAAATTTATTCAAGTTTTAAAAACATTTTTGGATGTTCGTCAGCTGTTTTGACATTTATTCTTTTTATTAGTATAGTTTTAATATTATGATGTTTTATATCTGTTGGACAAAGGTGAACTGGTAGATGTAGTATATTTGGATTTTCAAAGGCGTTCAACAAAGTCCTGCATGAGAGGCTTCTAAGAAAACTAAAAAGTCATGGGATAGGAGCCGATGTCCTTTTCTGGATTGCAAGCTGGTTAAAAGACAGGAAACTGAGAGTAGGATTAAATGGTCAATTTTCTCAGTGGAAAAAGGTAAACAGTGGAGTGCCTCAAGGATCTGTACTTGGACCGGTGATTTTTATATATTTATAAATGATCTGAAAAGGGGTATGATGAGTGAGGTGATCAAATTTGCAGATGACACAAAATAATGCAGAGTAGTTAAATCTCAAGCGAATTGTGATAGATTGCAGGAGGCCCTTGTGAGACTGGAAGATTGGGCTTCCAAATGGCAGATGAAATTAACGTGGACAAGTGCAAAGTGATGCATATAGGGAAAAATAACCCTTGCTGTAGTTACACAATGTTAGGTTCTATCTTAGGAGTTACCACTCAGGAAAGAGATCTAGGCATCATAGTGGATAATACATTGAAATCATTGGCTCAGTGTGCTGTGGTGATCAAAAAAGCAAACAGAATGTTAGGAATTATTAAGAAGGGAATGGAAAATAAAACAATGGATGTCCTAATGCCTCTGTATCACTCCATGGTGAGACCAGGTCATGAATACTGTGCAATTCTGGTCGCCACATCTCAAAAAAAGATATAGTTGCACTGGAGAAAGCACAGAGAAGGGCGACCAAAATAAGGGGTATGGAATGGCTGCCCTATGAAGAAAGGCTAAGCAAGTTAGGGCTGTTCAGTTTGGAGAAGAGACAACTGAGGTGGGATATAATAGAGGTCTATAAAATCATGAAAGCACTTGAACAAATTAATGTAAATTGGTTATTTACTCTTTCAGATAATATAAGGACTAGGGGGAACTCCATTAAATTAGCAAGTAGCTCATTTAAAACAAATCTAAGAAAATTCTTTTTCACTCAGAGCATAGTTAAGCTCTGGAATTCATTGCCAGAGGATGTGGTTACAGCAGTTAGTGTAACTGGGTTTAAAAAAAGGTTTGGATAAGTTCCTAGAGGAAAAATCCATAAACTACTATTAATTAATAAGCAGTAGTAGCTTGAGATTTATTTAATGTTTGGGTACTTGCCAGGTACTTGTGACTTGGATTGGCCACTGTTGGAAATAGAATACTGGGCTTGATGGACCCTTGGTCTGACTCAGTATGTTCTTATTGTATTGCTTGATGTTTTGAAAGGAATGATGATCTTTCTGTTTTTCCATTGTTGCACTGCATAATAATATTCGGGCTAGTGGTTTCCAGTACAGTTTTTGTATTTTGTATTTGGTGAGGGTCTGTCTGTATTTGAAAGGCGCAGTTCTTGTGTAACTTGATTTCTTGCTGTGAAAATGATGGTACTTATCACTGGCTTTTATGGCATTATGGCCTTCTCATCCTCATTCCTATTTTAAACAGAAGTTTGTCCTTTATTAATTTTATTTCACGCAGAAAGTGGTTTTGAATGTTCTTGCAGAAAATATTTTTTTGTAACTGCTGTTACTAGATAAAATTACTATTTTAAGGGGTAGACTTAGCCAATGTTCCCTTTAAGGATTGAGTTGCTGTGAGGTTAAAATTGATAGGCTTTCTGCATCAAAGAAAGTAGTGCTCGCAAGGTAATGTAGGAAGGTGGACTGTGTTCTAGAGCACCTGGCAGCAGCAAATTTTCTGGTGCACCACAAACTTCAGCAGTCACCCTATGCCCCTGTGTGTGTATATATATATATATATATATATCCTGGATTTCTTAGCCTCAGTTAAAGTCTCTTGCCAACCAATCAGCTTTTGAACCAGTTGCCAAGCAATGAGGCAACCACACTGCCAAAAAGTGGCTCAAATACAGACACACACAAACATACACACATTCTGCTATGGTTCTGCTGCACATGTGCTTACTTAGGGGTAGATTTTAATAAATGCATACCAGATTTTATAATCCGCGCACACATGTGCATGTGGCGCGCGCAAAGGGGGGTGGAATTAAGCAATTTTCACGTGACGACGCATCCTGGGCTTCCCCGGTTCCCTACCCCCTACCCTAACCTCCCTTCCCCTTCCTCTTTCCTCCCCACCCCCTAAATCCTTTCTCCTACCTTTATTTATTTTTGTTTTGTTTTGTTGTGTACTGCTCCAATGGAGCAGTAGCAACTTGCACGTGCCGGCTTCCCTTTCCTGGCACAGCGGCAAACAGCCACTGTACCAGCCGCCTCCAGCCTCTCCCTGCCCTCCTTTATCTGGGCCCGGCACTTTGGCGAGTAATGGGGGTTATGCACGCGGCTGGGGCCCCTTTGAAGATGTGGCCTGCTATGCGCGTAACCCCCCTTTTTATCACGCACGACGTTTTGAAAATCTAGCCATTAGTGAGTGCCTTCTGCATCGTTATGTAACGTTCTTGCTTACCTGCAGCATCTCTTCCCTTCTTCACCCCTTCTTGGCACCCCCACTCTCCAGGAGATTCAATGGTTGCACAGCCAGCCTCTCAGAGCTCAGCCCAGCCACTTCAGACAGAAGCCTCACTAAAAATGCACAGGCATTTCCTCCTGGCTCACTTCCTCCCTTTCTGTGACTGCAGCATTTAGATGAATAACTTGTGAGTTATTGGACTATGTGCTAACTTTTGAATATTTCAGTCACTTAGCATTTCGGATTGGAGTTAGGTTAAGCAGAGAAGTTATCTGGCTAACTCTGATCAGGCTGTAGAGTAGTCCTAAGGTTAGCTGGATAGTTATCCTGCTATCTTTTAAGATAGTCAGGTATATTTAATGGTGTGCTTGCGCCGCTGAATATCCTGCCAAAGTTAGCCAGATAGGTTTATCCGGCTAACTCTGCAAGCTTGCCAGTGGCTGAATATTACCCCCTAAGTCAAGGGGAATGCAGGAACTTCCTTTTTTGCCTATAATTTTTTAAGGGTTCCTACCACTAGTTAATGATAAGAAAACCCTTGTAAAGAATATGATTCAGTAAATTGAGGTACAATATTGTACTTGAAACAAGATTACTGCAGGATTCAAATGTCCTTCCTGAACTATTCAGTATTTTCAGAGTTCACTACACTGCAATAACTTTCTGTTTGTTTTTTTGTAGACTGACTCGACTAGCCTTATCCCATCCTACAAATCATATTACCTCCTTTGCTCATCTCATTATCCCTTCCCTCTTCTCCCTCCAAATATCTCCACCAGAGACTGCATCCAGTGTTAATGCCACCTCCTGTCTCATATGCCCAGCTTACGTCATCTATCTGGATGACCGGTTCCAGCTATTGGCACAGCACCCTCTCAATTGTCTTACGTTTGCATCTCTTATGTGGTCAATATCATCTGCCTTATCTCCGTCATCTGCCCACTCCATTACATATCTCAATCCTTTGTCAGGCATTCCCAGGGCTATTACATCTGCCTCACTTGCACCAGTTGATAATCACTTTGTAGATTCTAGGGATGTGAATAGTTTTTTGACGATTTAAAATATCGTCCGATATATTTTAAATCATCAAAAATCATTAGAGGCGATATTTAATAGGAATTCCCCCGATTTATCGTCAAAAATCGTAAATCGGGGGAAGGGGGAGGGCGGGAAAACCGGCACACTAAAACAACCCTAAAACCCCCCCCGACCCTTTAAAATAAATCCCCCACCTTCCCGAACCCCCCCAAAATGTCTTAAATTACCTGGGGTCCAGTGGGGAGGTCCTGGTGTGATCTTCCACTCTTGGGCCACGGGTGCGTTGATAGAAGTAGCGCCGGCGCCATTTTGGTTCCTGTCCCCCGACGTCACGAGCGTAGGAGATCGCTCCCGGACCCCCGCTGGACTCCCAGGGACTTTTGGCCAGCTTGGGGGGGCCTCCTGACCCCCACAAGACTTGCCAAAAGTCCAGCGGGGGTCCGGGAACGACCTCCTGCACTCGAATCGTGTTGCCGTATTGCAAAATGGCGCCGGCCATACGGCGCCATTTTGCTTACATAACGGGTCAGGAGGCTCCCCCCAAGCTGGCCAAAAGACCATGGGGGTCCAGCGGGGGTCCGGGAGCGATCTCCTACGCTCGTGACGTCGGGGGACAGGAACCAAAATGGCGCCGGCGCTACCTTTGCCCTGTCATATGACAGGGCAAAGGTAGCGCCGGCGCCATTTCTATCAACGCACCCGTGGCCTGAGAGTGGAAGATCACACCAGGACCCCCCCACTGGACCCCAGGTAATTTAAGACATTTTGGGGGCTTTCGGGAGGGTGGGGGATTTATTTTAAAGTGTCGGGGTGGGTTTTAGGGTTGTTTTAGTGTGCCGGTTTTCCCGCCTTCCCCCGATTTACGATTTACACGATATTTAAAAAAACAAAACCGTGACGATCCGATTCCCTCCCCCCCAGCCAAAATCGATCGTTAAGACGATCGATCACACGATTCACATCTCTAGTAGATTCCTTTCCTACAACTGTTCCACATGCAGCTACATCTACCCCACCTGAACCAACTGACTATTTTTGTCTAGACTGCTCTCCTGCAGCTGTTTCACCAGCAGATAAATATAGTCCATGTAAACCAACTCTCAATTGCTGTGTAGATTACACAGGCAGCTACAGTTGGCAAACATGAATCAGCCAATAACTGCCCTACCACTGCATATGCCCCTTCTCCCATGCCTGTATGTACAGGTTTTAACGTTCTGAGAAATTATCTGCAATGGAGGAGAGCAGCAAGGTGACTAGAAGAAGCAATAAGTCAGGTAATCAGTGATCAGTGCTGGCAAATCTGGTGAACACTTCTATTAATACTCGGGAGAAAGCAGTAACTCAGAGTCTCCATTGCATTTCAAGTGTATGTACAAAGGGGGAGGCAGGGAGCTACAAGGAATTGGTTAAATACTTTAAGATTCTAGCCTGAGTTCTGGGATTATGATGTCATTTGGATTACTGTAAAATGTTGCATCACGAGACAAAGAATAAGGGACCTATTTACTAAAGTGTATTAATGCACTTGAGTAAATAAGCCCCTAGGTGTAAGAGCTACCTATGGATAATGTTTCAGCCGGTAGGACGAAAGAGGCTTTGAGAAAGTTTAGACATTT
This sequence comes from Rhinatrema bivittatum, assembly GCF_901001135.1. Lineage (NCBI taxonomy): Eukaryota > Metazoa > Chordata > Amphibia > Gymnophiona > Rhinatrematidae > Rhinatrema > Rhinatrema bivittatum. The sequence goes on from NC_042621.1 coordinate 106,498,614, forward strand.
CTTCCCACTTTCCCTGCTCCGTTCCATTCACATACACAGTGAAATATGAAAACATTGCAATGCATCAGTGAGGGAAGCTGATACAATGATGTGCAAAATTCCGGGGGTTTCAGAAGTCAGGTTGAAAAACATGGCCATAGCCTAGTGAGAAGACTGGCATCAGCCGTAGTCAGTCACTGCAGGAGGAACCCAAATAACGATGTTCTTTTCTGAAGATTAAAGCCATCAGTCTGGTCTGCAGTAGTTCAATTTCATCAGCAGCTCTACAGTTTAGGATTAATCTGAATTGGTATCAATAGACCCAGGGGGAGGCAAAGTAAATGTAGCGCTTTCTGTAATGCGATATAAACTCAGAAGATTACTTTCAAAACTGGTCACGAGCGCCCATTTACAAGTGTATATGGGTGCACGCAAAGTTGCTTCTGTATTTTATAACCTGCATGGAAACGCTATGTGCAAGTTATAAAATACGAGTTCATATGCACAGAGAAGTGCTCACGTATGTAAAAACCATGCGCCTCACAAGTTTGGACTTATCCAGATAAATGTTGATTTATCCGGTGAAGTAGCAACATGTAGTCAGTTAAGTCCGAAAAGCACTACTTTGATAAGTAGTGCTATTCAGACTTATCCAGTTATGTAAGCCTGCTGGTACTTAGCCGGATAAATCTGAATATAGCCAGATAAGTGCCATTACATATCCGGATAAGTTGTAATTCATCCATCTAAGTAGCGGCAAAGACACTACTTCGCAGGCTAAGTTGGAATTTAGTCAAATAAGTATGTGGAAATGATATACCCATGCATTTGTACTTCAAATTTAAAAAAGATACACGAGTGGGTTTACTCATGGTAATTAGATGCTTTTACCCCCTGTAAGTCAGCTTTTCCACACATTGTCAGGGGATTTTATAGCATGCATGCAGCAATGAAATAGCCCATTGTATTAATTAGTTTAGCGGTTTGCCAGTCCAGCTGCAGCTCATGAACACCCTCCTGGCCGTTCAGCCTAAAGTCCCCCCATTTAACCCAGACTCTCTACCCAGTCATTTTTTCACTTTTATGATGCTTACGATCATTTACATCCGATACTGAGCAGAAGTAAATAAACACAAATAAAAGACTTAGTAGTGTCACTTTGGCAGGTTTTAAAACAGCAACTTATTTGTGTAAATGTTGGCCCCGTCCTGGAACACTCCTGACACGCCCCTTTTTAACACCTGCAAAGTTACTTACGGACCCCGATGTACATGTGTATATTGCGGTTTTGAAAATGACATGGATTTGCGTAGGCGCTATTTTATGCATGCAAGTGCTAAATTTGACGCACGCATTATTTGAAAATTCACCTTTCAGTGAGTGAAACTGTTTTCCCTGTCTGATTTACAGAGCAACAAGAGCTGAGCAGGAGAAAAATAAGCACAGAAAGCGCAGCTGGTAACTAATAATAATCTCAAAGTATTTTTACTAGTGGACAGATCGCAGCCATCCATTTACAAGCCCTCACCAAGTGCAAACAATACAGACAATGAGGTCTCTAGACAGAAGTATTTGGGGGCAGCAGAGGTCAAGCTAAGTATGAAGGAGGGCAATACGCTCACCTCCACAGCATGGCTCCCTGCCTTTAAATTGGCTATAAAAGCACAATAAGAAAAAGTCCCAAGGGCCTTCTGCGTAATGTTAATAAAGCTGGCCAGTTTCAACCTTGTAGTAAAACTATTATTAAAATTGATAGCCTCAATCTACAGATATGAGAGTGAAGTCTGGAATGTGTACAGGAAGGGACAGAATCTCATTATAAATTCTACACCTCCACTTCTGTAACTCGTTCCACCTCCACAGAAATTCCCCCAACAATGGACCTTGAATGTTTCCCCTTAGAACTCAATCAACCACCAGCAAATTCACTCTATAAAGCCACTGAATATTATATATGCAGTACATAAAAAATGCATTGGTAAAATATATGTCACCGTCATGTACTTTTGATGCTAACTGCACTCTATGAAGTCCATTTTAAAAGCGCTGCTTGTGCAAAAATGCTCACGTGTGCGTATTTGGCCATGCGTGAGCATCTCAAATTTTAAAATGCTGTGAAGTATGTGCATTTATACCCGTGCATACGTCAAAAATAAGACGGTGGAAAAGGGCTGTGGCAAGGGCGTAACTCCATATTTTAAAACTGGAGACCACGGTGTGTTCAGCTTGTCAGCCGTGTAACTTTACTGCTGCTCCTGATGAGGAGCAAGTCTGTAGATCTTGAGTTTTAGGGCTCATAGGACAGGCTGAGGGGTCCTGGTCAGCTGGAGGGAGTGCAGGATGAAGAACCAGAGAGGTCTGGGAGACCTTGATATTAACTGGATAAATTGGTGGACTAACTGGAAAAACTGGGATGTCCCTTGTGCGAGCATATTATAAAATCTGCTTACATATATGTGTAAATGCCGGCAAAGTCCTATGAACATAAGCACATAAGATGTGCCATACTGGATCAGGCCAAGGGTCCATCAAGCCCAGCATCCTGTATCCAACAGTGGCCAATCCAAGTCACAAGTACCTGGCAAGTACCCAAACATTAAATAGATCCCAAGCTACTATTCCTTACTGATTAATAGCAGTTTATGGACTTCTCCTCTAGGAACTTATTCAAACCTTTTTTAAACCCAGTTACATTAACTGCCGTAACCACATCCTCTGGCAATGAATTCCAGAGCTTAATTATGCATTGAGTGAAAAAGAATTATTTCTGATTTATTTTATGAAAGATACACAACGTACATTTCCTTGTGTGATCTCTTAAAATTGGGCAAATACTTATGGAACAATCTTTTTATTATTAATGTTATCATTGGTAGCTGTCCCAATATCACACACAAAAATGCTCAACACAAAAGCTAAAGAATTACAAATGGTCCCAAACTAGAACAAATGAAATATATGCTAATACATTCTCCATCCAATATTCCAGAAACTCCTCCCATTCCACCAGCCCCCCCTCCCCAATCCCCCTAACTATCTATAAAACTACTACGGTAGCTACATGGAGAGTGAATTTAGAATATCACTCCGAAGGCATAGTGATAGGTTGTCCAGGAATATTTTCCATGTCTGAAGAAACGTTTTCCTCCAGGCCATGCAAGACTGCTGTGTTGACATTTTCTCCATAATCATGAGGGTGTGCCTCTGGTTTTTCCATATTGTCAGGAGGGTGATTCAGATTTCAACCATTGAACAAGAATATATTTCTTAAGCACGATACAGGATCTCCGTAAAAACTATAAAGAATACCCATTGAACATATCAAAATTCTCATCAATATCTAAAAGACAAAAAAGTGCATTAAATGTAATGATCTGCCCAAGCCAATCAGAGATGAGTGCAAAAACAGATTCTCAAAATACAGCAATCCAAGGTCAGCACCAGAAGCAATGCAGATAACTCCCTTCAGGACAATCACATTTAGGACATTTAAAATGCACCTCCCGACAATCTGGTAAAACATATGATGGTAACATTTAAACAGCTGTGCGGGTGTACATGTACATGTGTATACCAGCTCACGCTAATGGTTGCAGCCATTTTATAACTTGTGTGTATATGTGCCCATGATATAAAAATTACTGTACGTGCGAACGTGTGCATGCAATTTTATATGGACGCGCGCATGTGTGTGCAAATGCCAGCTGTACCGTGTAAGTGGGGGTATTTTATTAGATATGTGGGCTGACGCAATTACCAATTTCCTCAGTCCGTTTCCAGTTCACCCAGGTAAAGGATAGGTCTTCCTAACCCCCCTAGTTAATATGTCTCCCTTTTATTCTTTTAGCCCCAACCCTTAAACCCCGCTAACTAGCCTCATATGTTTTGTTTCAATACTTATACGCCATCCATAGCAGAAGTAAAGTTACATGGTTGGGGATCCCGGCGTGCGCTTGTGCGCTTAAATATTTATGCGCACATTTCAAGGGACCGTCCTGAAACCCCCATGACCCACGCTTGCCCCGCCCCTTTTAAATCTTTTTTATTTGGGCACATACTGGGGAGATACGCGCATACTCATGCACTTTAAAAAATCTGCGTGGCGTGTTCTGGCATGAAGCATGCACATATCTCCCGTCTTTGGCATGTGCTGAGCTTTTAAAGTTCACCTTTATACATGCAAGTGCACGCAGGATTTAAAATTGCAGTGTATCTCTGCTCGCACGCAGATACGTACATGTATGGGCACCCACGCGCTCATTTTAAAATTGACCTGTACATTAGAGTGAGTCACGTGTTCTTGAAAAACGAGAGTGAATAATGTGTTCTTGAAAAACACGTCGAAGATATAATCATAGGCCACAAAGAATGCTTTTTTTGTTTGTCAAGATATGCATATAAAAAAATGATCTTTTGAAGGCTTTCCTCTTTTCCCTCAACACCAGCCCAACATTGATCCAATGTTTCATTATTAAAGAGTTTCTGAAAACACTGCTGTCAGCGTCCGAGAGTCTGTGACTATCTGACTGAGAGAGTCTGTGAGTCTCGGACGCTGACAGGAGTTGTGTGGCAGGAACTTAACTTCATTATTCCTTGACTGATCAGGTAGTGACTCCTCTGCTTGGGCCCAGGCCAGCAGTGCTTCAGCACAGCTGCAACCGTAGCATCTTTTCTTGATCCTGATGCCTAAATTTAGGCCAGTGGGAATCTTTCTTATGGAATTGGAGGGGACGAGGGTGAGGGGGGTTTATGTCAGGCCACCAAGGTCCTCTGATCTTGACTGCATCTCGATAGAATGTTTAGTGGCATGACCATTATAGACAGCATTACCATGATCCACAACCAAACTAGCAAAAAAAACCCAAATAAACTGTGAGCATTGTATCTGTGAGATAGATATACACAGGACCCGAAGAAGATAGGACTAACACTACCATACTTTCTTTCAGTTTCTTGAATATTTTTATATACTTCTGTGCAAGAATACCTGACGAAGACTTAAATGAAGGTACTGCCATTGTAGTACTACACAGTGCTGAGAGTCAGTCAGGTACTGTAAAAATTGCAGGGGTGGGAAAACCTTTAGCACAGTCTGGTTTGGGGGAAGCAGTAAGGGTCTGGGATGTGAGGGAGAGGGAAAGGGAAAGGGGCAAACAAGAGGGGGGTCCTCTCTGGAGGTTCAATGGGCCTGCGGCAACAGCAGCTCTGGCCCGATGATGTCACTTGGATTACAGTGCCAGAGGGGAAGGAGTGACTAAGGAATGTTCCTACCAGTGGGATGGAAGGGGTCCAGAGGGGTGAAAGGGGCCTGGAGGCCTGCACAGGAGCAGAATTATCAGCTGAGGGCAAGGAGAACATGTTGATCTGCTGGGGTAACTTTTAATTTTGAATTAATGGGGCCAGAGCCAGGAATGAAACAACGGGAGCAAAATCTCAACTAAACTTCATTGGGTTTTCTATCATTTCAGACTGGAAATGATACACAACAAAACAAGACATTTCACGGAGTTTTATCTGTCATTTGAAAATGACAACATACCTCTACTTTTGGGTTATTGCAGCAATATAATAATAGATACTGAAGTAACTAACAATGCATCACAGTGCTTAGAAACAATCAACTATTAGTGCTTTGGGGCTATTGTAGCAAGATACTGTTTCCTGCCTTGATGACTTCCATCTTCTGTCTTTATTCTGTTTTGCTCTTTAGTGATTGTATTTAGATGCCTAATAAAGGGGCCAATGCTTGGTGCCTCCCCTGGGAGCACCATGCAATATTTAAATTAGGAGGTCATGTTAGCCCCTAGCGCCTCTTTGCTAAAGAGAGCCTGAGTGTGTTGGCCCTCCTCCGATTAGGATAACAGATGCCGAGTGTTTCCCACAAAGTTATGTTTTTTTTAATATTGCAACCTAACCACAAACTATTGTGCTTGCAGGAGGAGGATCATGGACTACAAATTCCTCCAGCAACAGCAGCAGCAGGGACTGAAGAATGTGACCAACACCCAACTGTAACTTTCAAAATAAATTTTAAAAAATAAATAATTTATAAAATAAAAATGATAAAATAAAAATAATAGAAAATTAATAATAGAAAAAGAAATACAAAATTAAAAAAAACCCAAAAATTTTTAAATGAAGAATGCTACTAGAAAAAGAAATAAAAATAAAATGAATAGTACAAGAAAAATAAAAAATTTAAAACAATTTAAAATATTTATTTTTTTGTGTGTTTAAAGTGAATTTTTAAGTTAAATAATCTATTTTTAAAAACGTTTTAAATGTACTTAAGAACATAAGATTTGACATACTGGGTCAAAACAAAGGTCCAACAAACGCAGTATGCAACAGGGCCCAATCCAGGTCTCAAGTACCTGGTAAGATCCCAAGGGGTAGATAGATACCTGCTGTTTATTCCAGGGTAAGGAGTGGATTTCTGCAATTCCACCTTAATAATGGTTTAAGGACTTTTCCTCCAGGATCTTGTCTAAATCTTTATTAAATGCAGCTAAATGCAGCTAATGCGTGCATGTTATAAAATCAGGCATAGATTTGTTCGTGCCGGGTTGCGCGAACAAATCTACGCCCACACGCAGGTTTGAAGATCTGCCCCTAAGGGGTAGATTTTATAAAGTTGTGTATGCGCGTCCATGTGCACACGCTACCCGGCACACGCACATGGATGTGTGATTTTATAACATGCGTGCACAGGTGCACGCATGTTATAAAATTGGGGGTCAGTGCGCGCAAAGGGGTGCACAATTGTGCAGCGTGTATGCACAGATGCCCACGGATTTCCCCCATTCCCTCCCCCCTAACCTTACCTTCCTACCCCTTCCCATAGCCTTCCTGCCCCCAACCTAACCCCCCCAAAATTTTTATTTTACCTGTTTCGCCTGCTTGGAGGCCTGATTCCACTGTGGTTAAGGAGAAGCCCATTTATTCAGCAAAGCCCCCCCCCTCCAATTCCCCAAAATAATGCCTTTTTCCTCACAAACCTAAAACCCTCTTCCTTGCACCATTGTCTCATCCATGAATTGACTCTGGAACTCTGCCTGCCTCTGGGGTCCTACACATGGAACAGGGAGCATTTCTGAGAATGCCTCCCTGGAGGTTCTGGATTTTAACTTTCTACCTAGAATCCTAAATTTGACTTCCAGAGCCTCCCTTCTGCACTTTTCTATAACATTGGTGCCCATATGTACCAAGACAGCCAGCCCCTCCCCTGTAGTATCTAAAATTCTATTTATGTGATATGTGAGGTCCGTTGCCTTTTAAAATCCAGGTGTTTGTGTACTAAAATCATGTCTTTGAGCCACACAATGAGATACAATAGATGTCTCCATTTTCTGAAGCTTCAAACAACTACGGTGCTGAGTCTAGTTCTAAGAACACGTTTGGTTTTACCTGCATATAACATTTTGCACGGTTAAATAATTACATACAGCACACATGCTGTGGAACATGTTGTAAAAATTTCTCAGTTGGTACTTGAGTTTGGTCTTGGGATGTATAAATTCTGTAAGATGAATCATGATGGAAGAAATTCCACAATGACCACATTTAAAATGCCCTTGAGGCTGATGTCCTTCCATGGTGTGCACTGGATCATTGCCCATAATGGACAGTAGTGCCAGACTCAGGTATTCACGTCGATTCTTTCCCCATGAAAAGGTCATCCTGAAAGCACATGGAAATCAAATACCAATGTCGGCATATACATTGAACTACTTTTTAAGACAAAGGTGAATACTGAGTTACACATGTTAAAACATTTGACACCACTTTCTTAGTTCTGGTGGTGAATAACCATTCTCTGTTACAGTAAAGAGCTCTTTGGTAAATTTGTCTAACCACCTGCAATGGATGTTCATGGGCCAAAAGTCTTGCTTCCAACTCCTTTTTAAATTCATAGTACAGTTCCTCCTATATCGCAAAAATTGTGAAAATGGCAAACTCCTTTTTAACAGATTAGGATAGGCATTTGAAAAATGTAATAATGTGTTTCAGTCTGTGGGTTTCTGAAAAAGTGTTGTTGGCAATTAATATGAATAAGTTCCTATAGAATATGGTTTCTGTATTGATATCCTATTCTACCCTTAGGAGTAGATTTTCAAAGGGTTACGCGCATAGGTTACGCGCGTAACCTCCGAAAACCTACCCCAAACCCCCCCTGCGCGCGCCGAACCTATCTTGCATAGGCTGCCAGCGTGCACGGAGCCCCGGGACACGCGTAAGTCCAGGGGATTTCCTGGGGGGGCGTGTCGGGGGCGTGTCGGGGGGGCATGTCATGGCCGGCACGTCATCGGGGACGTGTCGGGGTGTATTGGGGCATGTCGCGGCCGGCGCATCATTGGGGGTGTTCCGGGGGCGTGGCTGCGGCCTCTGGACCAGCCCCCGGACCAGACCATGGTGCGCCGGTGGCCGGCCCGGCGTGCGCAAGTTACTGTATGTACCTATGCAAGATAGGCTCAGCGTGCACAGGGGGGGTTGGGGTAGGTTTTCAGGGGTTACGCGCGTAACCTATGCGCCTAACCCTTTGAAAATCTACCTCGGTGCGCGAACAAAAGTATGCGCATGCGTAGTTTTATAAAATCTGCCCCTTAAGATACAGCTGCAGGAAGCCGGTATGTATAAACCAGAAAAATAACGCGCCACGCATAAATCAAAGTGTGCCACATAAAATGACATGTGACACGCTGATGCTACTCAAAACGCGCTGACGTAACACACGATGTGATTACATATCGCGCTTAGTGAAAGTTGCCTAACCACGCCCATATTTTTATCGCGGGGGCTATTTCTGCTATATTTATAGCAATTTGATGAATCTAGGTCTGAGTTAGTTGTGAATGATAATTAAAGAGGCTGCTATTCTGGTCGGTAGTGCCTACTATGAATGGTCACTAAGTAGCATTAACTTGTATGAGGAGGATTCGTTGACTTACTGTTGGTGTTCCTCACATCCTCAGTGTTATAATTGGTATTGATATTTCTGCAGCATTTCTTTCATCAGTGCTGCTTTTTAGTTCCTGTTTTTCCCATGGGTTTCTGCATTGGTTTTTGTATGTGTTTTTTAATCTCATGTGAATTTTTAGTGCGGTTTCCTTTGCATGCCATTATGTTATTGCATTCTGCAGGGCCGCCTGTTTTACTGCACACGCTGTCACAAATTGCCACAAACAAATAGCATGGATTTTGTCATGGGTTTTATTACATTGGTCCCTTTGTCTCTGGTCCTTTGTTTGAAACCTTTGATCTGGTTTGCTCAATGGGACCAGGTCAATTTTGCAAGCTGCAAAAGGATCCCACTGTGCCTTGGATCCAAGTCCTGCAGGATTGATTAAAGAATGCTTGGAGTTATTGGCCATTCCCCTGCAGACTATTGTTAATTCATCTCTGCCAGCTACTTTTTCAGAACAGTTAAATGAGACTTTGATCTGTCCTTTTTAGAGAAACTTTCCCTGGAAAAGTCACAGACAGAGCATTGTTTCCCAACTTTCTACTGTAGGCACACTTAACCCGTTGGGTTTTCAGGATCTCTGTAAAGCATGTGCATGAAATAGATTTGCATACACTGGTGCATCCAAATCTATCTCATGCATATTCCTTGTGGATATGCTGAAAACCTGACTAGTTTGGAGTGCCCCAAGGACTGGGTAGGGAAGCGTTGTTTTACACTTGCCTGCTGTTTGATACCATTGATCATAAGAACATAAGAAATGCCAGGCTGGGTCAGACCAAGTTCCACTGAGTTACTAACACCCAGCAGATCCCCAATAGTTGATATATTTCTTGTACCTCACTCCCAGGGATAGGCGCTGGCTTTCCCAAGTTTGCCTTGCTAATAGCTGTTTATAGACTTTTCTTTCAGGAACTTGTCTAGTCCTCTTTTGAACCCCACTGTGTTAGTTGCTTTGACCATATCCTCTGGCAACAGATTCCAAACATGATTGTGTACTGAGTGACAAAAAAAAACTTCCTATAATTTATTTTAAATCTGCTGGTTGCATGGCGTGTCCCATAATCCGAGTGTTATTTGAAAGGGTAAATAACCATGCCCTTCTATGCCAATGATTTTCCCAGGACCTGTGATCTATTGTTTCTTAGTTGGACTCTTATACATTAAAGGTAAATCCATCTAAGACTGAAGTATTGCAGTTGAAACAGCCTTCCATCATGGCTACTCTCTCTCTTCTTTCCATTGATTGGATAAATCTGCCCTTACAAAAGGAAGTTCACATCTTAGGTGTGATTAAGAATTGTCATTTCACAATCTTATAAATAAAAAAGCTTGGGGGTAACGTGCACGGAGTGGCAGTTTCTACCCTTAACAGAAATGTGGGGGTAACTTGCATGGAGCGACAGTTACTACCTTGGGAAGCTTGCTGGGCAGGCTAAATGGACCATTTTGGTCTTTTTCTGCCATCATTACTATGTTACTATGTTATATCTAAAGTGTTGTATGTGTTTGTTTCTTACAACTGTGATTGATTAGGAATCAATTTTTCTTAGGACAGTCTTGCTACAATAATCCCTGTGTGTTGTTTTCTGGTCTCGGGATTCACCCACAACTGGTATCACTCACCCCCAAGATGCCCCACAGCTTCTGGCGCAGCCTGCAGACTGCCATGCTCTATCCTGCAAAAGGATGCTGTCACCATGATGCTACTACCTCTTCTTAGTGGGTCCTTCCTAGGCATGCATGCGCACAGGGGTAGATTTTAAAAGAGTTACGCGCATAAGTTATGCATAACTTATGTGCATAAGTTATGCGCGTAACCCTTTTAAAAACCCCCTGCGAGGCAGAGCCTATTTTACATAGGCTCGGCAGCGCGCGCAAGCCCTGGGACGCGCGTAAGTCCCAGGGCTTCACTAGGGGGCGTTCCGGGGGAGTGTCGGGGGTGTGGTGCTGGCCCGGGGGCGTTCCGGGGCGCGGCCGAGGCCTCTGGAACAGCCCCTGGGTCAGGTGATGGTGCGCCAGCAGCCTGCTGGCACGTGTGAGTTACACCTGCCTCTGGCAGGCGTAACTTTGTCGACAAAGGTGGGGGGGGTGTAGATAGGGCAGGAGGGTGGGTTAGGTAGGGGATGGGAGGGGAAGGTGGGAGGAGGCTGGAGGGAACGGGCAGCGCACGCACTGCTTGGCGCACGCAAGTTGCACAAATGTGCACCCCCTTGCGTGTGCCGACCCCGTATTTTATAAGATAGGCGGGCGCACTTTTAGAAAATCTATCTCACAGTGCGCCGCCACTTAAAGTCCCTGTGATGGGAATCCAAGCTGCTGGCGACATTACTCAGCTGGGTATATAAGGCCCAGCTGCACCCCATCCTTGCCTCAGCAACGGGTCTCCTCTTTTGCCTTCAGTGTGTGTTGCCTCAGCATCTCATCTTGCCTTGCCCAGCCTGCCTCATGCAGCCTTGTCTTGCTCAGCCTGCCTTGTCCAGTCTTGCCTGTTTCGTCCAGTGTCTCCTCCTCTGTCTTTGTCCATCCTTGGCCTGATCTTCTGTACTGACCATGCTGCCTGCCACTTGGACCTAACATTGCCTTGGGCCTCAACACGTCTGCCTACCACTTGGATCTGACCATTGCCTTGGACCTGACTACATTTGCTTGCCGCCTGCCCTGACCATTGGCCTGCTCCTGGTATCTCCTGTCTGCTACCTGCTCTGACCCCGACTGGTGACATCACAAAGTTGGGATTCTTAAGCACCGCCTTCACCCCTTGCTAGCTGACTTGGCAACAAGTTCCTTCACTACTGGTGCTTGCTCCTGTCTCCTTGGACCCTGGTTCCCGTATCGAACTCTGGTTCGGGTACCCACTCCTCGGGGTCCTGCTTGCGATTCAGTTGGAGACCTCATCTCCGGGCTTTCCCCGCTCCTTGGGCTAGCCCTGCACCTTCCAGAGCTCTGCCTGCCGGCCTCCCTACTCCTTGGGGGTTCTCCCTCGGAACTGCCTTACTACCTTGGAGACTCGACTCAGCACTTCCTCGCTCCTCGGGCAGTGCCTACACCAGTGACTGTACTCTGTGCTTCTTCGCTCCTCGGGGCAAAGGTCTGCAGCAGAGACTGTCTCGAGGGGCGGAGCTGCAAAGCGAGAGGGGCTCTGGTGTGATGACGCAGGCTGTCCTGTGGAGCGGGGAAGCCCAAGTCGAATCTCTGATGAAGTGACGTAAGCAACCCCAAGGAGCGGGGATGGGCATGATGGAATCACTGGTAGAGAAACGAGGGCACTACCCCGAGGAACAGGGAGGTGCAGAGTGTAGTCACCTGGTGTAGAACATAGGCACTGCCCCGCGGAGCGGGGAAGCGCAGGTACAGTCACTTGAGTAGAACGTAGACACTGCCCTGAGGAGTGGGGAAGCGTAGGTACAGTCACTGGTGTAGGCACAGAGTGACTGCACTCTGCGCTTCCTCTCTCCTCAGGGCAGTGCCTACACCAGTGACTGTACTCTGCGCTTCCTCGCTCCTCGGGGCAGTGCCTACACCAGTGACTGTACTCTGCGCTTCCTCGCTCCTCGGGGCAGTGCCTACACCAGTGACTGTACTCTGCGCTTCCTCGCTCCTCGGGGCAGTGCCTACACCAGTGACTGTACTCTGCGCTTCCTCGCTCCTCGGGGCAGTGCCTACACCAGTGACTGTACTCTGCGCTTCCTCGCTCCTCGGGGCACTGCCTACACCAGTGACTGTACTCTGCGCTTCCTCGCTCCTCGGAGCAGTGCCTACACCAGTGACTGTACTCTGCGCTTCCTCGCTCCTCGGGGCAGTGCCTACACCAGTGACTGTACTCTGCGCTTCCTCGCTCCTCGGGGCAGTGCCTACACCAGTGACTGTACTCTGCGCTTCCTCGCTCCTCGGGGCAGTGCCTACACCAGTGACTGTACTCTGCGCTTCCTCGCTCCTCGGGGCAGTGCCTACACCAGTGACTGTACTCTGCGCTTCCCCGCTCCTCAGGGCAATGTCTATTTTCTACTCAAGTGACTGTACCTGCGCTTCCCCGCTCCGCGGGGCAGTGCCTATGTTCTAAACCAGTGGCTGTACTCTGCACCTCCCTGCTCCTTGGGGTAGTGCCCTCGTTTCTCTACCAGTGATTCCATCATGTGCATCCCCGCTCCTTGGGGTTGCTTACATCACTTCATCAGAGATTCAACTTGGGCTTCCCCGCTCCACAGGACAGCCTGCGTCATCACACCAGAGCCCCTCTCGCTTTGCAGCTCCGCCCCTCGAGACAGTCTCTGCTGCAGACCTCTTGAAATTCCTGCCTCGTGCTCCTCGCTCCTCAGGGCCTGCCCAGCGCTTCTCTCTTGGAGGTTCCTGCTCTGGCACTTGCATCTCCAGTTCTGCCTGTATACTGTGGGTTCTCTCTGAACTGTGTCTCTTACCCGGCTCCTCAGGATTTCTCACAGTACTCTCTCTACTGGCTCCTGCAATCACGTGGCTGTGATGCAGGATGCTCTGTTCCTCTACACACTACTGTATCTCCTGCTGCAACTGACCTTGCCTCCCGATGGTGAGGACCTGTGGGGCTCCTCCCCACAGGTGGTATCAACCCTCACCTCGGGCCAAGGGTCCACGAAACCCACGAATCCTAACAATTGCTTACTGGTACTGTTAGGGAGGGTACTGTAACAGTACCCTCACTGACAGTACCACTCTACTGTGAGTGTGAACTGTCTGTCACACACACACACACACACACACACAGAGCACAGTGTATGTGCACCCTGCTGCATGTGATGCTATGTAGGTGTGCACTAGTGCTGACATAGACTCTACACACAAAAAAGGCTGGCAGCTTGATATAGACTTTGCCTTAGTCTCTGTGCACTGTTCAGTCACCTCACTGGTATGGTGCCCAAACAGCAGAGACAAAAAACTCACTAGCACTGCTGCCCATACTCTCTCCACCCAAAGCCCAAACCCTCCTCAAGTGAGAGCAAATGCTATTGCCTTTCTTTCTCTGGTGACTGGCACAGTGAGTGACAACAGTGCAGCACAGAGATTAGAAACAGTCCTTTTTTACCAATGCCAAAAATCCAAATTTGTTTTTTAACTTTGTGAGAGCTCCAAAAAGTATGCTTCTTGTACATACTCAATCCTTAAGGTAACATTGGGTCAGTGGCACTGGATCTAGATAACAGCAATAGGCTACTTTACAAAAATGCTCCACTGTGATTGTCGTAAATGAGGTTTCCTTGGCAAAGTGCTCTGATTCAGCTCTAACAAGGTGGTGAGGACACACAGGGAAGGGCTGTTTGCTACTTACACCTGTTTTTTCCACAGAGAAAAGGCATAGACTTCAATGGACCACAGAAATGAATGGGAAACATAAAGAAATGGGATGAATAATATTTGGTTTATTCATGAGACCACTTCATGTGTTTCAGGGGACCATAAATGAAATGAATAGGGTCACATTAGTTATATTTTACCCATTTATTTCAAACTAATGCATATCCCTAATGCATTAGTAATTCTTCCAACATAATCTCATCATTGCTCATATAGATTCACTGAATTCTTCAGAGGAGGAAGTTTCCAGAGAAGCACAAAGGTTCTCCTATATGTAGTGTCCATCCCTCCTCCCAGTGCCACTAAGCAAATGCCTAGGAAAATCCCTTTGGCCCAGCATCCATTGTAAAGGAGAGACCTGCTGGACTGGAATGACCAAAGCTCCTCATACAGAATCACACAAGAATCTCCTCATGAAACACCCCCGAGAATCACCCGCTCCTACTCTGAGCTCAGACATAGACACAAGGAATACTCCCCATAGAGGTCATCTCTCTATGCACTTACTTAAAGGGATAGACAAACAGAGCTATCCTTTTCTGCACCACCATCATCCCAATATAACCAAATAGAAGTTTAGCGAGAATTTTGGGAAAAATTTAAGAAAACATTACTAGTGGTATAGGGACCAGAATTTAGGACCGGGGCCACATAAAAAAGAACTCCTTATGGTAGAGGATGCCCCTTTGTCTGCCTATGATCCTGTTTTAACTGCTAAATGGGAAGATATATTGATTTGTCCTTTGGAGGCAGTGTCTCCTAACGGATTTGATTTGCACATACTTTGACACTAATGAACTTCATTCATAAGTCAGGGTATCTTAGGAAAGATCTCAGTCCCTCGACTTTGCTGCTAGTGCCTTTCTCAGTACTACTTGCATTGCACCAAACGGGGTCTCCTTCTGGAGTTTATAGGAGGTAATCTGTACAGGCAATATCAAGGTGAGCTTGGAAATTCCTCTTAACCAGGACAATAGAATGTGGGTTCTTTCCGGTCCTCGTTTGAATTTTCTGTGTTTCGAGGTTGGCTGCGCTCCCCATCCGTGGCCTGACAGAGTGTAAACAGCAACAGAGAGAGAGAGAGCAGTAGTAGCTGGGGAGGGAGACGGACCCTTCAGGAAAGGGATGGGATGTTGGAGGATAGCAGCAGCAGGAGGGAGAAAAGGAGTGCCCCAGAGTCTGCAACTAAGTGTAAAATGGCAGGCATATAGAACGCCACTCCCAAATACCGCATGCACACCCACTTGTTTTTCTCTGCTTTCTTCTGCATTGTACATTCTGGTTTCCTTTCCCATACCTGAATGTTTTGTAGACATGTCCACGCTTTCTTTAAAAACTTGACGTCACAGCCACGTGACTTTCTTCTTCAGGGAAAGAAAGACAACAGAACTCTTTGGTCCTCTTTCTTATTTATTCACACAACGGATGGGGAAAAGAATGATGGAAATATAAAATCAGGATGTTTTCAAGTGAGCCTGATAGCCATAGGAACTAAGCTTCTTCAGGTACACCAAAACAGGATGAGCTATCCTATAATGTTCCACTAAAAAACGTGGCATGGGGTATTATTGTAAATGTTATGACCACCAATACATGAGCTGTATCAATCTGTGGCTACTGTTTGTTTTTTTTTTAATCTTTTATTTTTGAACTAATAAAAGAGAAAGAGGGGTGATTTTATAACAGTGTGCAGCGAGGTAAGGTCTGTGTGCACAGTTTACATGCAGGCTTTACCCCAAATCTTCAAAGCAAACCTATGAAAGTTTGCTTTGAAAATTTTCCTGGCCATTCCGTGGTACATGCACAAAGTTACGTCTGCACGATCACGGGCGTAACTTGAGTGGGTGAATGAATGCACTTAGGAGGCAATTTTCAAAAGCCCACTTACACATGTAACGTGCATTTATGTGCATAAAAATCCATTTTTATGCACATAAATGCTTTTGAAAATCAGGTCCTATGTGTGTGTAAATGGGCTTTTACAAATTGCTATAGTATATACCACCTTTACATGCATAACTCCTTTGAAAATTCATTCCATAGGAGTATACTGTGGGGTACATTTTAAAAGTACTTTTGTTCGCGCATCAGGTGCGAACAAACATACGCTAGATTTTATAAGATACGTGCGTAGCTGCGCGTATTTTATAAAATCCGGGGTCGGCATGTGCAGGGGTGCACATTTGTGCAACTTGCGCGCGCCGAGCCCCGCGCGCACACTGCCCGTTCCCTCCAAGGCTGCTCCAAAATCGGAGCGGCCTCGGGAACTTTCCATTCACCCCCCCCCCCCCGCACCTTCCCCTCCCTTCCCCTACCTAACTCACCCCCCCACCCCTCCGGCCCTATCTAAACCCCCTCCCTATCTTTATCTTAAAAGTTACGCCTGCCAGAGGCAGGCGTAACTTGCACGCACCAGCGGACTGCTGGCGTGCGATTCCCCGGCCCGGGAGCCATTTTGGAGGCCTCGGCCACGCCCCCGAAATGTCCCCGGGCCGGAAACACGCCCCCCAGACACGCCCCAAAATGCTGCGTCACTACCGACACGACCCCCCCAAGCAATCCCCGGGACTTACGCGCATCCCGGGGCTTGTGTGTGCCACCGAGCCTATGCAAAATAGGCTCGGCGCAGACAGGGTGGGTTTTAAAGGGTTATGCGCGTATCTTATGCGCGTAACCCTTTTAAAATCCAGCCCTATTTGCATAGGTTCATGCAAAAAATGTGCAAAACCATATTTTTGAGTGGAATTTAACTACACTTTGGACTGGATTTTCTAAGTTTGCAGAAAATCCAGTGGTCACAGGGGGCAGGGGGGCGAAACAGGGGGGGCAGTCCTGTGCTAGCTGGCAGCGATCGCACTACCATGGTGCGATCGCTGCCGGCATCGCACCCAATAATTACACCATAAAAGGTGTAATTATTGGGCGCAAAATAGGCAGCGAAAAGGTTCCTTACCTTTTCGCTGTCTGCCCGTCCTCGCAGAGTCGGCCCCGGTGACGCCCCCGACTCCTCCTCTTCTGTGGTTGACTCCGCCCCAATGTAAGTAGCTCAGGCATGCGCTACCTTCGCTAGCTATCGCAGGCTTGTGCTGTTAGTGCAAGCCTGCGATAGCCTTAGAAAATAAGGCCCTTTGTGATTTCACATGAACTTTAATATAAATGTAACAAGGGCTTTGCCCTTTGCTAAGCGTTTCACCCCTTTTCTACCAGAAAACACACAGGATGTACCATTTGCATGGGGAGGAATCACAGTAACCAGGTGGGTAGGTAGTTCCCCTGTGGGACAGTGTACATGGTGAGTCTTCTGATATAAATACTCAGAACCAGTCTCTTATAATCCTCCCAGAGACAGCATGCCATGGCTGTCCCCTGATTTTTCTGTTGTTTAAGTTGTAACGCCTCCATGGGGGCTTCTTATTTTGGATGGGAGTTTCTTTCCACCCTTTCTATCCCTTTTATATTTCTATGCTGATTTATTTGAGTTCTGAGTACCATTAACTAGGGACCCAGTTATTTTCTTTGCTGCACTAACATCAAAGGGAGAGGGCCTTTCGCCGAGAAGAAACTTGAGGATCATCTGTATCCAGAGGAGGGATGACTTACAGCCACGTAAAGAAAAAGAAGTAGAAAGGGGAGAAAGGAATCGGGATGAATCCCCTTATAAAGCCCATGAACATCTACTAGAGATCTGGGGAGAAGAGGAGTAACAGTGGTATCGCTCTGATACTAAAAGGGAGAAGAGAAGTGCCTTTCAGGTACTGTGAGGAGACTAAGGAATATGAGAAGACAGCATGGAGTGGTATAGATAAATCACTGTCAGGCCGATATGGTACAGTGTGCTCCAGCGGAGCGCACTGTTAACCCGCGGTTGGACGTGCGTTTTCGAATCGCTAGCTTTACCCCTTATTCAGTAAGGGGTAATATCGCGTCGAAAACGCGCATCCAACCCCCCCCCCCCCCCGAAACTAATAGCGCCCGCAACATGCAAATACATGTTGATGGCCCTATTAGTTATTCCCGTGCGATTCAGTAAGTAAAATGTGCAGCCAAGCCGCACATTTTACTTTCAGAAATTAGCGCCTACCCAAAGGTAGGCGCTAATTTCTGCTGGCACCGGGAAAGTGTACAGAAAAGCAGTAAAATCTGCTTTTCTGTACACCCTCCAACTTAATATCATGACGATATTAAAATTTAAAAAATTAAAATTTTAAATCGGCTCACAGGTTGAAAACCGGACGCTCAATTTTGCCAGCGTCCGGTTTCCGAACCCGTGGCTGTTTGGGTTTGAGAACTAACACTGACAAAATTGAGCGTCGGCTGTCAAACCTGCTGACAGCTGCCGCTCCTGTCAAAAAGGAGGTGCTAGGGATGCGCTAGTGTCCCTAGCGCCTCTTTTTACTGCGGGCCCTAATTTGATTTTTTTTTTTTTACTGAATCGCGCACACAGGAGAGTGGCCTGCGCGTGTGCCGGGAGAGCGAGCACTTGCCCGCTCTCCCGTGACTTTTACTGTATCGGCCCGTGTAAGATTGGATTTCATCTTTTAACATTTCACCTGCATTGGAAGGGAAACAATAAACTTGACCTATGCCAATGGGATGGGAGAAACATCATATTAATGACTGGTTTAATTGGCTTTCTCATCTTAAACTTTAATAAGAGTTTGAGAAGTCACAAATTTATTGATAGATCCTTGTAACATTGGTAAGTGAACCAAACATCTATAAAGAATATTTTCGTCGTTTCACATCTCAGTAAAAGTAATGTTGTAAACCGAAAGTCATTTGGTTTTTAATGCATGGTAACTTTGATACTCATCAATGCTGTTCTCATCACTGCTGTGTACAAGAACTTTGAACTGGGATTTAAGTTTAGGAAATGTACAGGGCCTTGAAAGCTACCTTTCCCCCATTCAAGAAATCCTGGAAATGTAAGTATTTTGATATGAAGAGAAGTTTTCCATCAACAACTCTGGAACTACTATCTGGGTTCAAACATCTGCAGGATTACCCTGACCTAGGGAGACTTTTGAATTCTTCTTCCTTCCCCCCATCTTTTTTCCATCCCCTTTTTGTCTTGGTGTGAGGAAGGTGTTTTCGAGGAGGTGCTCCTGGGTAGGGCCTTTATGGAACGTTTTACCTGATGCTCTTCATGAATTGGCAGATTTTAGATTGTTCCAGAAACATGTAAGAGCAGCTCTGTCTAGCAAAGCTTTTGCTGAAGTTTGATTTTATGTTCTGTCTGTGTTGTTAGTGTAACATTGTTTCATGTTTTATTTTGTAATCGGCTTAGACCAACAGTGTTATAGAGGCGGAATAGAAGAATTTCACATAAATAAATAAATAAATAAATAAATAAATAAATAGGCCGTACGGCTCACCAAGTGAAGAGTTTTCTTTGAGAGGAGACGTGATTGGGGATTTTTTTCAATCTTGACCAGTACCCAACAGGAAAGCTCTCTCACTTTCCGGAGGGGCTGGATTTTCTAGTCATCTACCCCTATGATGTTAATAGACGGGACAGAGACAGGTGGATTTGAAGATGTTTTGGTACCCAATTTTGAAGGAAAGAGGGTTTTGTTCCATTTTCACCTTCATCCTATGATTGTGTGAGAGGAGAATTTTCCCACCCTTCAAGGGGAGGGCATACTGGACACTGATTCAGATCAAAGGAGCAGAGCTAGAAAGAGGTGCGCCATGGATAAAGAAACTGAAGCCCTTGGAATTATGATTCTTCTTTTCATGTTCATGTTTTGTTTTTTTGTTTTTTCCATTCTGGCATGGATCCTGTTTTCAAAGTTAAAAGAAACCTGTGTTTGTCCGTACGTACCCTTGTTCTAAGATCTTCTAGAGAGAGTACCCCTGAACTGCGACTGAGTGGGTCTTTGAGAGCGATCGACTGTGTTTCGCAATCCCCCTCACAGCACTAAGGGCCCTAGAAGTTTGTGCCTGCTCCTCCGCGCTGGAACTCTGGCATCCCAGGGGCCACTGTTGTTGTGAGATGGCAGAAGGAATTAATAGCTAGCCCTGGGAGCTGTGTGGACCCTTTATTCAGACTATTCAAACAAATCACCACAAATTCACTTTGCATTTTCTTTGAATGGGCTGGTAACAACTGGGTTCTATGTCAAGTATATACATGCACATAATCCAGATTCAGGGTGGGTATCCTGGAAGTGTAAATATTACCACTGCTATTCAACTGTGCATAGACTGAATCATTTGGAAAAAAAAAAAAAAAAAGGTCTATTGGCTCCCTTTTTGAGGTATCTTTTCTTGCTAATTTATCTGGCTTGCACCCTATATTAAAAGGAGGTAATTTTCAGAGGGATTTAGGGGTGTGAATGGATTTATGCACATAATTGGACTTTAGAAAACTGCTATGACATATGCTACTTTTACACGTGCAACTCCTTTGAAACGTCACTCCTAAGAGAACACTAGGCAAACATTTGTTTCAGATGGATTAGGTGCAGTGGATTCTGCCCAGAGGCAGGGAGATAGACCAGGCAGCCTCACCTGCTCTATTCCAACCCTATTTTTCTGTGATTGTGTCTTGAGAACTCATATACAGGGGCTCCAACCAAGACATAATATACACAGTTCTCCAAGTGTAAGAACAACACACAGTCACTTGGATGTGATAAAATCTATATTTACAAGGTTCTACTTCAGCTAAATACAGAATACAAAAGTTCATTTCAAATAAACCATTGTACAAACTTTAAAAATTACACTTGGAAAAAATAGATAATTTTTTCAAGATAAATTAGTTCAGTTTATATTTTATGAAAGTGACTAAAATTATATTTGAATATTTGTTTTTATGTAACATTCTACAGAAACACATTGTAGCTATAATTTGTATTTAATATACAAATATTAGTCTATAATACATAGTGGTTGCATTACAGCTATTATTCAGAAACTTCAGTCAGGTTAGACAAGGGATCAGAAACTTTTAAACGCCCTCCTGTTATCCTCTAAGTAGGAGCAAAACCATCTGAAAACTGGTTGGAGTGAAATGCTTGGGAATATAATAGAATGACATTTATTATACAGGCTCAGATCAATTAATTATAGAATAATATGAGGATCTGTCGCTAAGATCCTTGGGGTCTCTTACTAAATTTACCCTGGATCCATGCTCTAAATCTGAGAGGGTGGGAGGGAATTTATGCTCCTTCGGACAATGGCAGCTGACCACCAGAGGGCCTACCTGTCACTAAAAGGGCTGGTTGAGTCGCTCAAAGAGACCAGATAGAAAAGAAGGGCCAGGAAGAAGAATTGATAGAATGAGGCCACAGAGGAAGGAACCCGCAAAGCAGCCTGCAAGGTACACGTGAGAGAGATGACTGGAAATTTGAAATACGATGATTATTTTGGAGCTAACAAGCTTAGGGGCTCATTCACAAAACCGTGTTAGGCCATCTGCCATGCTATAAATGCTGTTTAGCGTACGGTAAATGGCCTAACGGGCGGGGATAACGCGAGGTATTTGAAACACCTTACGTCACTGCAGCCCCAGCACCACGCATATTTAATCCAAACCATGCAAATCAAATAACATGGCTTGCCTAAAAAAAAAAAAAATCACACACTGCGTATTTTGACCCGTCATTAGCTACAACTCAGGAGTTGCAGCTAATTTCCCCTGGTAGCATCAGGATATCAAGGCACGTCATGATGCTCCCGGGGACATGGCTTAAAGGGGCCGATGGCCCTGAGTTAACTTCTCCCCGAATGAAATAAAAAAAAAAAAGCCCTGGGGCCTCCACAGTTATTCTGACAACCTCTCCCCCACCCCCCAAACACTCAGCTGCTCCTGGAGACAGCCATAAAGTAAAAAAAAATTTGGACAAAATGTAAGTGCACTGCGAGTCCCATCCCAACCCGCAACCTCTGCCCTTCAACAAACAAACCCAGCCCCTGGAAGCAGTGGTGCACACCCTCCGGAGCCCTCAGCTCACAGCTCTATCCCAGGTGCTCCGGTAGTGGCCTGGGACATCCCCTAGGCTCCAGGCCTGGCAAAGGTCATAGCAGCAAAGACTGCTTGGCATTAGGTTGCAACATGGGACGCCACTGGGCCCGGAGCACAGGGGGCACCCGGGCCCCTCCACTGGACCACTGGGGATAGAATTGTGAGTTGGTGGGGGACCCAGAGGGTGGGCTGGAGTGGAGGGTCTTTGCCTCCAGGAGCCAGATTTGTTTATTGAAGGGTAAGGGTTGGGGGGGGGCAGGGATTGCGCTGGACTTGAAATGTGCACAAAAAGTTTGCTTTAATCTATGGTCACCTCCAGGGGAATGGGGGGGTCGGGGGCAGGGGATATATGTAGACTCCCAGGTTTTCATTACTTTCAGGGGGAGGGGGCTCACTCAGCATTGCCGGCCCCTTTAAGTGACGGTAATACAGTCTCAGGGGCGTTTAGCCCCAAAGAACTTTGTACCTGTGGAATTTCACCGTAGGAAAAAAATGACCACTGATGTTACAAGGCAGCAGGGTCATTTACTGCCGCTTTGTGACTCTCGTGGTATTTTTATCTCAGTGAAAAGTACCGCAGCTTAGCGAATGCCCCCTTAGCTTGGCCTCATGCAGTGAGGGAACTGTCAATGCGTATTTAGTTAGTACTCAGATAGAGCTAGGTCTTCTGTTTGTTTTCTGTACAGAGACTTTTCCCTAGGGCCGTGTCTCCAAATGGGTTTGTTTTGAGTATACTTTGACACGAATAAGCCACAGTGTACTGACTATGATCTCAGTCTTTCTTTATCTTTTATCTTTATCTGTATTAAAATGTATTAATCGCCTATAAATACTAGGCAATGTACAAAGCAAGAACATACACATAAAACTTCATTCAAACATGTACAAACAACAAGCCGACACGTGGCAAATTATTAGAAAGTTAATAAAATACACTATGGACAACTAATAGAAGGCCTGCCTGAACAGCCATGTTTTTAGAGTCTGCTTAAAGGTCTTCAGGCTGCCTGCCAGTCGCAGTGTTTCAGGGAATGTGTTCCAGAGAGCCGGAGCTGCGATCGAGAAGGCACGGTCTCTCGTTCAGCTGAGCCTGGCGTGTGCAGGCGAGGGCACATCCAACAGGCCCCTTTGAGAGGAGCAAGGTAGATGAGTGGGTCAGTACAAGCGCAACAAGGCATTGCACCATGGGGTCACAGCAGAAGAAATTAATTTGCAGGTAATCAATGTAACCTTATATTTGATACGCTTAGAGACGGGAAGCCAATGCAAGTCACTGAGAACCGGGGTAATATATTCACATCTTTTGGTGCCAGTAATAAGTCGCGCCGCAGCATTTAGAAGCAATCTAAACGTTAGGGCTGGTAAGCATAACAAAACCAAATTACAAGAGTCCAATATTGGGAAGACAGAAGCCTGTACTATGAATCGAAATTCACCAATGTCCAATAAATGTTTGAGACCGTATAAAATGTGCACTTTGAAAAAAAACAGATTTGATAATGTTCTTAACATGGGACAAAAGGAAAGAGCAGGGTTGATCAAGACACCCATATTCCGAAACAACAAGGATCAGTGAACACCAGGCGTTCTTTATTCAGCACAGAACATCATAAAAAGCCCGACTCGGGCCGAGTTTCGCTCTTTTGAGCTGCTTCAGGGGCTATCAGAACAAAATAGATATAACCTCATATAAAAACATATAAATACAAATAAAAACATATACACCATACATACATAATAAAATCATATGAAATAATATGAAATCAAATAAAAGTATTCAAAGCCATAATAAATGGAAAATATGACAACACTCAATGACAAAAAATTGGAAACATATTAAAAGTGGTCTAATCTATTGTATTAAATAAATAATAAAAAAAATGTGACATCCTTCCTTATGAGAGAAACTCATATCTGTGTGTTGAATTATATATATATGCCTATATACTGAATAAACTAATACAGGAATGATGATTTTTAATCTGTTAATTATTAATGTGTAAATACCTATTACAATTGATGCCGGTGGTTGTCTCCATACAGCAGTTCAGCTTCTCTGAGTAAGCTAAAAATATATACAAAGTGAATTGAACTATCGCCCTCAAGACCAAAGATGTAAGAAATTGTAACAAATTAAGGAAAACCTTTTGAAACAATGTCACATCGAAGTCTGGCTAGAATTCTCATAGTTTTCTGCCAAAATAATATATATATATTTAAAAAAAATTCATTTATAATTTTAATTCTATTTTTGTGTCACAGCCATTTGTGTTATTTAATAAAATCTCTGTTATCTATTTTGGTACGAAGTTGGTAATTAAATCGCTGTCAGCACACAAGCTGTTAGTATTTAATTGGTAGTATTTTTAGATATATCCTAAAATTAGGCTATTTATTTTTAAGATATATACATTTACAAGGTTGTCAGTTCATGAGTCGGCTACTATAATCTGGTTGATTTCTGGCATGATTCACTTTTGGCAAAAAACTATGAGAATTCTAGCCAGACTTCGATGTGTTATATTGTTTCAAAACGTTTTCCTTAATTTGTTACAATTTCTTACATTTTTGGTCTTGAGGGCGATAGTTCAATTCACTTTGTATATATTTTTAGCTTACTCAGAGAAGCTGAACTGCTGTATGGAGACAACCACCGGCATCAATTGTAATAGGTATTTACACATTAAAAATTAACAGACTAAAAATCATCATTATCTTTATTAAAATGTTTTTAATAGACTGCACCTGTTTATTCAATATATAGGCATATATATAATTCAAGACACAGATATGAGTTTCTCTCATAAGGAAGGATGTCACATTTTTTTTATTATTTATTTAATACAATAGATTAGACCACTTTTAATATGTTTCCAGTTTTTTGTCATTGAGTGTTGTCATATTTTCCATTTATTATGGCTTTGAATACTTTTATTTGATTTCATATTATTTCATATGATTTTATTATGTATGTATGGGGGTAGATTTACAAAAACGGCGCGTTCGTGTACTTTTGTTGGCGCTCCAGGCGCCAACAAAAGTACGTGGGATTTTAGTAGATACACGCGTAGCCGCTAAAATCCGGGATCGGCGCGCGCAAGGCTATCGATTCCGTATAGCCTGCGTGCGCCGAGCCACGCAGCCTACCTCCATTCCCTCCGAGGCCGCTCCGAAATCGGAGCGGCCTCGGAGGGAACTTTCTTTTGCTCTCCCCTCACCTTCCCCTCCCTTCCCCTCCCTAACCCACCCGCCCGGCCCTGTCTAAGCCCCCCCCTTACCTTTGTCGGGGGATTTACGCCTCCCGGAGGGAGACGTAAATCCCCGTGTGCCAGCGGGCCGGGACGTGACCTGGGGGCGGGTCCGGAGGGCGCGGCCACGCCCCCGGACCGCCCCGGGCCATAACCACGCCCCCAGGCCCGCCCCCGAAATGCTACGTCCCGCCCCGAAAACGCCGCGCGGATCGGGCCCGCCCCCTCAACACGCCCCCGACATGCCCCCCTCGGAAAACCCCGGGACTTACGCGAGTCCCGGGGTCTGCGCGCGCCGGTGCGCCTATTGAACATAGGCGCACCGGCGCGCAGGGCCCTGCTCGCCTAAATCCAGGCGGATTTAGGCGAGCAGGGCTCTGAAAATCCACCCCATGGTGTATATGTTTTTATTTGTATTTATATGTTTTTATATGAGGTTATATCTGTTTTGTTCTGATAGCCCCTGAAGCAGCTCAAAAGAGCGAAACTCGGCCTGAGTCGGGCTTTTTATGATGTTCTGTGCTGAATAAAGAACTCCTGGTGTTCACTGATCCTTGTTGTTTTGGTCGCTACTGCAGTATTTGATCGGTTTCCAGTTTGTTTTTTTTTGGACCCATATTCCGAATACAGGAGTTGAGAGTGAAAGAAATATTTTCTATCACAATTGTAGTATGTTGGATCCTAGCATGGGGACGCCGAATCAGCACGCACCTGAGTATTAGTAATTTTAAGGGACAATTTGATGAACAACAGCTACCTCTTGATGGTTTTCATACACAAATTCACAAAGTTGACAGTCTCAGACCAGAAAGGATGGACCTGGACAAAAAACTGAATATCATCTGCATAAAGCTTATAGCCGTCACAAACCCTGTTAGATCTTTACACAGAGGAATTAGGTACAAATTAAATAATGTTGCTGAAAGGGCTGACCCCTGTGGCAGGCCGGTTGGTAGCTTGGTCCAATTAGAGTATTTATTCTCGAACTCAATTCTTATGAAACAATGTGAAAGAAAGGAGGAGAACCATTGTAAAACTGTCTCATGTATGCCACATTCGCATAAGCGATGTAGAAGGATCGCATGGTCGATGGTATCGAATGCAGCTGTAATGTCTAGGGAAACAAGGATGTTTCCCTCTTCTAAATGAATCCAGAAGGCATAGTATTAGCAAATTGGCATTAAAAGCTTTTCTAAAGCCATACTGGTACTGATCCAAAATCTGCTTATTCTCAATGAAATCAGTCAGTTGAATAAGGATACAGCTCTCTATAAGTTTGCTCAAGACCGGAAGTAAGAAGATAGGTCTGTAATTTTTAGGATCAGACAGGTCCAGAACGGGTTTCTTTAAAAGTGGTTTCACAGATGCTTTTTTCAGATCATATAGCAAAACCCCATCCGATAGAGCAAGATCGACTAAAGATAACAAGGAGGGTAATTGGGCGTCTTTAATTCCCTTCAGCACTGAGATGTTACAAGGAATTAAAGCACAGTAGGCAGGATTTAATTTGGAGATCACCGGCCTGAGTTCTAGCATGGAAATGGGATCAAATTCAATCCAAGAAACATCAAGTTCAGCTGTAGAAGTAGGAAGCCAATCTGGCACAGAGGAGAAGGCAGCAGATAAAGTGACAACGTTCTCTATAACGTGGTCCAGGAAGTCACTGCATTGAGGTCCATTACAAAGAGTCAATGACGCACTGGAGGATCCTGGCAAAGTGTTAGGCAAGGATTTAGCTATTTTGAAAAGTTCTTTTGGATTATAGCTGATGTCGTGGATCTGCTTAGAATAGAAGATGTGCTTCACATCCTGGATAGTAGAATGGTAGGAATTCAACAAAGCGTGATACTTCATTAGATCATCGCTGGAGCAATATTTACGCCATTGGCATTTCTTCTGACGCAATTGAGATTTGAGGGATCTGACTTCAGGGGTCAGCCATGGGTGGAACCTCTTTGTAGCTTTACATTTCACTACTAAGGGGGCAACACTATCAAGTGAGTCTATCAACAAGGAGGGCCAGCTACAAATACCTTCATCAATATTAGTTGGGCAAAAAGACTCAAATTTAGAACTCACTACATCTCAACTTTACTACTAATGCCGGTCTCAGTACTTGCATTGGGACTGTTTCGGTACCTTTCTGCCACATCTTCTTGGTCTCTGATTGCATCGCTTGGTACTTAAGGATCTTAGCTTTCTCCATACGATCCACAGAATAGTTGCTCGGTACTGACACCTTATCAGCAATGCCATTCTTGTGTTTTTCTCCTTCACCACAATATCTGGTTTTCACAGATCAATCTTCCTGTCAGTGGTAACAGGAATGTACTAGGCTATCACAACTTCTTTATTCTCTTCTATTCTGTTATGGTTGTGTTCCCAGCAATTTTTTTGGTACATTAATGTTATAATATATTACAATAATACATAGTAAATATTCTAACATCTGTATACAGGCCTTCTGACATCAGCATGTCATAACCAAAATGTAGTCCCAATGAATCATTTCTCTGGGCCATTACTGAACTGGTCTGTGATGGAAACCTGCTGACCAGACACAATTATGATCTCTTTTCACGGTGCTGATTTGTGTTGAACTACAATGGTCAGTCAGAGCCATTATGGGTCTGACTCACGACCATGGGATTTGCATACAGGTTACAATTATTTTTTAATCATTTAAAATAAATAAAGCAAAATATGGGGTTTTATATCAGAGTGGTAATAAAGCCAGGATCTGGCATGGCCTTGCTACTTTTATATGCCCATGCGACTTCTTAGTGATCTCATCAGTTCTAGAAAACTTTGCTGTTTAAAGGAAAATCTTGCTTCCTTGCTCAGGCAAGGCTTTAAAACTTTAGATCTGGCATATGACACCAGGTATGCGAGAGAATCACCTTGGAAAAAAATGGAATAATGTACTTAATAAGTTGTTATGCTGGAAACTCTATAAAAGCTGTCTCACATGATGGCATGGTTATAACATGACATCCCACCTATTTATGACTTATTTGTCCACAGCAGTGCACATTTGATGGCACTGAAGATGCTTTCCAATGTAGACCAATCAGATGCAGTGTGTGGTCCAGCACCCTCTCTCCATGATGCATATGGGTGTGAGCTAGCATATCCATAGGGATAGGAGGGATTAGCGTTAGATTAGCAAGCTTGAGCACAACTGCTCAGGAATGTCACTAGGGTCAGTAAGGATTAGGATTATTGCTGGAGTTGGGTTAACGTATCCCAGCTCAGTGGTTCTGGAATTTCTGTAAAACCGGAAAGGATTATAATAGGCTATGGTTAGGATCAGAGTTAGACTTAGGTCAGAACTCCCCAGCACCACATTTCAGGCATGTCCATAGTAGCAGGAAAGGTTAAAATTAAGAGAGAGGTATAGATCTGGGCTTCTCAGCACAGTATCTCAAGTATGTTTTCAGAAGAAGGAAGGATTAGGATTAGAATTAGAATTAAAATTAGGGTTAGATAAAGAGTCAGATCAGGATGAACATAGCTAATACATGTAGAAAGAATTACAAAAGGTTAAGGTTAGGTTTAGGATTAGAGTTAGGTCAACAATGATCCAGCACAGTAGTTTAGGAACGTCAGTAAGTTTAGGGATGGTATGGATTTAGGATGGGGCAGTATGTCTCAGTGCAGTAGCTCAGGAATCTCCAGAGGGCGGGAAGGACTGCAGCAGAAATCTTTTCTGGAACAGTACAGAGAAGATGTTGAGAGCAGCGGGATAGATAGTAGCAGAAGGTTTCAGAGATTTGCATCCGATACTGCGTATGTAGTATCACTTGTACACACTGACCACAACCATTGCAAAGTCCAGAAGCCGCTGTGCCGCCTCATCGTCCTGTGTCCCACAGAGCTATGTGCTCCTGAGCTGCAAAATGACAAGAAATGGGAGGGAGAAATATTAATACAGTGAAGCCACTGAAGGATTCCAGATGTGGATGTGCACTATGGGCATTGATTACCCTTCCCCAGTGATCCAAGGTCCAAGGAATATTTTGCTTGATCCATCAAGATAAAGCAAGCTGGGCCAACCTAGTGGCTCCATGGCAGCGCTGTGCACTGCCATCCCAGCTCAGGGCTTCCACTTGCCAGGTCTGTCTGGACTGGAGATGCTATACAGCCCCAGAGGGGAGGGAGTCATAGTTATCATGCAATGGTGACACCTAGTGGCTGTATTTAGGGACTGGGTTAAAGTAAATTTGGAGGGGGTATAAAATAGAGGAAACATCCCCAGGTCGTTGCAAATCTGATCTGGTGCCAGGTCATGGCACCAGATCTCAGCCCTGCTTGCACACTAAGCTAGAAGCTCACAGGAGCAGAAGGCGGGAGGAAACTGCCAGGCCAAAAATACCCCCCAAAACAGTGAGACAAGCTGTTACCATGCAACCCAGTTTCTGAGACTTGATCCTGTCTAATAAAAACAAGAAATGAGTCCCCCAGAGGTGGCAGCATCAACCTCGCTCCCCGTATCATCCCTGCTACGCCTTCTTTCCCACTGATTTGCTGCTGCCTCTGCTTACTAAAGGGCCTTTATGAGAGATCTGTGCCCACCCCTTGTGCCGGTACCAGCACAGAATAAGCACAGCGCAGGCAACAGCAGTGTAAGCTCACTCTACTCACTGGCCCAACACAAACAGGTGCAGCACATTTAGCAACACCCTAAGGTTTGTTTTTTTAATCCATAGCCACAGTAACACTTCCATGTTCAGGAGCCGGAGGGAAGTTCTTTTCTTTTAAATCAATTCACTCTTTAGCATCCGAGATAGGTGGAAGGGGGGTGAAGGGAGGAATTTTGTTGCGGTCTCAGGTTTACTGGGAACCGGCCTGAGCGCACCTGCTCATTTCTCTTGGGCCTCCAGATGATAGCAACATTTAGTCAGGGGTGATGGATCGCTTCAGACTGATGGTGCGGGAAGGGAACCTGGCACTTTCCCTAACTGGCCACCAGATGGCAACCCCGCTTCACACACTGACACAGCTTGGAGAGCAATTTTCAAAGCCATTTGCCTGGGAAGAAAGCGCTTTATCTGGGAAAGCTGACCTGTCTGAATATTGCCCCTCCCCCGGTCCAATTATAGGTAGAAATGGACTTCCACGGCGCATGCACTTTTAGTCAGGATAAAAAGAAATGTTCCTGGGGGGGGGGGGAGGGGGGTGTTTAGATCAGGGGAGGCAAACAGCGGGCAAACCTGGGATTTTCAAAAAGTACTTATGTTATTTCATGCCCCCCCGAACCCCGCTTGGCCACCCACACACATAGCAGGTGCAAAGTACCCAGGAGCTTTCAGCGCACAAATTTTGTGCTAGTTACTTTTAGAGGATGAATTTCAATACAGTGTGTAAGTTAACAGATCCTCACATAAATCGATGCATCTAAAGTTTCAGCAGCATTTATAGACTGTGTGGCAGGAAGGGCACAGTTTATAAAATAATGTACATATCAGCCCCATAAGTACACGCGTGTATACCTCAGTGCACGCATATTTTTGTGATGCAGGGAGCCACATACTTAGAAAAGCTTCCACATATATTTTTCATGCATAATAAGTGTAACATTGGGTGCGTAACAACCCTCAGTTGTACACAGAAGCTGGGAAGTATGCACGTACTCCACTTATGAAAATAGCTGGGCGGGTATTTGAAAATCACCAGCTCACCTACCCTCTCTACCATTTGATCCCGACCCCTCCCCACGCGACACAGACCTCCCACCCAAAAACTGCAGACAAAAGGCAAGTGTGATTTCCCTTCCATGACTCCTTTAGCAGCTGTAAATGTGTACAGAAGAGTTTGGTACTCTTAACACGCGTCCTCCTCCTTATTCCACTGGTCCTTCATCCCCAACCCACACCGGTGCTCAACCCCCCCAGCCATTCTTCATCCACCAGTACTCAGTAAGCACTGGTGGGTGAAAGACTATGGGGGTGGGGGGGGGGGGGTTGGACACCGTTGGGGGTTGCGGATGTAGGGTCACTGAGGTAAGGTAGAGAAGGAGGGTAACGAGAACGGAGCCCTTCCTCTCTGCCCTGGTTCTCCAACCCAAGCAGCTGTTCACACCCTCCCCCCCCCCCCCCCCCCCCATGATTCCTCCAGCGCTCCTCACCTCTCCCCCTCCCAGTGCTCCTAGAGTTGCCAAGTCTCACCCCCATTCCCTGGTGGTTCTTGAGCCCTCCCTCCCCCCCCATGGATCACTAATTCCCCCTTTCTGGAAAATTATCCTCTCCAGCAGCTCTGCTCCTCTCCCTCCTTGGCCAGTAAGGCACAGGCCTCATCTTTGGCCTGGACTCAGCTGGAGCTCCTCTGCCTTGGAGATGGGAGCAGATTGGCCTACACCACTCGCTCTCCTCCTCCTCCTCAGACAGGGTGGGGGAGGGTCTGGAATTCACAAGGGCCTCCTGCTCTTTGCCACCTCAAGGGAGAAGTAAGGGAGAGGCACCGTGTTCTCCCCTCACTCACTCGTTCCCTCCCCCACTATACACCCTCCTATCCCTTCCCCTCCTCTCAACCACTCTTTTCCTGCCCCCCCCCCACTCATCTGCCCCCCCCCCCCACTCATATTCACTCTACTTCACAGTCTTTCTGATCCCCTAATTCACGTCCCACAACTTTGTTCCCCTCACTCACAATCCACAGCCCTACCAATCCCCCCCCCCCACAGTCACTTGTCCTCCCCTCCCTCCAGTCTCCACCCTCACTCATTGGCCTTCCTTTATCCTCACTCTGCTTTCCTCCAATTCCTTTATTCATTCTCCCATATCCCCACCACCACGATCCCCTCACTCACTCTTTTGCCCTTTTCCCCTCCTCTAGCGTGGTCACCAGTGGCAGAGGCAGCAGGGCCCGGGAAGCCTGCATGGTAAGCAGCAACCTGGTCAGGAAGACAACGCACCAAGCAGTGACAGAAGCGGAGGGGTTGAGAGGCCTTTACCTCGGGTCTCTTTGACCATGGCCACTATCTCTCAGGGCCTCCCTCCTCCATTGTACCAGGAAACTGCACAGAAATCAAGGCCATGTGGCTGCCCCGTTTTCGGGTAAGCAGCTTTAGCACGCTCTGCTTTGCTTCCTCTGGGGCCTGGGGGTGGGGGAGGGCCAGAAATGATCCGATGCCACCACTGGCTTCGTTCTGTTTCTGCGGGGGGATCTGGAACTAATTTACATTGCCAGCTCTGCTTCATTTCTGTGAGGGACCAGAGATGATTTGCACCACCAGCTCTATTCCACTTGCTCGGGTCCTGGATAAAGGTAACAGAATGCCCTTCTGGGTTATTCTACCAGAAATCATGCCCTGGGTAACAGATACAAAGGGGGGTTGAATTAGCCCAAGTTTGAAACTAGTAGTGCCAGTCATCAAGGCCAGGGTTGGAGCCTTGTTTACTATCACACTCTTGCTCGTATGTTTCAAACATAGGCTAATTCCAGCCCTTTTTACTGTCTGCTTTAGCCACACCCCCTTCCCCTTCTCTGTAAAACAGGAGGGGAGAGGCTGATTTAGGGAGCAGAGCGGCTGTTCTGTCTGCTCCAGCTCCCCCTCCCTCCTCCTCTTCCCTGCAGGCTGCCTGAAGAGGAGGGGCTAGAGCAGAGCACCCCTGCTACACTGCCTCTTAGATCTGGAAAAGAAGTGCCGGAGCTGCCACCCCCACAAATTAAGCCCTGGTTCTACCAATGCACCTCAGACCTGACCCGCAACACCCCCTGCTGTTCCAGGACTCAGCCCCCCCACACGCGGTTCTGCCAGAGCTCCCTCACCCAGCCCTTTCTGGTGCCCTAGGTGGCAATCCTCAGGCTCGAGACTAATTTTTAAATGGATGCTTCGCCTCCCTAAGGGCACCAGAACGAGATGGAAAATTCTGAAAGCGGAAACACGATGACAGGTTAAATCCCAGAAGCTCACCGAACTGACAGATGTATCTGTTGTGGGTCTTGCAGCGCTGGTCATTCCAGTTGAATGCGGAGGAGGCCTGCATCTCAACACAGTTTCCAAAACTTGAGACAGAAAGGAAAGATCATTGACCACTGCTATATATATAAATATATATATATAATACCCTGCTCACCTTATAGGAAGTAGGGGCCATACATGGAAAACACTTCCGTTTTGCTTTGTTTACTATTTGTTTGGGGGCGAGGGGGGGTGGGGGGGATTGTTCTGTTTCTGGAATTGTAGCATGTGCTAAAACAATCGAAATGAGACAAAATGACGTTTTGTTGGTTTTTTTGTTGTGTCATTTTGGATGGGAAAATACACACAACCAAAAAAACAAAATGTCATTATTTTCTTGGCATTTTAAAATGTTTCAAACATGGGCTAATTCCAGCCCTTTTCACTGTCTGCTTTAGCCACACCCCCTTCCCCTTCCCTGTAAAACAGGAGGGGAGAGGCTGATTTAGGGAGCAGAGCGGCTGTTCTGTCTGCTCCAGCTCCCCTCGCGTCTAATACGAGGTACAGTATCACCACAACATCTATAACCCCTGCAGAAATGCTTGTGTGCAGTACATAGACTGCATGCTTCCTGTGCCTTACCCCTACTTGGGATACAGAATTGTGTAGGAGAAAGTAAAGTTTTATGCCACAGAGTCTAGGATTAAAAGATTGAAGGCATACCCTTTTAACTGTACTGTAATTACTTTCTGAAGCCTATATCTACCTTAAATCACAGGTAGACATTTTAAGCTATCTAGCAGACAAAGTAAAGAAAATAACTGACTTTTGAGAAAGTCCCCAGGGATGAAACACAAGGATGTCATGTGTTGGGTTGCTGGGACCCTAGATGATTCAGGCTTTCGGGACTACAGAGGGTTGTATGATAGAGGTTTGGTATTGAGGCAATATATTTTGCTGAATGTTTAGGACTGCTTGGTTTACATCTATGAGATTTCTAGATTCTTTGAATTTGGGATAAGTGTACTTGTGATTGCTTATATCACGCTTTATTCTGTATTACTGTAAGAGAATTTTAAGACAAAATAAAAAAATAAATGTGGCCCCTTTAGGCCACTAAAATATGTTCCATATGTAGAACTGAGAATTTTCCAGCAAGGGAAAGTTCTGGAAGGTGTGTGTCTAGATGGCGAGGGAAGGATAGTTCCTTCCCCCAAAGGGGATGGGTTAGGTGTGAGAATATAAAGATGCTTCCACAAGCATTAGGTTTTGAAAGAAAGATCTCCGAGGCTGAGGAGCTGGCAGTTTTGGAGGTTAGTCCTTGAGGATTTCATGACCAGAGAGCTTGAGGTGACAGTTGTTGGAGGAACAAAGGGAGCTCTTTCGGTTTGAACTATGGCGCCATCTTGGAGATAAAGGATCCCTCAGTCAACAGAGACACTTTTCTGCCTTGGGAAGCTCTCACCTGGGATTATGGTTACAGTAGAAGAGATTCTTCTGGCTTTTTCACTGGAGTCAAGAAAAACGATGTGAGCCATGATGGGAGTAGGGTTGCCAGCAGGCTCCACATTTTCAGGACAGGCTGATCTAGTCCTGGTTTTACCCCACTGCTTCCAGGGACTTGTAATCTTGCTGTTCTTAGATAATGCAATAATCAGAACTACAAGTCCCACTATGCAATGGGGGTAAAATTAGGACTAGATCCAACTGTCCTGAAAATCTGGAGTCAGCTGGCAACCTTAGGTGGGAGCCTGAGCGGGAGAAATGCTTATGGGCTGTGCTCAAGTGTTGTATGAAGAGGAACTGTGAGTAACATTTCCCAGTGGAACGAGCCCTATGCCTGGGCTGCAGCCATGGTTTTCCCAACCCTTCAGTGGCCGAAGGTGACCACTGAAGGGGGGGGGGGGGGCGAGGTTACATAAAGTAACAAAAAAGATTAAATTAGATCTGAGAGCTTAATAAAATATGTGCATCAATTTTAAGTTTTGTTTTGTTTTTTGGTTTTTTTTTTGCTTGGTCTACATTATATTGGGATAGGTGTGTTTATATTGGGAGAACCAATCCATGAGAGTTTTAACTTAAAGATTGGTAAAGGTTTCTGTGCTGGCTAGCTGGGCTGTGTGAAGGGTATGTGGTGTATGTGTGGCGTGTGGGTGGTGCTGTACCTGAGCTTTTTCTCCAGGATTGCTGTTCCTGGGATAAAAAGCATATTTTACTGGAAGGATGGAGAGAAGAAGGGGGTTGGCTCTGTTGTGGGCTCTTGCAAATATCTTTCAGATTGTTTGGAAACAGCAGCCTAATAGTAAATATTTAGGAAAACCTGATATTCAGTTGCTATTCATGTCCTGGAGGTCCAGACTGAATCAACCCCAAAGTGATTAATATCAGTCAGTCTGCTGTGAAAGGATAATTTTAGGCAAGTCTGTTCTGATCCAAAGAGATGGGGGGTGGAGTGTGAAGGATAATTTTAGGCAAATTAGCTAGATCTCCAGAAGACTTTGATTTGCAAATAGAGAGCTATGGATCAGATCAAAGTCCAATGATTGAAGATTACGAATCAATATATTGCATATAATTGTACAAAGACCTAACAATATCACCATTTGTTCCCTTCATTTCTGATGCTTCCTGGTACCAATTAGCTGGAACGATCAAAGGCTATGACATCTGGTATCCTTTTAATACTTGGGAAGATCAAATGCTAAAGACTAGTACTGATACCAATGAGCTGATAATGAGTTAAAATAGTTGGTGTCCTTTACCAAATGGGAGATCAAAAGACTGGTACTGAAATGCCTTTGAAACACCTAACTTGAAAAGGGATATATAAGGCATTGCGTTTGCTTATTTTAGTTGGATGAACTGAAAGGACAAGAGAGTGCGTCTTTTCAGGACCCCCAAGCTCATAAGTCTTCCAGGTTTCTATGAACACTGGCTTATATACAAGGAGGACGTATAAGGGAGGTGTTCTTTTTGTTCTTTGATTGATGTTCTATCATTATTTCTGTTTCCTATTTACCTGTATTGATTTATGTACAGCTTACTTTGATACTGTATTCAATTTTGATATTACTTATCTTTGCTGATTTATTATCCATATATTTACAACATTTAGTGAACTAAGTTTTGTTTTTGCAATATTTGTTTATGCGTGTTCTATGACATAATATACGCCTCCCTCAGCCACTGCACACATCTGCTTTTATATTATAAAACTTTTTTCTAAAAAAAAAAAAAAAAGTTTTGCTAAACACTATTCTTGCTTTGGTCATTTTTCTAATTGCTTAGCGATGTGCCCTACAGTATATTTCAAGGTCTTTATTATTTTTTGCTTTTTTGTGGCCTATTTATATCAACCAACCTCTCTGTGCCCAATAGTCAGATGCCAGATAGCTGAATAAGAAGGACTTATCCGGCTATCTAATGGCCGCTGAATATCTGGTTATATTCAGCAGCTGCTAGATAGCCAGATTAGGCACTTATCCATCTATCTGGATAGATGGCTAACTTGGGGGCAGGTAGAGGGTGAATTTGTGCGGCACTACTTAGCCAGATAACTTATCCGGCTAAGTAGCGATATTAAGCCTTAGCCAGATAAGTTGTCCATCTAAATTAGACGTGCTCAATAGGAGGTCTAAACTTAGAAGGATACAACTTTTCTGGCTAAGTAGCAACTTCTATGTTGATATTCAGTGGTATTGTCATGCTGCTGAATATCCTTGTAACTTAGCCAGATAAGTATTAAGCTAAATTACTTAGCCTTGTAGGCTATGAATATTTACTCCACTTCTTTTTGTACTCTTCATCCTTCCCCTAAGTTTTTTCTTTACTCTTTCTTCCAGCATTTAATATATTTTTTTGATATTTGGAGTTTTTGCTTTCTTATTTGATAGAGCATAAACTATAGCTGCTGTGTGTGATATTTTAATTAGAATGACATGAAACAATGCGTAGCTGTCCCAATCAACTTCTCTCCAAGAAGCATGGACTTTGGTGACAAGAAGCAAGAACACTAGCTGATATTATTATATTATATTTTATATTATATTATATTGATTTATATTCTAGAAGAGCCAAAAGAATAGCAACCAAAAGCTTCACTCGGTATCCCCAGCCTCCACACCCCTATTTCTCCAATAAATACCACGTAGCTTCTTACCCCTGGTTGTCAGGCTGCCAAATGCAAAGCTAGTGAAAGAAGGATGGTCTCCAGCATCCCAGCGGAAGGAGTCTTTGGACGTTTTATAGGTCAGGCCTGAAATGAGAAAGAGAGCCTGGTTTGTACTCATTGTGAGGACTCCTCCTGCTCCTCAGCATTAGCAGATAAGGCTCACTACATCCCTTTTCCCTGTTTAATATTACAGCGTCAGTCCCAGCATTGGCTTTCTGTATTTAGTGTCCCATTTAGAAAGCTCAAAACTGCTCTGATTTCAAGTCCAAGTCATATGCCACAGGACTGATTTTCTAGGAGCTAGAACAGTTTGTAAGCATACAGGGGTTTTTAGCCCGTTCTTTATGCTAATTTAATTGTCAGAAAGAAAGAATGCAGGCAGTTTCTCTTTGAACATTAGCGTAACATGTGCAATGTAAAAGTGGCCATGCACTTTGTGCCTGAATCTTTTCGTGTTTGCAGCCAAGAGAAGTAAATAGCCCTCATGAAAATGTCATGTGCATGCACTATTTTCCTTTCCTTACCTGAACATGCCTCTGGGAACACCTCCTCGCAGACCAGCTAAATGTGCATGCAATTTGGAAGTCCATGCATATGGTTAGTCCCACTGAGTGAGTCCAGGTTACCCAGATAAATTATTATTAACCGGGTAAATGGCTTTGCAATTTTCCCTACCCTTATGCAGTTGGTCAGAAAGTCTGGTAAACCGCCAAAGGGGGTCTCCTGGTCCCTATGGATTCACATCTCTCCTGATTCTACCAGGACAGGCTCTATTTCCACTGCCCCAGGCAGGATTTTATGGTAAGAGCAAGGTCCCAGTTTTGGTGATGATAAGGACAACAGCCTGTAGCTTGTAACTTAATTCTGGATGGTCCACTGTAGTCCTAGCATTATTAATCAGGCACAGCAAAGAATTGTGCCTCAAAAGGTTATACATGTGTCTATTATCTAATTTCTACCACTGGAGCATTTGTGGGTCAAAGTACCTCCATTTCTATTTGTGCTGAGTAAAAGAAAGTGAGATATCGGCCCTGGAAGCAATGGAGAGGTGTGAGGAGGTAGGTGACACATCAGGTCATGCTAGGGAGGTAAGGTTTCTAGATGAAATAAATGACTGCTTCATGGAGCAGCTGATCCAGGAACCAACAAGAGGAGGCACTATCTTAGACCTTATCCTTATCTAATCCTCTGGTGCCAGAGAAAACAGTAGTGGGGCCACTTGGCAATAGTGATCATTAGGGATGTGAATCGTTTTTATGACGAATTGGCATACAGTACGATATTTCTTAATTCATTATATATCGGTTAAAAACTAGAAACGAACACTTTTTCTTTGAATTTTTGTGACAATCGTTTTTCGGGTTAGTGCGCGCTAACTCATGTTAGCGCGCACTAACAAAAAAATGTTTATTTTTGTTATTTTTTGTTACTTTTTGCTATTTTTTGTTAGTGCGCGCTAACTCCCATTAGCGCACACTAAGCTGAAAACCAATTTTTCATGAAAAAAAAAAGTCAATCCGCGGGAAAACAAGATTTTCCTGCGGCCAGACGAACCCGAAAGCGGGAACGATCGGGCACCCGATTCACATCCCTAGTGATCATAATGTGATTAAATTTACTTAATAACTGGCAGGAGGACATTAAGGAAAACTACTGCACTAGCATTTAGATTTCAAAAAGGAGACTATGAGAAAATGAGAAAAATAGAAAAAAACTAAATGGTGCAACTACAAAGGTTGAGAGTTTACAGCAGGCATAGACATTGTTTAAAAATACCATCTTAAAAGACCAGTGCAGATGTATTCCATACATTAAAAAAGGCAGAAGGAAGGCAAACCGATTGCCAGCATTGTTAAAAGGTGAGGTGAAAGACTAATATAGCCAGAGGCGGACCTAGAGTATTTGGCACCTGGGGCGGATACTTCTTTGGCACACCCTCTCCCCAATATATAATTTAAAAATTTCCTAAACATTGATAAAATATTTCAATACAGACACATCAAATAACACCCAATAATTAAAACTAATAAGGATTTAAAAAATCTACCACTTTTCATATCTTTATCCTAAGATTGTCGTAGACAGGGAGCATACACATACACACACACACACACACACACACTTTCTCTGTACCTCTCTTCCACACATACTTTCTCTGTGTCTCTATCACACATAGACACACTTCTTCCATCTCTCTCTCTCACACACACACACACGCTTCTTCTTCTATCTCGCTCTCTCACACGCACATAAGCAGACAAAAACTGAAATGGAAACCACAAGCCAGATTCTGTATGCAGTGCAACAATGGAAAAGCAGAAAATCACTATTCCTCAAAACAATACAATCAATATAAATCAATCAGAATTATAAAACCATACTAAAAAATATGCATTTCAAGACAGCTTATAAATAGAATAATATTCAATAATTAGAAGCTCCTGTACAAATTTTTTAAAATGTCCTAAACATCGATAAAATATTTCAAAACAGCAAGCACATGAAATAACACCCAGTAATTAAAACTAACAAGGATTTTAAAAATCTCCCACTCTCCATATCTGTCATCCTAAGATTGTTGTAGACTGGGGGCATTCATGCACACACACACACACACACCCTCATACACCCCCCCCATACCACCCTCCCCCCCCATACACTGGCACTTACTCTCACAAGGCCAGTCTCTCTCTTCTTCGGTCAGTGGCGGCCCCACAGGGCATACCTGGGAACTTTTGATTTCTGGTCACCCTGAGATTGTCAGGGAAGGTATGCACACAAACTTTGTCTTACACATACACACTCTAATATACACACTTGTTCACTCGCTCCTTTGTTCAGACACATAGATGCTCATTTTCACTTGCTTCTCTCCCTCTCTCTTTCTCTCTCACACACACACACACCCACACACACACACACACATGATTGCACACACTCACTTCTTCTTTTCCACAGCTGGATACACTCATTCATGCCTACCCTTGCTCTAGTCCTAGGCAAAGCCTCTATCATGAGAATAACCCAGAGTATCGTGGGATCAAAAAAAAAAGGAAAATCCTGTGGTTGAAAGTGTGAATAGTTTTTTAAAAGAGTAAATAAATAATAACAAAAATACATTTTACTTAGAGATTTGCACGATGCTCCTTGCAGAGGGTGATCAGGCTGGAAACTGGTGCTGGCCCCTGAGTGGCATGGCCCTGATGTTTGGGGGCTAGTGAAAGGCACACCCACAGGGGGGGTGGCGGGGCAGTCCAAAAAAGAAAGAAGAGGGTCGCCCATGGATCCCAACCCACTGGTGGCAAAGGCAAGAAGAGGCCCGTGCATGATCTGACCGGGAGTAGGAGGGAGCCCGCTCAGCTGCTGCTCCTTCTCCTGTGCCAGCGCATGAGATCAGCATGAAGGAAGTGCTAGCTCCATGATGTTTAAATACCATGGGGCTGGCACAGGTGAAAGAGCAGTAGCTGAGCGGGCTCCCTCCTGCTGCCGGTCGGATCATGCACGAGCCTCTTCTTGCCTTCGCTCCCGGTGGTATGGGGTCCAGTGGCGGCACTTGAGGCCTGCTTTCTTCCTCTGCAGCCAGAGATTTTGGATGTTGACCCAGAGACTCGGCAATTCATTTAGAATTCCGGAGTCTCTGGGCCAAATCCGGAGAATTCCCATTTATGCCGAAGGGCCCCTTCTTCTGCCACTGGCTCCGGAAGCGCCAGCGGCAACACTACGTTTGTGCTTCTGCCGCTGGCTCCCAGAGTGCCGGCGGCAACTCTGGGCCTGTTCTTTGCCTCCCGCCAGTTCCAGAAAATGCAGGTGGCATCGCTGGCCTCTGCCACTGCTGGTCCTTGCTTTTGCTGGTGGGGTTTCCCCTGCCACGTCACTGTTCCGCGCTGCAGCAGGACCTTCCTGCCGGCGGCAATGGCACCCCTTCCCCTTTCCCACCCGGGGCAGACTGCCCCCTTCGCCCCCTCTTAGTACACCTCTGAATGTGGCTAAAAGAACATTTTTTTTTAAAATGGAAAAAAGATCCTAATGAAGGAAAGAGGAAAAAGCATAAGCATTGGAAATTTAGATGCTAAACGTTGATAAGGAAGACAAAAAGAGAATTTGAAAAGAAGCCTGACATCGAAGCAAAAACTCATAATAAAAATTTTTTCAAACACATTAGAAGCAGGAAGCCTGTGAGGGAGTCAGTTAGACCACTAGATATTTGAGGGATAAAAGGAGCACTTAGAAAAGACAAGGATGTGGCAGAAAGACTAATTCTTTGCTTCGGTGTTTACTGAAGAGGATGCTGGGAAGATACCATGCCAGAAATTGTACTTAATGATGATGATTAGGAGGAGCTGAAACAAATCATGGTGAACCTAGAAGATGTTAATAAGGCAAATTGACAAACTAAAGCTTAGGAAATCAGCTAGATAGTTTATACCTCAGAGTTTTGAAAGGATTAAAAAATGAGCATGTAGATCTATTACTAGTAATTTGTATCCTATCATCAAAATTATTTATTGTACCTAAAGATTAGAGGGTGGCCAATGTTATGCAGATCTTAAAAATGGCTCCAGGGTGATCTGGGAAATTAGAGTCTGGTGAGCCTGACATCAGTCCTGGGAAAAATAGTAGAAACTATTCTAAAGATCAAAATTCCTGAGCATATAGATAGAAATGGTTTAATGGGACAAAGCCAACATGGATTTATCCAAGGGAAGTCTTGTCTCACCAATCTGCTACTTTTTTTGAAGGGATTAATAAACATGTGGATAATTGTGAGCTAATGGATATAATGTATCTAGATTTTCAGAAGGCGTTTTACAAAGTTCCTCATGGAAGACTCTTGAGAAAATTAAAAAGTCGTGGGATAGGAGGCAATGACCTGTTGTGGATTGCAACCTGGTTAAAATATAGGAAACAGAGAGTACTACTGAATGGTTAGTTTTCTAAATGGACAAAGGTAAATGGTAGAATGTCCTAGGGGTCTGTACTGGGACTTTTTAACATACAGTATTTATAAATGATCTGGAAAAAGGAATGAGTGAGGTGATAAAATTTGTAGATGATAAAAAATTATTCCAAGGGTAAATTACAAGTGGATTCTGAGAAACAGCAGGATTTTGGGAGACTGTGCATCCAAATTCTGATTAAATTTAATATGGACAAGTATAAATGGATGGACATAGGGAAAAACAATCTAGACTGTACTTGCATGATGTTAGGTTCCATATTAGGAGTCACCGCCCAGGAAAAAGATCTAGACATTATTATGGATAATGTTGAATCCTCTTCTCAGTGTGAGGCAGCAGTCAAGAAACAAGTAGAATTTTAGGAAGGGAATGAGAATAAAGCAGAGAGTACCATAATACTTCTATCATTTCATGGTGCAACCTGGAGTGAGAGAAGTATTATGCAGTATTAGTGTGCAGTTCTGGTTGCCACATTTAAAAAAAAAATATATAGAATTAGAAAAGGTTCAGAGACGGGTGACCAAAATAATAAAGGGGATGGCATGGCTCCCCTATAAAGAAAGGCCAAAGAGGTTAGGGCTCTTCAACTTCAAGAAGAGACAGCTGAGGGGAGAAATGACAGAAGTCTATAAAATCATAAGTGGAGTGGAATGGGTAAATGTGAACTGTTTTTTTACACTTTCAAAAATTACAGCGACTAGGGGACACTCCGTGAAGTTACTAAGCACATTTCAAACACATCTAAGAAAATATTAGAGATGTGAATCGGAACCGGAATCGGGCCATCCAGTGCTCCTACCATGTGATAGGGGCTGGCCAATGGCACGGATACCCTGTCACATGGTAAGGGCAAAGGGCCATTGGTGCCATTTTGATTAGTGGCAGCCGACAGCCCAGGAGCGGGCTGTCGGCTGCCACTAATCAACAGGTACCTGGACCACCAGGTACCTGTAAAATGTTTTGGGGGGGTCGGGAGGGTGGGGGAAGCTAAGGGATTAGTTTTAAAGGGTCGGGATGGGTTTAGGGGTTATTTTTGTGTGCCGTTTTTCCCGCCCTCCCCCAAAACGATAAGAGAACCCCCATGAACAATATCGTGGGGTTTTCCTATTGTTTTGGGGGAGCCCCCGATTTCTGATGATTTTGAAAATATCAAAGATATTTTCAATCGTCCGAAGCCCGATTCACATCCCTAGAAAATATGTTTTTCACTCAACACACAATTAAGCTCTGGAATTCATTGCCAGAGAATGTGGTTGCAGGTTTATAAAAGGTTTGGACAAGCTCCATAAACAATTATTTACCAGGTAGATTTGAGGAAAGCCACTGCTTATTCCTAGGCATAAACAGCATGGACTCTATCTACTGTTTGGAACCCTCCTGGTACTTGTGATCTGGATTGGAAACAGGATACTGGCCTTAGTGGACCCTTGGTCTGACCCTGTATATAAGTTCTTATGAGCTGTTCTGGGACCAGTGCTGTTTAACATATTCATTAATGACCTGAAAAAGGGATGAATGAGTGAGATGGTCAGATATGAAGAATACACAAAATGATCCAACATGGTCATAATGCAAGCTAACTGAGGAATCACAGGAGAACCTTGTTATATTAGGAAAATGGACATCTAAATGGCCAATCAAATTTAATATGAATAAGTACAAAGTGATTGATGCACATGGGGAAAAATATCAAAACTGTAGGTACATAATGCTGGGATCCAGACTAGAAGCTACCACCCAGCAAATGGATCTTGGAGACATTGTGGACAATACTTTGAAATCCTCTGCTCAGTGTGTGGCAGTGACTAAAAGAGAAATTAGAATGCTAGGCATTGTCCAGAAAGGAGCAGAGAACAAAACTAAGAGTACCATAATGTCCTTCAATCAGTCCATGGTGTGATTGCATCTAGAGTATTGTGTGCAGTTCTGATCACTCCCATCTCAAAAATGATATAGCAGAACTAGAAAAGGTACAGAGAAGAGCAGCAAACGTGGTTAAGGGGATGAAATGGCTCCCTTATGTAGAAGGACTTGCAGGTTAGGAGGTCTCTTTAATCTGGTGAAGAGATGACGGAGAGGAGACATGATAGAGTTTATAAAATCATGAGTAGGGTGGAACAAGTTGATGAAGAACAGTTATTTACTCCTTCTAATAGTACTGGGACTAGAAGAAACTCCATGAAACTATCTAGTAACAGATTTAAAATGATTTCTAGAAGGTAATTTTTTAGGCAAAACATAATTATACATGCTTCCGGAGAATGTGGTCAAGGCTATTTAGCCAATAGCCTTACCATCTCCACCTCCCGCTTCTGAGAGTGAGCAACATGGAATGACCTTATTTATTTATTTACAGGATTCATTTCCCAAACACTTCCTCCTCCTTACCTCAATCCCAGCTCCCACCAGTCTTCTACCTCCAGCTGTCCTTCACCCACCAGAACTGATCTACCCCATTGGCTCAGCTCCA
Organism: Rhinatrema bivittatum; assembly: GCF_901001135.1. NCBI lineage: Eukaryota > Metazoa > Chordata > Amphibia > Gymnophiona > Rhinatrematidae > Rhinatrema > Rhinatrema bivittatum. The sequence goes on from NC_042621.1 coordinate 106,543,608, forward strand.
CTTCCTCAGATCCCTCCCCCCCCCAAAAAAAGGTGGCAGAGCACTGTTTTAGGTCGTTCCACCATAAATGAAGCCCCAGGTAACAGATGCAAAATGGAATTGAATTAGCAGAAGTTTGAAACATGTGAGCAGTAGCATAGTAACCAGGGGTGGAAGCACTGACGATTGGCATTACTGCTGACAAGTTTCAGACTTGTGCTAATTCTACCCAATGTTATGTCTGTTCTGTGTGCTGCCGTGACTCTTTCAGACTCACATTTCCCCTGAAGAACAGGAGGGGGTGGTGGTGATGAACAACAGGGGTTGCTCTGCCTGCTTCAGTCTCATCCTCCTCTTCCCTGCAGGCTGCCTAGAGAGGAGGGGCTGGAGTAGAGGGTCCCTGCTATTCTTCATCCCAAATCTGAAAAGAAGTGGTGGACCTGTGCTCCAGGCTGTCGATCTGCAAATTAAGTCCTGCCTATTTGGGATCTGTTGGATACTTCTAAGTGACCCAAACTGGCAGGAGACAGAATACGGGGCTGATGGACCTATCGGTCTGACCCAGTTTGGCATCTTTTATGTTCTTACTCCACTACTTTGTTAGTTTTCTCTTAACTAAATAGATTTTTTGGCAAGGTAACTCAGTTTGTGTTTTCTACACTCAAAAATCCAATAAGAAAGTATTCCCAGGAACTAGTTTACTGAATTGCATTGGTGTGAGTAACACAACTATAGCAATATTAATATAATCACCCGCCTTCCCAACCCCCCCATCCTTCTTGTGGATTTCTCTCTGACGGAGAAGAACAAACCATAACAGATGTACACCGCGTTGCAGAAAGAAAACTTCCATGCATAATTCAAAGCACCTCTGGCTTCCCTTTTCTATCAGGCTGCTGTAATTAGAATTTGTAATTAGAAAGTGGAACAGCTGGGTCGACACAGTGGCAGTCCTGAGCACTGCCATTTGGAGGAGGTGGGCTTGATTTCCAGATCATGTCTTCCGCTCCCTGAGTTGCCAGGGCTGGGGATCCCGCAGAGGCAGCATTCATAGCCCCTGGGGGAGGGGGGGGGAGAGGAGATGGAGGGGGTCATGACCATTGCCTATGGGCGACACCTAGTGGATAGATTCAGAAGCCCTGCTGCATTGCCCCGGGTCAAGGAATGTCACTGTAATAACTGGGTTAGGTGAGCTGGGAAGGGATATTGGGGATATAGGGTAAATTAGGAATGAAGGCTCCTAGCACTGGATCCCAGCAATCTGATGCTGGCATTTCAGCAACCTGACACTGCCTGCCTTAGTGTCAAAAAAAAAAAAAAGCTTCAAAGTATGAACAATTCCCCAGTTATTCATTGGAACCAGTCCTTTTTGTACAGTGGAGTCTTGGTGAATTGCTGGTGAGGTGTTTGTATCTGAAGCTCGCTTGAAGAGAATTCCTGCTCTGAGGCAGGCAATGTCAAGGTTGCTGAAATGCTGGCACCGAGTTGTTTTTTCCACTGCCTGATCCCTCTTTTAGTGCAGACTACCTTGGTTAAGGAGCCATCTTGCCTTCGTGGCTATCATTTGGATGCTAGAGTGGGGATACACCATTTGGGTCAGTGTATTTTGCTCCTACTGTAATTACTCTTAACACACTTTTGAATGCTTTAATAAAGCCTAGGGTATATATGGGTTCAAACGGAGGATGATTAAACTTGGTGCCACAATGTACTTTAAAGATGGTGGTGAGCTACAGCACATTCAGTGTGGTTAAGAATATATTTTTTGTGATACTGAATGCCTTTATTTTTTTCACTTTCCCTTCTTTTTGGTGCCACAGTTTATATGATCGAGGGGAAACTTACCACTATTATAGGTTAGGTTGCCGTTACTTAGGCGGGTTATAAATAAACTAACCATAAGCATAACCAAGGTGCATATTTCTTTCCATGTCTGATGAATTGCTGCATTGTATTTTGCCCCCAGCAGGTCAGTAAGTCCAGAGTGATCCCAGCCAACAATTCAGTCTTTATGGGCAAGTTACTTTAATCTTGGGGGTTCAGCTTGTGCCGCGTGGACCTCAGAGTAAGTGAAAGATAACGGTGAGGAGGATAACAAAGAGCAGGGAAACAAAACCAAGCATGGGAAATCTCATGGTGCAATCAGGGACGAGAAAGAAAGTGACCCAGAATAAGTACAAAGTGGGCTGCAGTGAAATGTAGGCACATGCAAAGAGCCTGAAAATCAGTTTGCTTGCACAGGTCTAAGACAGCACGAGTTAGCAAGGGCTTTGCGGATGGGATTCGCACTCCGCAACCCTAGCTACTCTGCCTATTCGGACTTCATTAGAGGTACCCGTCCTCGGGGGCCTCGCGCTCTCTTTTTTCTTTGCAGGTCGCAGTCTGGAACCGGTACTCGCTCCTCGAGGGCCCACGTCCCGGACTTGCTCCTGAATACCTCTTCTGCTAAGAAGTCATCGCTGCTTCAACATCAGTGAGTTACCATCTCTCAGAGCTTTCCCTGGAACCAGGAACTCGCTCCTCGAGGGCCCACATTCCAGGACCTGCTACTGAATATAACTTCTGCCAGGAAGTCACCGCTGCCTACAACACCAGTGAGTTACCATCTCTCTCTCAGAGCTTTCCCTGGAACCAGGTACTCGCTCCTCAAGGGCCTACTGCATTCCAACTCCTGGGCTGCCTTAAGAGACTACAGTGTGAGGGTTACCATCAAGGTTCTGTTCCTGAACTCTGCATACCCTGCCTACTCACTATATTCAGTTTCTCTACAGCTCAGTTATCCAGGATTGCTGTTCTAGTGCCTGAGGGACTACAGCCCTGCTGGGCACTTCCAGCTCACTACTGCCACCTCTGGTGGTTTAATATATTGTCTAATAAAAGAACTAGTGTGTGTCTGTCTCTACACTAAGCCTGACCGGTGATCCCTCTCGGGATCTCCCCCGAGGGCGTGGTCATCTGCCACTGGTCCAAGGATTCACCCACAACTATTCTAAATAACTACAGATTGCTAAATACCAGCTTTAACAACAGAGCTTTCTGACAGTTTGAGAACTGGGCAGATCTTACAGTACCTTCTGCACAAGTTTTTGCCACCATAAGTTTTTAGCTCTTCCTTACCAGAAGCTGCAGGAAATGAATGCCTTGCACAATTGTTGCGCTCTACCAGAAATGTGCAAGCAAACTGAATTTAGGCTCTTTCCTCCTAAATTTTGCCCAGTCCTTACAATCTGGCCTTTAATGACTGAAGATGCTTAAAGTTAGCCTTCTGTTTGTTTACTTTCAGGCTTTCCTAATATTTAACCCTGACGTTACAAAGGTAGCATCAGGCTGATTAGAGGCTGTGGGGGTGCAAGTGTCCATGAGAAAGATCTCTGCTCCCTTTATATTCTGAGCATGTTTTCAGCTCAGGCAGTGATATGATACCTTCAGTTTACCTTTAGGATTAATGACGCTTGTCTATTGGTACCAAATTAATCTTTTGCAGTTAACCTGGGGAGATCTCTTAGCTCCATACAAATTTGTTTTACCTCCTTTCTTCTTTTCCTTGTTCTGACCTCTAGGGCTCTGTGACATGAGTAGATATTTAACCTTGAGTAACTGTATGCATTAGATTGTTAGGTGGCAATAAAATACAGAACATAGATGTCATAAATGTCAAAGCAAATTACTATAATACATGGGAGGTATACTGCTTGCTCTTAGAATCTGAAACTGAAAGCAATCCCTCAAAGTCCGCCTTTTCTGCCCCACTCACCGATCCAAAAGTTTCTGGTTTCAAAGTCGGGATCCGTCACCTCATTGGTGGCTTCTAGATGTCCCAAGTAAAAAGCCAAAATATCTTGAACTTTTTGGGTTTTGATTTGGGCCAGCACTCCTCCCCTCTCCTGCAATCAATAATCAGAGACCTCACCTTGCTGGAATTCACATCATGCACAGGCAGCAGCAGCAAAGACAAATTCTGTCTTCTGGTTGGGTGAAAAAGTGAGGGAAAAACTAAACCCTGGACAAACATAGATTCAGCCTTTCTTTGAGTCCAAGAGCTCGGTGAGATCTTCCGTCTGGAATTCTGTCTCCCTTGAGATAATGAGACAGATTCTTTTTGCAATGGGGCAAGTTTGCTAAACTTTTTTTTTTCACTTTTACAAAGTGTGTTGGCTTTTTTAAGCCTGCGTGTGTGTGTGTGAATTATTTTGCCTGCACGTATTCTGGCATGTGTGCTGTTTTAAAGCATCACCGTGGCTTGCATGGAGTCCCTTTATATTCTGAGAATGGGTCATATACTGGGGGCTGTTTCCTTGTTTCTGAATAATAACGGGTGAGCTGTGCGAGCCATTCTGAAGGCCTTGCAGATATTCTAGCGCTGCTTTTCATCGTACAGTGATCTGCTTCATACCACGTTACCTGACATTTGATTTTGGCTCCGTAGTATGTATCAGCTTCAGAGGACACCATGAAACAATCTCCATCTATTTGTACCTCACAGGTATGGAAGGGAAACGCCACCCTGGCTGTCAAAGCAGGTTACAATGCAAAAGAATATTGAGTTTTCAGATTTTGAGGGATTTTTTAAAATACATTTTTAAAATGTCAAAGAATATGACAATAATTGTTTTCTGGTGTGCTTCTCTTGGGAATATTTATGTTCCATAAAGAAGTTTTTTGTACATTTTATTGAACCAGCAGATACGGCTCAAGGACGTTTTAAACACCTAAGCTTTCAGGCTTCAGAACACCCCATAAAATAGATCTTTGTTGTCTCCATCATAATCCTATCTTGCAGCTCCTCTCTGCCCCTGTCTCTCGCTACCCCATTCCACCCCCAACAGCTCTGCCAATGTACTTAATTTATCAATGCACCTCAATCCTGCCCCAGAGCACCTCCTGTTATACTAAAAAGATATTTTATATTTTATTCTTAATCTTGTTTTCTATTATCAGCAAGGATGACCATCAGACACTGTGCACAGGACACATCTTATAACGCGGGCAAATAAAGTTAAAAAGATAAAACTCACTTGCACATTCTGCACCTCCATATCCCACATCACACAGGCAGGAGCATTCATCTGCTTTGAACTTCCCGTGCAGGCACTGCACACTGCACCTCACTGTAAGAAATGCACATGATTAATCTCAGCACTGCCATCGTGAGCCATGCAAAGCTGGGGCAGAACACTCCAATCCTAGTCAATACCAGTAAAAACCAGTGTTGCCCGTCGGTCACAGACGGCTGCGACCACTAATGCTCACCTCTTTCTTTGCTACTTTGACACCACTGGGGAAAGTGGCGGCCTCTGCCAGCTACCGCCGACCTTCCTGGCGTTCCCAGGAAACCGTGCGTGCTGCCGACCGCCATCTTGCCTTCAGGATCACCTAGGCGCGCGCGCGCGCGCAAGGGCCAGTCTTAAGCAAGTCATGCCGGGAACCTCGGGGGCGTCCCCTCCGGATGACGTCTTCACTCTGCTATACTTAAGCTGGCTGGCCCTGCCTATTGACGAGTTAGCAAGGAGTTCCCTCATTGCTGAATCCGCTTCACTCTCACGGACTTCCTGTTCCAGTTCCTGCACTTCGGCGTGAGACGCTCTGGGTACCCGCTCCTTGGGGGCCCTTCCTCATCTCTGGCTCTCCGCTCCTCGGAGGGCCTTCTGCCTTGGACTGATGTCTGTTCCCATTCCCCGGGACCTCTCCTGGAACCAGTGGCGGATTGACCTATCAGGGGTTCGGGCTTCCCCCGGTGGGCCGGTCTAGCTGGTCACGTGGTCTCAACTCCACGTGGCTGTTAATGGTCTCTTGCAGCCTGCGGGGGCCGAAGAAAAGAAGATCGGAACAGCCAGCTATCGCTGGAGAAATGAAGATGGAGGCTGGCGGGGGCTGAAGAAATGAAGATGGGTGCCGTGCAGCCACAGTCGGAGACCAGGCTGGCGGGGGCCGAAGAAAAGAAGATGGAGGCCGGCGGAGCCGAAGAAAAGTAGATGGGTGCCACATAGCCAGCCACAGCCAGAGACCAGGCCAGCGGGGGTCGAAGAAATTTAGATGGAGGCTGGCGGGGGCTGAAGAAAATAAGATGGAGGCCGGCGGAGCCGAAGAAAAGAAGATGGGTTGCCATGCAGTCAGCCGCAGTGGAGACCAGGTCGGCGGGGACCGAAGAAATGAAGAAGGAGGCCGCGCAGCCAGCCGCAGCTGGAGACGAGCTGTTCAGCTGGGGGCCTTTGTGTGTATATGTATTTGAGATTGGAAGGGTGCTTCTGTGTGTGTGTGTATGTGTGAAAGGACTGGTGCTTCTGTGTGTGACAGGGAAGGTGCTTGTGTGTGTCAATGTGTGTGTGTGTGTGTGAGAGAGAGGGATGGAGTATGTTTTTAGCTGGCTTGTGGCTGTGAGAGAGAGGGCATGTGTGTGATTGAGCCTGTTTGTAAGTGAGATAGAACATGTGTGTGATTGAGAGCTTGTGTGTAAGTGAAATAGAGAGAGCATGTGTGTGATTGAAAGCCTCTGTGTAAGTAAGATTGTGTGATTGAGAGAGACTGGCCAGAGAGGTGACGTGTATAAGTGAGAAATACTGATCAGGGAGATGACCGGTATGTGTGTGCTTGTTTGTGTGAGAGAGAGAGACTGGTTGGGGAGATGATTAGTGTGTGAGAGACAGAAACTGGTCCTGAGGGTGTGACTGGTGTGTGTGTGTGTGTGTGTGTGAGTGAGAGAGAGAGAGAGAAGAGACTGGTTGTGGTCCCTAAGGAAGAGGACCGTGAGGACAGCTTTAGCAGCTACTGCTGCTTCTAGTGTGGCCTGCAAGGGAAAGGAGTAGGAGAACTGCTGGAGAGGGATCGTAAAGGTGGCTTTTTAAGTTCATTTTTCTTGATTGACTACCATTTAATTATTGGGTAGTATATGATGTATCTGCTGTTTGAAATATTTTATTGGTATTTGGTAAAGGTTTCAAAATTTGCATGAGTCTTTAATTATTGGATATTCTATTCATCAGCTGTTTTGAAATTATTTTATTTGTATGATTTTATAATTATGATTCATGATATATATCTTGATTTTATTGATTGTTTCCTGAGGAATGGTGACATTTTTGGTTTTCCATTGTTGCACTGTATAGAGTCTGGCGTGATACGTTTTACAGTTTAGTTTTTGTCTGCACATTTCTATTTATTCTTTATGTGGCTTTATTCTGTATTTGGTGAGAGTTTGTGTTCTGCATGCAAAGACTGAGATGAAGCATTCTTTTAGCATGTGGTTTCTCTGTAGGGATCTGTAGTAGCTTGGCCTGTTCTGTTTTCCTGATAGGAGGTGTATTGATATTTTAAATTCTGGTGTAATATTTGTGGTATTCTTTTTCATAGGTAGGGTTGTTATTTGTTGAGTGTTGGCAGATAATACTGTGTTGATACGGGAGGACCATGCTGAAATATATCATAGTAGGTATGATGCCATATGAATTCCAAGATGCAAAGTTTTCTTGTTGGCATCACAACAGTGAATGAAATTATCACAACAACGTGTATATTAATTTTACCTCAGAATGTCACTTGTTCTGACTCTGGGATTAAGCCCGTCAGTTCAAGCTGCTGGTGACTGTGGAACAGTGTATTGTTGTACTGCCACCTGCTCTTCTACTGAAAATAGTAAATGTTCTCAAACTAATAGGTTTCTTGTTGAATGGAAGTACTTACTGAAATATTTTATAAATGATGATATATGTGGGCGTGGCCCATGGATTTTATAATATGTGCGTGCCGGGTAGCTTTTTTTTATGTTTTAAGGGGTGTGTGCATATATATGTAAATGATATATGTAAATTATATTGTATGTGTAATTGCGTGCCCATGGGCCAGTATGGAGAAAAATCCCCCGGGCCACTATTTTCCCACAATCCGCCCTTGCCTGGTACTCTGTGAGTACCTTGACTCCACGGACCACTACTGTACCAGCCTTTGTGGGATCCTCTCCGGTGTACCCTGTGCCTCGGGCCACTACCATACCATCTCTGAGTGAGGAATCCCTCAGTGTACCCTGTGCTGCAGGCCACTACCGCATCATCACTACAGAGATACTTCTTCGATGTACCCCACCTACGGACCACTACCGGATCTTCACGTCTGAGGTATTCCCTCTGGGCATACCCCTTGCTCAAACCTTGTTGCTTTCTCCTGCAGCCCCCGCTTCGTGAGCTGTGCCTTTCTACTTCTATAATAAAGAGTCTATTCCACAGCTGTGTCTGATGCCCACTGAGATCGTGCATCCCGATGGTGAGGCTCAAAGGGCTCCTCCATGTGGGTGGTACCATCTCTCACCTTGGCCCAGGGCCCACATATCTACAAGTCATAACAACCAGAAATGCAGGTCTAAGGGGGTGGGCAGTGGAGTGCCTCAGGGATCTGAACTGGGACCCGTGCTTTTTTCAATATATTTATAAATGATCGGGAAAGGAATACGATGAGTGAGGTAATCAAATTTGCGGATGATTCAAAATTATTCAGAGTAGTTAAATCACAAGTGGATTGTGATACATTACAGGAGGACTTTGTGAGACAGGAAAATTGGGCATCCAAATGGCAGATGAAATTTAATGTGGATAAGTGCAAGGTGATGCATATAGGGAAAAATAACCCATGCTATAATTACACAATGTTGGGTTCCATATTAGGAGATACCACCCAGGAAAGAGATCTAGGTGTCATAGTGGATAATACATTTAAATTGTTGGCTCAGTGTGCTGTGGCAGTCAAAAAACCAAACTGAATGTTAGTAATTATTAGGAAGGGAATGGTGAATAAAACGGAAAATGTCATAATGCCTCTGTATCGCTCCATGGTGAGACCACACCTTGAATACTGTGTACAATTCTGGTCGCCGCATCTCATAAAATATATAGTTGCGATGGAGCAGGTACAGAGAAGGGCAACCAAAATGATAAAGGGAATGGAACAGCTCCCCTTTGAGGAAAGACTAAAGAGGTTAGGACTTTTCAGCTTGGAGAAGAGATGGCTGAGGGGGGATATGATAGAGGTCTTTAAAATCATGAGAGGTCTAGAATGGGTAAATGTGATAATAGAAAGACTAGGGGGCACTCCATGAAGTTAGCATGTGGCACATTTAAAACTAATCGGAGAAAGTTCTTTTTCACTCAACGCACATTTAAACTCTGGAATTTGTTGCCAGGGGATGTGGTTAGTGCAGTTAGCATAGCTGGGTTTAAAAAAGGTTTGGATAAGTTCTTAGAAGAGATGTCCATTACCTGCTATTAATCAAGTTGACTGCCACTGCTATTACTAGCAACAGTAGCATTGGATAGACAGTACTTGCCAGGTTCTTATGGCCTGGATTGGCCACTGTTGGAAACAGGATGCTGGGCTTGATGAACCCTTGGTCTGATCCAGTTCTATGTTCTTTGTTCTTATGTCATTATCTGCCATCATATATTATGTTACAATGGCCACAGAACAAGGAGCTTTACACATGTATATTCTGGAGATGGTGAAAGATATGGAGAAAGGGTTCAGAGTTAAGGATGATTACAAGGTTACAGGCATTGGAGATACATGCTAGGTCTGAATCTACAAGGCAGATCCTGTAGATTAGAGGTATGTCTGAATCTGCTTCTAATGCCCAAATGAAGCAGCCTTGTTTTATAGATTTTCCTTCTGAACCTCATTGTGGGATTATTAAGTTTTCAAATACTTCTCTAGCACCAGTTCCTGTGGCATTCAGTTCTCCTAGATCTCCCTACTGTGTACTGACCAAGCCAACCCTGTTTCACTTACGATGACTTTGCATCAGAATTCAGGACTGCAAGCAGGGATGTGCAATCATTTTTCCCGAATTAGGCAATGTCAACGACATTGCCTAATTCGGAATGGTTCGGGAAAACTGAAAAACGATTGAATTTTTTCTGAAATTTCAGAAAAAATTCATTTTTGAGTTAGAGCGCGCTAACTCCCGATAGTGTATGCTAGCTCTGCCAGGTTAGTGCGCACTATCGGGAGTTAGTGTACACTAACGGGAGGTAGCATGCACTAACTCCCGATAGTGCGCACTAACCCGAAAATCGGGGCCCCTGAAAAAAAAAGCCCCGAACCGTGGGGGAAAAATGAAATTCCCGCGCGGGGCCCCCTGAAACGTAGCCTGACATGAAAGTTTTACCCGAAGCACATCTCTAGCAATTGCAACCTTGGGCAATGCCTAATGGTATAAGAGATGTCAATGTATTCTAACTGGAGAAAAGGGTGATGATGCTGAGTGCTGGTGAAAGGGCCTCCCTTGAGCTTTCATTTATTAATACTGTAGGTAAACTCCACACTCACAATTCAGTCAATTCAGGTTATCTCAATTCTGAAGAATCAAATGGTCATTCCCCTTCTCATGCACAAAAGCACCCCATTGTGCAGAGAGCATGAAACCTGCAACCATACTGGCAATCTGCCTGTTTGCATGTCCTCTGATAAAATGAGGTGTCGATCCCTGTCACATGCAAATATGAAATGTATCAGGGAAGGAAAAGGATTGCTATAAAGGCAGCAGCACCTAGAACAAAGATAGGTAGCCAGCATTAAATGATAAGAGAGAAAAGGGAACCTGGAGAGTACCTATCAGGCGGCTTTCTTCAGGGACTTGATGCCAACAGAGATAAAGGAATGAAGAGTAAGGGAAATATCTAGCAGGGAAAACTCTATAGGATGAGTTTGCATAGTTATAGTATATTCGGTGTACACTGATTTACATGTCGTACACCACCAGTACAAATTCAATGCATGTGCTGTACACATTAACATATACTGGACCAGATGCACTGGGTGGTTGTTCCCACCTGGTGCTCATGAATATCTGGCCCACTCTGCTCCCACAGTACTCAGTATTCAGCTGCTGTAAGCAATTTCTCACCTTGGCAATACCTGCCTGTATGGCCTGGAAGGCAGTCACAATGGCAGGTGCTCATATTTAACTGCCCGTGGTTTCCACAGCTCATCCGACAAGGATTCTTTGGAACTTCTAAAATAAACAAAAAGAGAGAAACTGTGATCTAAGATATCAGAGTTCCCACTTGTGCCAGTCTTTGCTACACTGAACATACCAGCCCAGGCTTATGTCATGATGTTATACCCACACGTGCCAGCTTATATTACACTAATCTGCAATCACACATGCCATCTTGTTCCACACACTGAATTCCATTCACACAAGTCTTCCTGTATCTCACATACAGTAAATATATTCAATTATACCATGCCACAATGAATTATAACCAAATGTCCAGTTTATACAAGTAACCTAATATGTAGCCAAATAGACCAAACTGTACCAGACTTATTGTGTATGGAATTAGCAAAATCTAAATGTCCAGCTTGTGATTTTCCTTGGTCTCTGTAAAACTAAAAGATTATTGGGTGAATTTTCTCCAAGATGGAAAATTTCCCTCCTTATAAATCAGGGGCGGCCAACTCCGGTCTTCAAGAGCCGCAAACAGGCCAGGTTTTCAGGATCTCCACAATGAATATTCATGAGATAGGACGAGGACTGGAGTTGGCCATCGCTGTTATACGTATTGAGAAAAGTTATGCTCAATTTAGCATTTAGTACAATGTTTCTCACCCCTCTCCTGAAGGCACAGCTATCCAATTGGGTTTTCAGGATTGCCACAATGAAAATGCATGAGAGATTTGCATACCCTGGGTCTCCAATGTATGCAAATCTATCTCATGCATATTTATTATGGATATCCTGAAAACCTGACTGGTTAAGCGTGCCTCCAGGAGAAGATTGGGAAACCCTGAAATAGCAAATGTGAGATAAATGAATGCAGGTTTTTGGCTCATTGTGTTCCATAAATTATACTGTGTATTTGAAGAAGTATTTGATTTATATTCCACCTTTCAGCTACTTCAAAACGGACTACATTCAGGTATCGCAAGTATTTCCCTGTCCCCAGAAGGCTCATAATCTAAGGCCTAGATTCACTAATCTGCGATTTGTTATCGCAGGAGGGGCACAATATTGCATCAGGGGTGCGTATTGGCCCTTTGGCATTCTTTGCCAGTGGCAGCCTCTTCAGAATCTGAAGCAGTCCTATTTAGAGCTGCCTTCTTATTAGCATATTTTGCAGTCATGTGGGTTGGGAAATTGGTAGCAGCATCACGCAGCAGAGATAACAAATGCGGAAAACGTCTCATTGATCAAGGATAAGCCAGCATTTGGTCCTGGGGGAATTCTGTGCTACTGCGGAGCGCAGAATTTGTGCAGAATTCCCCCCCGTGCACAGAATTGTTAAATTCTTTGCAGAAAATGGCAGAGGAGACCCCGGAATGCCGTGAACAGAGAGCGCAAAGATGAAGGCCCCTGTGTGCTGCGAGACACGCTCAACACAGCAAAGATGAAGGTCCTGGTGCGCCGTTCGCGGCGAACATGAACGTCCCCATGTGCCGCAAACACTCTATCGCCAGCCCCAGAGTTTGACCCCATTCTCAGTACTGCCCCTCACACAGGCTCCCTCTGTTCCTCCCTCTCTCAGACACATGCTCCCTCTCTCTAGTACACATACACACACCCTCATACTGACTCCCTCACTCTCTTGCACACACACATCCCCTCATACAGGGCCCTCTCTCTTGCATACACCCACACAAGCTCCCTTTCTCTCTCACACATACATCCTCACACAGACTACCTATGTCTCTCTGTCATGACCCCTTCACACAGGCTCTGTCTCACACATACACAATCCCTTCACACAGGCCAGCACCCTCACATACACACGATCCCTTTTTCATACACACGCGCTCCCAATCTCTCACACACATACACACTCCTTCACAATCTCCTCATATAGGCTCCCTCTCTCTGAAACCCACACTCAAGCATCCCCCCGCTCACACACCTGCTCTCTCTCTCTCTCACCCTCCCCTCTCTCACCCTCCTCTCTCTCACATCCCTCTCCTTGCTCTCTCACCCTCCCTTCCCTTCCCTACCCCTCTCCCTGCTCTCTCACACCACCTCCCCTTTCTCACACCCCTCTCCCTCTCCTCTCACACACACACATTCACTCTCACCGGGGCCTTCATCTTCGCCGTGAACGGAGCACACGGCGAAGATGAAGGCCCCGGTGAGAGTGAATGTGTGTGTGTGAGAGGAGAGGGAGAGGGGTGTGAGAAAGGGGAGGTGGTGTGAGAGAGCAGGGAGAGGGGTAGGGAAGGGAAGGGAGGGTGAGAGAGCAAGGAGAGGGATGTGAGAGAGAGGAGGGTGAGAGAGGGGAGGGTGAGAGAGAGAGAGAGCAGGTGTGTGAGCGGGGGGATGCTTGAGTGTGGGTTTCAGAGAGAGGGAGCCTATATGAGGAGATTGTGAAGGAGTGTGTATGTGTGTGAGAGATTGGGAGCGCGTGTGTATGAAAAAGGGATCGTGTGTATGTGAGGGTGCTGGCCTGTGTGAAGGGATTGTGTATGTGTGAGACAGAGCCTGTGTGAAGGGGTCATGACAGAGAGACATAGGTAGTCTGTGTGAGGATGTATGTGTGAGAGAGAAAGGGAGCTTGTGTGGGTGTATGCAAGAGAGAGGGCCCTGTATGAGGGGATGTGTGTGTGCAAGAGAGTGAGGGAGTCAGTATGAGGGTGTGTGTATGTGTACTAGAGAGAGGGAGCATGTGTCTGAGAGAGGGAGGAACAGAGGGAGCCTGTGTGAGGGGCAGTACTGAGAATGGGGTCAAACTCTGGGGCTGGCGATAGAGTGGAAGGGGTTGAGCCTAGAGGTGGAGGGGAGAGATATTGGCAGGTGGAGGAGTTGGGGCCTGAGAGGGCAAAGTGACCAGGGGAGTAGGGAGAGCGAGTGGAAGGGACACTCTTACAATTAATTTCTAGGGAAATTCTGCTCAAAATATTTAAAATTCCGCATCTCTAAGTAATAACTTTTTTTCTGTATTAATTTAAAATGTAATTACTTAAAGACTGTCATGTAAATTGTGTTATTTTGACCAATATAAAGTTTGCAGAATTTTGCAGAATTTTAAGTTTTGTGCACAGAATTTTAAGGTTTTGTGTGCAGAATTTTAAATTGTTTTGCGCAGAGAAAGCATTGCACATTCAATGGTTAAAAATGGACCAGTTGGGCAAGGGGAAGCTCATTGCACTGACAGCCTAGTAACCTGCCTGGTATCCCATGTAAGAAACTATCTGTCATTGAATCCACAAGGCAAGGGAGATTTCCTAGCACATCAGGATGGTTTACTCAAAGCAGATTTCAGTTGACTGCCATACTTAAACAGGGCCTTCAGGCTGCTGGAATATAGACAGGCGGTACAGTACTCACTCCTTCAGGACTGGGGCAGATTCCAGTGGAGCCACCTCTGGTCTCACAGCCAGGACCATTCATCGCTCTGCTGCCTATACCTCTTTTGTTAGACAGGAGAATGGCTTACCGGGACCTGCCCTTAACTGAATTTCTCCCTCTTCAATGCAGGAGACGGTCGGTGGCGGAAGGCAGTATGGATCATGGGTCATTCATATAATTTCTAGGCAGAAGGGTATGTGAAGTCCAGCTCCTTTGGGACTCATTTGGGGCAGGCGATGCAGGTCATCTGGGTGAGATGGGGATGACCTTATTCCGCATGTTTGTCAGCTGCTGGCTTGCCCAAACACATTAGTCAATGATTTGAATGATCTGACTGGGAGGAAGCTGGTAAATGCTATCAGGAATGACTCAGCACACCTCAACACTTGGTTGCCAGGTAGCCATATTGTTTGGCTTGAAATTGTCCCTAGCAGCCAAAGGAGTCCATTCCTGCCTGTGTTTAGCAAAAATCAATCAGCATGTCCAAAAAATTGTTATTCACCACAAGAGCTGTCATATTAGACATGAGTGGGCATCTGTGAACTCTGCCAGATAGCAAGCATCTGTCCGAACCTGGTTAGGATTTATTTTTTAAAAGAGGGTGAAAGGTGGGTTAGGGGTAGGAAGTAGATGCCCAGATGAGCAGTCAGGCCGCAGCTTGTTATGGGGGTCTCCAAGCAAACCCAGGTGGGCTGCTCAGGTCTTGTGGTGGGCTTCGCCCCGCCTACCTCTCTCTACTTGCAGCTCCTCCCGCTCACCTTGGACTGATGGCCGCCGCAGCGTCTGCTTGCCGACCTCTCCGGCGTCCCCGGACCGGCTTTGGTGCTGCCTCTTGCCATTCTCCTTCAAGGTACCTTTAAGGCGCATGCACGCACGCAGCCCTAAGATTTATTTCCACGTTGGCGCGAACCTCAGGGGCGTCCCCCTGTTCTGACGTCATGACTCCAGGGTAATTCTGCCTACTACATTTGCTAGCTCATTGAGTTAGCAACGGAATTCGTACGGATGGGATTCGCTCTCCGTTCCTAAGCTACTCTGCCACTCCAGCTCTAATGGGAACTCTTACTACCCTTCGGGGTCACTAACAGGGTACCTGCTCCTCGGGGGCCTCTGTGCTTCTTTCAGGTGCTATCAGGAAACCGGTACTCATTCTTCGAGGGCCCATGTTCCCTGTGTCGCTGCCTGCAACTTCTACCTTCTACTTGGAAGAACTAACTACAGTCACCATCAGTGAGTACAGAAAACATCTCTCTCTACAGTACTGCTTCGCTGGAATCAGGTACTTGCTCCTCGAGGGCCTGCTCTCTGCTCCGGTGCCAGACCTCTCGTCTAGTGGAATCTCTGCTACTGCTAGTGAGTACAATACTACCGAATCTCTCTGCTCTAAGGGATCAGGTACTCGCTCCTCGAGGGCCTGCTCTCCCTGTCTCGGAGCTCTCCTATTCTACTTGGGACTCTGAATGATAATTCTATTGTGTGCTCATATCTCTCAGTCTCTTTCCACTACAGCACTGCCTACAGAGGATCCACTGTTCCAGCGTTCTGTGAGAGACGCGCCCAACTGGGCTCTACAATCACTACTCACTACTGCCACCTCTGGTGGTTCCATATACTGTTTAATAAAAGATTCAAATCTGTGTTTGTCCGGAGTTTAGCCTGACACTGTGGTCCCTCACGGGACTGCCCCCCGTGGGTGTGGTCAGCTGCCATAGTGTCCAAGGATCCACCCAAACACTAATAACCATAACAGATTGCTAACTCCATGGATCCGGCTCAGCTCAACGCCTTGCAGGCCATTCTAGGCCTGGCCTTGTGCATTGCTGAACAACAAGATGCATTGGATAAATGAACTACTGAGTTTCATCAGCTGCACGCACAGAAGAATCAAGGTTCCATATCCAGTAATGAAGTCAGTTACCTGAAGTAACTATAAAGACTATTGTGCCTCTTGCTCCAATACGTTTTTCTGGAGAGATTCACAGAACAAGAGGCTTCTTAAACCAGTGTTGTATGCATTTTGCATTGCAACCTACTCGTTTCCCCACAGCCTACGCCAAGACTACTTATATTCTATCCTACCTGGATGTAAGGGCTCTGACTTGGGCTTCCGTGCTGTGGGAATGCAAAGACCCTATACTTCAGGATATTGACGGATATATGGACTTGTTTAAATCCGTTTTTGATGATCCTGCCTGGTATACTGTTGCTGGTTCTACATTGGTGGACCTGAAGCAAGGCAACGACCCCTAGCTGATTTCGCTACAGAGTTCAAGACTCTTGCGACTCAATTACATTGGGTTTGGATTCCCGCTTGAAGGACGAGCCGGCTGCTCATGAGACACCTGACTCGCTAGATGAGCTAGTGGCCTTGGCTACTAGAATTGATCACCGGCTTCGTGATAAGGTGCAAGAACTCAAGTCTTGTAAAGGACCTTTCAGAAGGAGGTTCGTGCTAAGCCTGCACTCAGGATGGTTCCATTGACTCCCGTTGCCAGTGAGAAAGAACCGATGCAACTTGGTCATGGTCACCTGACATCCAAAAAGAGAAGACTTCGGAAGAGGAATGGATTGTGCATGTACTATGGACAAGCTGGTCATGCAGTCCAAACATGCCCGATATGTCCGGGAAATGAATGGGCCTAAGTCCTGCGGGAGGACTCTTCTTAAGCCTCACTGTGCCCTCTCCTCTGCTCTCTCTCCCTGTCTCTCTGATCTGCGGACCGTTGGAGTTTCAGACTCTTGCCCTGGTGGACTCAGGGGCAGGAGGTAATTTTATTCTTTAACGTTTAGTGGAACATTTGAGGATTCCCCTCACCACTATGAAGACTCCACTACTCTTATCATCTATACACGGGGAGCCTTTACCGAGTGCTGTTACCTGTTGTACCAAACTGGTATCCCTCCACACCGGCGCTCTCCATACCGAATTGATTTCCTTCTTTGTGTTGGAGAAGGCCATACACCCTATCATTCTGGGGTTACCCTGGTTGCAGTTGCATATGCCGCAATTCAATTGGGCCACATTGGAACTCTCCCGTTGGGGCCCAGAATGCCATGGCAAATGCCTAAAGGAGGTTACTCCTATTCTCTGTATGCCTACTACTCTAGTGATGCCAGGACTTCCACCTCAGTATGCATCATTTCATGATGTGCTCTCCAAAGAAGCTGCTGACATCCTTCCACCACATAGAACTTATGACTGCGTCATAAGACTGAAACCTAATGCTGAACCTCCTAAAGGATGTGTCTACCCCCTGTCAGTGGTGGAGAATAAAGCCATGTTGGAGTATATTGAGGAGAATTTGCAAAAGGGTTTCATTAGACCATCTAAGTCTCCTGCGAGCGCAGACTTCTTCTTTGTGGGGAAGAAGGACGGTCCACTGCGTCCTTGTATCGATTATCGAGGTCTGAACGAGATCACGATTAAAGACCGATACCCCTTACCTCTGATATTGGAGCTCTTTGATCGACTTCAAGGGGCCAAGATATTCTCAAAACTTGTCCTGAAGGGAGCCTATAACTTGGTTCGCATTCGTGAAGGCAACAAGTGGAAAACAGCTTTCAACACTCAAGATGGCCATTTCTGACATCACGACTCCAGGGTATATCTGCCTACTACATTTGCTAGCTCGTTGAGTTAGCAACGGAATTCATACGGATGAGATTCACTCTCCGTTCCTAAGCTACTCTGCCACTCCAGCTCTAACTGGAACTCTTACTACCCTTCAGGATCACTAACGGTGTACCCGCTCCTCAGGGGCCTCTCTGCTTCTTTCAGGTGCTATCAGGAAACCGGTACTCGCTCCTCGAGGGCCTGCCCTCTGCTCCGGTGCCAGACCTCTCATCTAATGGAAATCTGCTACTGCTACTGCTAGTGAGTACAACGCTACCGAGTCTCTCTGCTTTAAGGGATCAGGTACTCGCTCCTTGAGGGCCTGCTCTCCTTGTCTCGGAGCTCTCCTTTTCTACTTGGGACTCTGAATGATAATTCTATTGTGTGCTCATATCTCTCAGTCTCTTTCCACTATAGCACTGCTCTACAGAGGATCCACTGTTCCAGCGTTCTGTGAGAGACGTGCCCAGCCGGGCTCTACAATCACTACTCACTACTGCCACCTCTAGTGGTTCCATATACTGTTTAATAAAAGATTCAAATCTGTGTTTGTCTGTCCGGAGTTTAGCCTGACCCTGTGGTCCCTCACAGGACTGCCCCCGTGGGCGTCGTCAGCTGCCACAATGTCCAAGTATCCACCCAAACACTAATAACCATAACATATATCTAAGCTTAAAACTGGGGGAAGGGTGAGAATATTTACATTTGGGACACTGTCTTTGTTGGAAGGCTCAATAAATTGGCCAGAGTCATCTACCACCTAGAGGTCAGAAGATGGCTCAGCAGCAAGCCATTAATTACTCTTCCAGACACATTGCAGGCCTGGAGGGCCAACAGTCTTGCTAGCATGGGGTGAGCTGTCCAGATGGCCCATATATTCAATGCCATGACCCCAACTTTGCTTGCTTAGGTGAGCTAGGGTGGGTTTGGGAAGGGGTGAGGACAAGCTCTTTCCTACTTCTGCTTAGTTTAGTATTATCTGGTAGTATAAGGCTTGAGTATGCAGTTTAGACCTATTGTCAGGGTTTAGACTATACAATAAGGCTGCGGCCTGTTTCATTTCCACTCGAATTCTGGCTTCAGGTATTTGATCTTTTGATTGTATTGAGTGGAGAGGTACTGACCTGTCACGGTTGCCCCAGTTACATTGTTAATGATGACTCCTAAAACTGGAAATGTTCCTATTGATCTTCACCTCAATAGATGTCTTCACCATGAAGTATCCTTTATCAGACCTTAAACATATGTTGGTTGGTTTTCAGGCTGTTCACTTCAGGTTCCTTTTACCCATCGTCTTACTTTCATAGAGAAAATATGCACATACTTTCCTTCTGAAAGTTGCAGTGGTTGCAAAGTACCCACAGATTTTTGCACCTTCTCTTTGTGCAGGTAGATTTTGCATGAAGCAGAATGAAAATACAGTCTAAGTGCTCAAAACAGATCCCCAGGAACCCTTCCCCTAAATGTGGCTATAAGTACAACATGTAGACTTTCAGTCATATTGCGATTTTCAGACAGCGAACTGACGAACATAAATCATTATTATTTAAACATAGGATTGGCTTTGAAAAGTGCCCTCCTCGTGTGGTTCATGAAGAGCCTTCTCAGTTCCAATACTCACCACAGAGGCCTCCGACGTGATCCCACGACTTAAAACAGCCGGCTCTGCCCGAGGTGCAGAGACTACACCAGGCCCCTTTCTTGTAGGGCATGATTGTTTTCCCATTAATATCCCAGTTTCCTCTGGAAAAAAACACACACACATACACAGACTGAATGAATAAGGCCAAAAAATGGCTCCCATGCCTGCCAGCAGCAATCGTGTGTTAAAAATACCAGTTCCTCATGTCTAAGAAACAAAATTTCCTTTGTGTCCTCCAACAAATGCATTTCTTCTATGATAAGGGGAATGGAACAGCTCCCCTATGAGGAAAGACTAAAGAGGTTAGGACTTTTCAGCTTGGAGAAGAGACGGCTGAGGGGGGATATGATAGAGGTGTTTAAAATCATGAGAGGTCTAGAACGGGTAGATGTGAATCGGTTATTTACTTTTTCGGATAGTAGAAGGACTAGGGGGCACTCCATGAAGTTAGCAAGTAGCACATTTAAAACTAATCGGAGAAAGTTCTTTTTTACTCAATGCACAATTAAACTCTGGAATTTGTTGCCAGAGGATGTGGTTAGTGGAGTTAGTGTAACTGGGTTTAAAAAAGGATTGGATAAGTTCTTGGAGAGGTCCATTACCTGCTATTAATTAAGTTGACTTAGAAAATAGCCACTGCTATTACTAGCAATGGTAACATGGAATAGACTTAGTTTTTGGGTACTTGTCAGGTTCTTATGGCCTGGACTGGCCACTGTTGCAAACAGGATGCTGGGCTTGATGTACCCTTGGTCTGACCCAGTATGGCATGTTCTTATGTTCTTATGGCTATGGAGGCAGAACATATAAGAACATAAGAAGTCCCATGCTGGATCAGACCAAGGTCCATCGAGTCCAATCTGGGTCACAAGTACCCGTCTGATCCCCAATAATTGATCTGTTTCTTATATTTCACTCCCAGGGATAATCACAGGCTTTCCCCAATGCATCTGGCTTATAACTTACATAGTAACATTGTCACATCTATCATAGTAACTGATGGCAGATAAAGAAGAAATGCTCCTTCAAGACTGCCCAGCAAGTTACTTATGGTAGTAAATGCAGCTTTGTGCGAGTTACCACCCCCCAACCCCATGCCTACTGCTAAGGGTAGTAATTGCCGCTCTGTGCAGGTTACCCCAATGCCTTCTGTTAAGGGTAGTGTGGCAGAGTGCCCTATGGAAACCCTCAGAACTGTAATCATGCCCAAATATCACCTGTTTTGATGAGTCTTGTAAGGATTTAAGATGGGGCTTAATTTGTAGAGAAAAAGGAAGTGGGACTGTGGAGCAGGGGTTGGAGGGGGGAGGGAAGAGGGAAGAGGGAAGAGGGAAGAAGGAACAGGAGGCGATAAAGGGCCAGGTGTGACACGCATGAGGGGGAGAAGCCAGGGCTGGGTGTGAATCCTCTCCTAAGCACACACTGTCTCACACACACATATATGCAAAAACATGCTTTCATGGTCTTAACCCAGTGATCCTCCTTCGGCTCCTCCAGTACTCAGTCCCAGCCATGCTCAATAAACAATTTCTGGGTGTAGGACAACTGGGAGTTGCTGGAGGTTGCAGATGAAGGGTCACTGAGGTAAGGAGGAGGGTAGGCAGAATGTGGCCCTCCTCTTCCTCCTGTTTGCTCTGGTGATCCCCTACACCCCAGCCCCTTCTCCATGATTCCTCCAGTGGTCCTCATCTCCCCCCCCCCCCCTCCCCCCAGTGGTTCTGGAGCCCCTAAATTTCACCCCCAATCCCTAGTGGTCCTTGAGCTCCCTCACCCTGATTGTCAATTAAACCCTCTCTCAGGAAAATTATCCTCTCCATCAACTCTTCTTCTTGCCTTCCTTGGACAGTAGGGCAGCCACATAGGCCTCCTCTTCGAGCTAAACTCAGCTGACTCTCTTTTGCCTTGGGGGTTGGGGGCAGAGTGAGTGGTATGTATCACCCGCTCTCCTCACACAGGAATTTGATAGTGCATCCAGCTCTTTACCTCCTCTCAGGAGAACGTAAGGGAACAACACTACGTGCTCTCCTTTCTCACTCTTTCCTTTCCATCCTCTCACCACCACCATCCTATCATTTTCCCTTCCCTTTTTTCGCTCTTTCTCTGCCTGCTCCAATTGACTCACTCACCGTCCTTACGGCTGCTTACGGTCTCTCCAGCCGTAAAGACGGTGAGGTACTATATAAAACCTTAAAAGGTTAGAAACACACCGGGATTTCTTTGACTAAGATGAGTCTCATATTGCTTATCCGGCGTTGAAGATAACAGCCGGGGGAGGCGGCGTTAGGTGATACTCTAAGGTTTGAGCACGCTTGGATGTTTTTGACGTATAAAGTTATTTCATGAAGGTGATGTTTTAAAGGGCATAATGGCCTGTGGTTGGCATATGGTGATTCATGTGGATGTTTGCGTCAGATGATCTAAGAAGGCTACAGAACTGAAATAACAGTGCATACCTGAATCCGGGAACATTTTCATTAAATCAAGGGGAGCCATGTGGCCATAGTGATTCGGGCATGCTTTTTCTGACCCACTCCTTTTTGTTCAGAAATAACACAATCGTGAGGTGGGAGAGATAACTCTATGCTGGTGTCTGGTCTTTTCGAGTTAATTCCCCTGAAGAAGCCTGGTTGGCGAAACAAGGCCCTTGTTGGGATATAAGAAAACAGGAGATAAGTGGGACACCCGTCAAGAGGATTTCAAAATCATCTATTTGAATATTTAAAATAAGAGTCATTTGAGACTAAGCTTAATGACTTAGTCTCTAATGTATTACAATATCCTAAAGTATTAATAAGGATATACAATATATAAGTTTGAATATAAAGTGGTGTTTCCCACTCAAGAAGACCAATAGTAGCATTGAAAAAATTATATATATGGAAATGAGATCAAGTGAGGTGATCAAATTTGCTGATGACATAAAATTATTCAGTTGTTAAATCACAAGAGGATTGTGAGAAATTGGAAGAGTACCTTGGAAAACTGGGAGACTGGGCATGCAAAGGGCAAATGAAATTTAATATGGGCAAATGCAAAATGATGCACTTAGAGAAGAGTAATCCAAATTATAGCTACATAATGCAAGGCTCCACATTAGGAGTCACCACTCAGGAAAAGAATCTAGGCATCATCATTGATAATACATTGAAATCTTATGTTCAGTCTGCAGCAGGAGCCAAGAAAGCAAAGAGAAAGTTAGGAATTTTTAGGAAAGGAATGGAGAATAAAACAGGAATATCATGATGCGACCTCATCTTGAGTATCGTGTGCAGTTCTGATCACCACATCTCAAAAAAGATATAACAGAATTAGAAAAGATACAGAGTAGGGTGACTAAAATGATAAAGAGGTTGTAATAATTCCCCTATGAAGAAAGGCTAAAGAGGTTATGAGAAGGCTGAGGGGAAATATGATAGAGATCTATAAAATAATGAGTTGAGTGGAATGAGTAAATGTTAATCAGTTGTTTACTTTTTGAAAGAGTACAAAAACCAGGGGACATACAATGAAGTTACTAGGTAATACATTTAAAACTAATAAGAGAAAATATTTTTTACTCAACTCATAATTAAGCTCGGGAATTCATTGCCAGAGGATGTAGGGAAAGCTATTATTGTAACTATCTTTGAAAAAGGTTTGGATAAGTTCCTGGATGAAAAATCCATAAACCATCATTTGTTAATTATCTTGTGTAATTGATATCAGATTTGTTTATGGTGTACTATTGGGATTATTGGCTGGGTGAGAGATCTGGATGAACTGGGGAGGAGGTCAGACTGAAGAACTAGGAGCGTCTTGATGATCTGGAGAAAGATTGGGCAAACTGGTTGAAGAATTGAGAACATTGGTATTTTCAATTCCGCATGTATGATTTAAAATATACCGACTTCCGCGCATAAATCAAGTTTTACAGGAGCAAGTCCTACTTTTTTTTTCATGCATAAAATATATACACATATATTTTTTAAATTTGTAGGAAAAGTACGTACATTCAGTACATTGAAATATTTATTTTCATTGCATTGCGTGTATCTGCACGCAAGCATACATATGCGTGTACGTTGGGGGTAGACATACTCGTGTTTTATAATACGCACATATATGATATGAGTGGGTTATAAAATACTATTGTAGATCTCCGCACGGCCATATACCTGCATATATGTGGCCATGAAGAGTTGTTTGAAAGTTTACCTTTATTTATTTACATGATTTTTTACACTGCAATCTTACCACACTTGTGTTCAAAGCGGTTTACAACATTTATCATACAGACAGAAATAAATATCACAGCATTCTAAAAAAATCCAAAATTATTAAACATAATTTAAAAACAGTTTTACAAAAGAAAGTTTTCAAACTTTTCCTAAAATTCCTATAATCTACTATAACATGTATTTCTGAAGGCATTTTATCCTATAGTATGGGAGTTATCTGAGAGAATGCATGATTCGAGGTCACTCTGAGCTGAGTATCTTTTGCACCTGGAACCATTAGTAGCAGATGATTTTCCGAGCGTAAACTACAGCGAGAGCAATATTCTTGCATCAACTCTGATAAATGCAAAGGACATTTCCTATGTACAATCTAATATACCATCGTTAAGATTTTAAATTGGACTCAGGATTCAAACGGGAGCCAATGTAGTTCTTTAAGCATCGGAGTTATGTGTACGGATAAAGTATAACCTGTGATCACCCGCGCTGCAGCATTCAATAATAATTGTAGTGCTGTCAGATAGCACTTGGGAAGACCCACATAAAGCCCACTGCAGTAATCTATGTATGGCAATACAAATGCCTGTATTACATTTCTAAAATCAGTTTTATTTAAAATATTTCAGTCGCCTAATCTTTAAAAAAAGCCTTTCCTAACTACTGTTTGTAATTGCAATCACAGAAAATTCGGAATCTAAAAGCGCTCCTAAGTCACAAACGAATTCTGCTGTCCTCACATTTTCCCCCTTCTACCTTTAATGATGACCTCATTATTCTTACTCCCCTTGCAAAAGAATTAATTTCCATTTTTTTAATGTTTACTAGTGAATTATTTTGACACATCTATATAGTAACATCATTTATCACCTTTGCTATATTTAGTAAAGCTTCATCTACGTCCCCAGTAATGATTAAAAAAAAAAAATATCTGCAAGTCATCAGCAAATAAGTGGAATATGATGTCCATATTTTGCAATAATAGACACAGTGGGAGAAGGTAAATATTAAAAGGCATAGCTGATAAACAAGACCCTTGGGGAACACCCCATTGCAATGGCGTCCAATCTTGATCCTTCCTGAGTTGAAATAAATGATCTTTTAAAAAGGAAGTAAACCAGCTACCTACTTTCCTTCCGATCCCAATTTCTGCCAAACGTGATAATAAAATGATATGCGAAACAAAGTCAAACGCTGCTGACACATCCAAAAATATTGCTATAACTTGCCTATTTCCATCTAGTTGATGGAGAACAAAATCCCAGTCTGAAGTAAGAACTGTCTCTGTGCTATGATTACAGCGAAAGCCACTTTGACGTGGATGTACCACTTTGTTCTCAACAGGTAAGTCACTAATTGGTTCAACATTTTCTTTTCAATAATTTTTCCCATCAAAGCTAACCCTGAGATGGGGCGATAGTTAGACAGGTCAGCCCTACATGAGGCATCCACGGGCTCTTTTAATATCGGACGGATGATGGCCTTTTTAAAGCAATCCGGAAAGCAACCATCATCTAACGAGGTGTTGACCAATCCCACTAGAGGATCTGAAAACCTCTCTTTCAGAGTGGCCAATATCCAAAATGGACAAGGATCTAGTGGACATCTTTTGTTACTGCTCTACCTCTGTTGATGCCACAGGCTCATAAACTGTCTCAGGTTGCACCTCATCTATACCTTATAGAGCAAACACTGTTGCAGCATTAGTGGATACTGGCAGATTAGTGGAAGATACAATACGTTCCACTTTACTTACCCAGAAACGGACCATTTCCATACAAGTAATTTTCTCGTCTCTATAATTCTCATGCGGCTCTGTTAATTTCGTAGCTATTGCAAAGAGTCCTCATGGTCAGTTTAGGAAAAGCTGTAATTACAGAGTAAAATAACCTCTCTTATGCTCCGTAAATGCAGCCCTAGAGTTTAGAATTTTCCACAGTTTTTTTTAGATTCCTCCAGCTACTTTAGCTCCTCTAAGCTGCCTTTTCAGCTTCAGCAATGTAGATGCAAACCAGGGAACTCAATGTCTTTTTACATCACGTCTGACCATCTTTAGGGGCGCCATTTCCTTAATCAGTTCACTTAAAACCCTAGTTAAAGACTCTTCCAATTCTTCTACCAAACTCCGGATCAATGTACTTCACCATTTCTCCCATTCCAGAGAAAACTTCTACATCAACATGGCCACGAATCTGACATACAAAGTCGGTTTTAGCAGTTGGTAAAGCATTTACTAATGGACAGAAACAAAATGATATCAAGTGATGATCTGACCAAGGAACCTCATTTATCTGTATCTGTGACATCACTCTTGCTTCTAAAAACTCGGTTCAGAGCAAAATGAAATCTAATGTACTTCTAGTTGTGAAATTTACTGAGAGTATGACCTCCCTGACTTTTTACTTTGTCATGTGATAGTATGGGCACTTTCCTAAGGTTACTAATTCGCTCCAGATCATCAAAGACAGTTTGAGCCAGTCCTAGTTTTCCCTCATTGCATGCATGGATTTGTAGTTCTGATTTTCCACTGTTTTCCCTAAGAAAATCAGAACTACAAGTCCATGCATGCAAATGGGCAAAAACAAGACTGGCTCAGCCTGTCTCCGATGACCTGGAGTCATTTGGTAATCCTAACTTTCCCCTCCCTCAGACCAGCTTGAAATCGGATCATATGCATAGCACACTAAGTATATTTGGAGAGTGAGTCATATGATGAGCACGAATAACAGAAAACCTTTTTTGCCAGCAGCAGCTGGTTCACAGAGGCTGCCCTGTTGTTTGGAAAAACCCACTGATGTCCTGAGGGAAGAGGAAAGGATTGTTTATTAAAAAAGAGGGGATATCAAATTGGAGTATGCATATTAGATCACCATAACAACACGCAAATACCTCCCTCCTTTCACTGTCTGGCAATGACCAACAGAACAGAGAGCAAACAGGACAAAGATGCCCTCTTCCTTAAAGCTGAGACACCTTACCCAGGGAAATAGGCACAGACAAACAGCTCTTTCTTCTCCCGGCCATCAGTGCAGGTCTGCTTCTCACAGCCCAGCCTGCTGGATGTGGCCCAGACCAGCTGGAAGAGAGGGAAAGAGAGAGATAGAAATCAGACACCCACATACAAAGTCTCTGAGTTACACTCGCTGGTGTCTCCTAGCCTGCACTCATTGTAATCAAACGAAAAACAGGAGGGAAGTAAAAGTATGTTCACCACCCTGAGATATCAGAGGCACTTGAGAAGATCTAAATAAAAGCGTCTTTTTATTGGACCAACGAAAAAAGACACAACGCAGAAACTTTCGAGACCAATGCAGGTCCAGATGTCTCAAGAGCTCCTGCACTACAGCATCTTTTCTGTTGGTATTTTTAAAAATTTTGCAAACCACCTGGATTCCAGTTTTCTCATGGACCCTTCTAGGACCCTGCACTGCAAGTAATTACAGTACATTTGTCTTATAAGGGATCTGCACAACACAGGTATTTCCAACAAATGCATTCGTGAAAAACTGTGAGAGATATCTCTATTTTTCACCTTGTCATAAAAATGTCACCATAGGATTTATGAAGAAATGTTTCCGCAAAAAAAAAAAAAAAGAAAAAGAAAAACATTTACAGAATTAGCATAAAGGGAATGATAAAATTAAGACAAAATCATTTTGAAATATATTTTTGATAAATGTATGCAAAGTGCAATTTTAGTTTCTCGGGTAACTCATAAAGGTGAAGTTGCCACTTTTCGCGCTGTCTGCCTTTGATATGAGAATTGCTGCATACCTCTGTGAGTTTTATACAGTACTGACAGCCAATCATTTCCCGTCACATCCTGAAAACCTAGTCTATCGGAACTGCACATGCATAGAATTGGATATTGTCTCCCATAAATACAGGGGTAAAACATCATAACAGGAAGGTGGATCAGGCCTTGCTGTCTTTCGGGCTGATACAGAAAGAAGTGCGGGAGAGCCAGCGAGCGCCCACTCTCCCGACACACGCACAGGCCAGTGTCCTGGGCGCACGATTCAGTATCGGCCCGCATGCAAATGAGGGCCCGCAGTAAAAGGAGGCGCTAGGGACACTAGCGCTTCCCTAGCGCCTCCTTTTTGATAGAAGCAGCGGCTGTCAGTGGGTTTTGACAGCCGACACTCAATTTTACTGGCGTCGGTTCTCGAACACGGTGACAGCCATGGGTTCAGAAAACAGACGCCGGCTAAATCGAGTGTCCGTTTTCCAACCCACAGGCCGAGGGCAGATTTAAAATTTATTTTTTTTATTTTTTTTTATTTTGGGGCTTCCGACTTAATATCGCTATGATATTAAGTCGGAGGGTGTACAGAAAAGCAGTTTTTTCTGCTTTTCTGTACACTTTCCCGGTGCTGGCCAAAATTAATGCCTTTGGGCAGGCGTTAATTTCTGAAAGTAAAATGTGCAGCTTGGCTGCACATTTTACTTTCTGTATCGCGCGGGAATGACTAATAGCGCCCACAACATGCATTTGCATGTTGTGGGCGCTATTAGTTTCGGGGGGGTTGGTTGCACGTTTTCGACGCGCTATTACCCCTTACTATATAAGGGGTAAAAATAGTGCATCGAAACTTATCCTGCTAGATTCTAGCTGGCAGATAAGTGCCCAAATCTTCATTTAGGCCTGGATTTTCTAAAATCGCAGGCCTTAGTGAATCATCACGCGGTACCGGGGGGGGCGAAGCGGAGAGCGAGCCTGCGAAAGCCGGCAGCGATCGCACTACTGCGGCGTTATCGCTGCTGGATTTCGCAAACCAATAGCGCCACTGTGACAAATGGTGCTATTGGATGGGTTACTGGCGGCGATAAGGGGCCTTACCTTTTCACTGTCAGCGATGTCTTTGCCGTGCCTGCCCCGGTGCTGCCCCGACTCCTCCCCTTAGTCAGTTAACATTTGAGTTATCCAGCTAAATACTTTTGAATACAGACCTTGTGTTTAATATTGATAACTCTAGCTACTTAGCAGGTGTAAAATTATGTGAGTAAGTTGGCAAATCTATATGAGTGTGTGTCTTTTAAAATAGCAACTTGTACGCATAAGTCTTGGTGCTGCTCCAGAATGCTCCTAGGCTGCCCCTTCTTTACGTGCATATATGTATGCACGAATGTGATACTAGGGCGAGCATTTTGCACTTTTATGAAATATGGAATATGCAAGCAGAGCCTACTCGCCCCCTTATGTGCTAATTTTTACATGTGAAACGTTCTGAAAATTCACCACTACGTATGTAAGCCAGGGAGAACACTGTTTTGTTTTTTTTAAAACATTTTTTGACTTAATTATTTAATATATTGCTATTTTTGTGGATGTATCATAGATGTGATTATTTTCATAAAAATGTTTGCTTTTCTATTTTTGGTTGTTGTAGCATTTAAAAACAGGATATTTCCTATATAAAGTACAAAAAAATGTACAATTATCTCTGTGGTTGTTTATCAGAGTTCACACAACTTCCCAAATATCCATTCCCCTCCCAAAGTCCTGGGTTTGTTATTTATAGCTTTCTCAACTTTCCCTCAGAGGTTTGATTCCTGGAACACTCCTTCTCCTCCTCTATTAGCTCTCTTGTGAGCTGACACTTCTGCTGCCTCCCTCGGGAATGAACGTATTTAAAATGCAAATCCTGTAACCCTCCTTTCTGTCAGTGACCTTCAGATAGTCAAGCCTCTGCTCTTGAGTCTGCCGCCTTTCCTTTTAGGATCTCAGTAGGACTGAAGGCAAACCCCACCACCTTGGTTGACTATGGAGTAGTCTCCAAGTGCAGTTTGTATGTACAATGCTCCTCAATATGACTATAACTGCACACTGAGCAGTTGCTATTGCCCCTCGCTGCTAATTCCTCTTAAAGGGGAACTCACTGATGCTAATGAAGCCGGTGAGTGTTACATTCTCCCTCTCTAAACTGGAACATCCTGGTTGCATTTCTTAGATAGCCCTGTTGAGGTTTTTCTGTTGTGATCGGAAGACTGTGTATCAGCAGAACTACTAGATTTGAACTATTTGTTTCAACCATTTGACTGCAATTGATGAGCAATCATTCATCCATACGGAAGGCTGTCTACTCCTCTTGGTTCTTCTGACTGCACTTTAGGCTCATTTTCAGACAACTCTTCCACTGAAGCCACTTCAGACAATGATATGTTCAAATTAGAACCAGGCATCTGGTGATCCTCCTCATTAACATTCCCTTGTTCATCGTCAGTAGGGATGTACTCTAGCTGCAGAATTTAATTCAGAGTGAGAAAGTAAAAAAATGTCTTCCAATAGCACATCCCAGTTGTATGCATCTGATGAAGTAGACTCTTGTCCTCAGAAGCTCAGGTCTCAATAACTCAGTCTATAAAGTGCCACTGGCCTGTTTGTCATTTTTGTTTCCTTGCTTCAAATTCAGTAAGCTGATTTCCATGAGTTGTGCCTTGTCAGGTTCCCCAAGAACTTGAGGCACTGCAGTCATGAATTGTTCAAAGTGATCTGGCATTGGACTGCTTTGTTTCAGCTCTGGTGTGGCAGAGCTGAAGACAAGATGTCTTTAGTGTGGCACACTAAACTGCCAGTGCAGAGACTTATAGCATGTTCATCTGCCTTTACAAATGGCTTAGCTGGCCTTGCATATTATGGATAGCAGCTACCAGATCCTTCATCATATCTAAGAAGCCAGCAGGGTACATTTTGGCATAGCATTTGTGGCTGGTACAAACTGTTACGTGTTATGACTGGGGCATTGGTAGCCGACAGAATCTACAGTATAGGCAGATAAGCTCAGAACAGGGCCTGAATCTACAAAAGGGTTTCAGAAGGCAGCTGCAGAGTCAAGCCCATGAAAGGGTCGGAACTGAGAATTCAGTTGTTGGGGAATAACGTAAATGTCAGAGAAGGAAGAAGCAGGTCATCATCATCAACTGTACTTCTTACTCACTTTTCCATTAAAAATACTCAAAGTGAGTTTAATAATGCTCATCTGCGAAATGAGCTGTGAATTAAAAATTAACATTACATACAAAATCACAATGTTAGAATATACTAATCAAACGTTAAAAGAATAAATTATGAAAATGATCAAACAATTAATAAAACTGCAGATCTACAAGAGCATATAATTAAACATGCACAAATCCTTACCTGGCTCAATGAACTGAGCATAAGGTGTAGAACATCCAATTTTGGACCTTGGCTTAAAGCTTTTTGAAAGAATCAGGTTTAATCATTTTTTGCAAGGTTAAATAGTCCTTTCTGGTCATCAAATTCCATAAGTTTGGACCAACATCTGACAAGGCCATAGCTAGCCCATGCTCGTAACAGTCTAAACATTGATAAGGTGGGTATTATAAGGAAAGCCTTTTTGGCTGAAAGCAAGCAACAAGTTGGGATCTAGGGTTTCAAATGGTTTTGAATGTATCATGGTCCTATGTCATTTAAGGATTTAAAACTTAAGGGTTGGAATTAAAGATTCTATCTGACATTTAATGGGGAGGCAATCCAAATCTAGTAGAATAGAAGTGATCTTGTCAAAACGTCTTCTACTGCTTAATAATCGAGCTGCTGCATTCTGTACTAATTGTAATACACGCATCATCCTTTGAGGAAGATCAGTGTGTAAAACCCTGCAGTAATCCAGGTGAGCCACGACATAAGCATGGATAACTAAGATAAAGGCAGCTTTAGCAAAGAAAGAGGGCAGATGCTTGACTCTATAGAGATCAAAAAAGGCTGCTTTTGTCACTGATGCAACTTGAGCTTCCATGGATAAAATGAAATCTAAAATAACTCCAGGCTGCAAACCTGGGGGCTAAAAACACTCCAAAGGTTAATGTGAGCCTTAAAGTCCTAAACAGTGATGGATTTAGGATTTAACATAAGATTTGCTATGCTGGGTCAGACCAAATGTCCATCAAGCCCAGCATCCTGTTTCCAACAATCCAGGTCACAAGTACCTGGCAGGATCCCAAAAGGTCGATAGGGATAAGCAGTGGATTTAATAAACAATGGTTTATAGATTTTTCTTCCAGGAACCTGTCCAAACCTTTTTCATCACATCTTCCAGAAACGAATTCTGGAGTTTATTTATGTGTTGAATAAAAACATATTTTCTCCTACTTGACTTAAATGTATCACCTAGTAACTTCATTGAATGTCCCCTAGCCTTTGTACTTTTTGAAAAAGAAAACAACTAATTTCCCTTGGCTTTGTCCCATTAAATGTCTATCTATAGTTTCAATCCATTGTTCCTGATTCTGACATCAGACTCACCGGTCTGTAGTTTTCTGGATCACCCCAGAACCTTATTTAAAAACCAGCATTACACTGGCCACCTTTCAATCTTCAGGTACTGTAGCTGATTTTAATGATAGTTTATAAACTATCTGCAATTTCATTTTTCAGTTCTTTCAGCTTTCTGGGATGTATACCATCCAGTCCAGGTGATTTCCTACTCTTTAGTGAGTCTTCCCTAGGCACTGCTGTGCTGTCACTCCCCCTGCCCCCTCAATAAGGTTGGACAAAAATGAGTATAGATTCTAAGGCACCGCCTCATAGTTTCCTGTGACAACTCAAGGGTAGAATCAGTGGCAAAATTTGAAAATTCTTAAGGACATTGATAAACATTTTCCATCTTTTATTTTGCATTATAAAAATAAAGTAGTTTTCCAACTTTGCTTGTATAATTCATTTTCTTTTTAGTGGGAAAGGAAAAGAAATCTCAAGTATCAGTACAGGGAGGAGATCTTGGGACTGGGGAGAGGAGAAGGGGACAGGGTGAAGAAGGGAGGAGAACCGGGAATGGGGAAGGAGAGGGAGAGAGAGGACTGGGAAGGGGGAGGGAGAGGGGAGAGAAAGGTGGAGAGAAGATTGGAGAGGGAGAGGGAGAGGGGGAGGATAAAAAAAAATGGGAATTTCAGAGATATGGGATGGGGGAAAGGGAAGGATTTTCTGGGATTGAGGGAGTAGGAAAAGATGGAGGAAGGAAATTCCAGGAACTGGGGATGGAATCAAGAGAGGGGGAGGGGAGGGGAGGGAAGGAAGAGGTCCTCTGGTCCTGCTCCCCCTTGCATCCCCTCTCTAAACTCCCATCCGATATAGCACACACACACATACACACCCCCTGGTGGTACCATTCTCTTCTCTTTCTCACACACAAACCTACTATGCCCAGCTGATTCCCTCTGATTCCCCAGCGTCTCTCTCTTTACCCTCTAATGATCTCCTAATAGCCCCTCCTAATCTCCCCAAAATGATTCCCCTTTGCGCTGACTGTGCTAGACTCATGCCTTCTTCTCCCCCATCCTGAATGACAGAAGGGGAAGGGCTGGATTAGGGAGCAGAGTAGCTTTTCTTTGCTCTGCTTTGTCTGCTCCAGGGTCACCCACTCCCCTTCTGTTCCTTGCATACTTCCTGGGAGAGGAGGGGCTGGATCAGGAATCAGAGGGGTGCTCTCTGCTGAGTGAGATTCAGCACAACTGAAACTGCTGCCCCCAGATCTTTGCTGCTCTAGGCACAGGCCTTTGTGCCTATTGACAAATCCCGGCCTACCTGTTAAACCTCTGGTTTTGAAGGATTACATTTCAGCTTGTTTATTTTCTGACAACTCATCAGTTTTGCTAAATAGGCATTCAGCTTTAATATTGCCTCTTCTGGATCTGGACAGGCAAGTAAAGCTGTATGTCATCAGCATAGAAGAGATACCGAAGAGCAAAGCCCCTAACCACCTGGCTTAATGACAACATGCATATACTGAAAAGCAAGGCTGCTAAAATAGATCTCTGTGGTAACCAAATAAAGCTTTATCCAGAAAAAGAATTTTATTGCTGTCTTCTTAAAAAAAAAAAATAACTTAACCATTGCAGCGCTGATCCTCTCACTCCTAACACAGATACATGAGTAAATAAAATAGCATAATCAAGAGTGTCAATGCCAATGATAGGTCTAGAAAAATCAACGAGGAAACATGTCCTCTATCTAGATTCAAATTCAAGTCATTCACTAGTATGGTGTCCGTTCAAAAACATTTTTTAAAGCCAGACTGCAAATGATCCGTAAACTATTGGAGATTAATTGCAACCAAGTAAGGTCAGAAACAGGTAATGATCATAGAAACCTAGATGATTTTGACAGAAAAGGAACACTCGGTCTATCCAGTCTTTGTGCCAGCCTTCTGTGCTATCACAGGTCTTACTCAATCTGTGGTCTTCTCCCCCCTTCCTGCTTTTGTGGCTATCCCATGCATGCTTGAATTCTGCCACCGTTCTCGCTCCTGTTATTTGTAGGCGAAGCCTGTTTCAGATGTCATCCACCCTCTCAATGAAAAATCATTTTCTCCCATGCCTTTCGAGCCTCTCTCATTTCAGCTCCATATAATTACCCCATCTCCCTGAGCTTTGCATTCAAGGAAACAGGATGCCATCTGGTACCTTACAGAAGCCTGCTAGCTCTTTGAATTTTTGTATTATATTTCCCTTTTTTTGTCTTTCTTCTAGAGAATATATTTTTAGTTCCTTCAGTCTCTCTATGGGGCCGATGCAATAAAGTCGCGTAAAAAATGGGCGCTGAACAGAAAGCCCCTGCTCTCTTTATGCACCCCAGGCACCCCCAAGGGGGCGCCATGCAATTTTTAAATGAGGGGGTCGCGTTAGCAAGGACGCGCTAGGGTCATCCAGCGAACCTGGCGCCTCCTTGCTAAAGCAAACCCAATCTGTTTTCGTGACTGCCATACGCCGGTCACGAAAATCGACGCCGAATTTATCGACGTCGGTTTTCCTTGCCAGTGGACAGCCACGAAACCCGACGCTGATAGACTCGGCATCGGTTTTCCTTACAGGTGGATGGCAGTCACGAAAACTGACGTCGGGTTTATCGGCGTCGGTTTTCGTGATGGGTCCGACTGTCAAATTTTTTTTTTTTTTACTTTTGTTTGTTTTATTTTTCATCCTATTTAATATCACAACGATACAAAGAGCCCCTGTATAAAACTTGTGATATTAAGTAGGAGACAGTACAGAAAAGCAGTTTTTTCTGCTTTTCTGTTCTTTCTTTTGATGCGCACAGCTATTAACGCCTGCTCCAGGCAGGCGTTAATAGATGACAGTTAAATGTGCGTCCAAGACGCACATTTTTTTTTTTTTTTCATCGGGAGTGAATGCCTAATAGCCTCATATCACATGCATTTGCATGTGATGAGCGCTCTTAGATTCCCTCTGCGTTGGACGCGCGTTGAATATGCGCTAATCCCCTTATTGCATCAGGGGATTGATTAGTACCTGTTCTACCCGCATCTGACTGCAGGTTAACAGTGCGGCTCCTATGTATGGCTCTCCTTTGCATTAATTCTACTGTAAAAGTCAGGACCCTCGTTGGTTTCTGTCTGAATCCACTTCCCCTCTTCCCACAGTCATTCTCCTGTAGTGTGTCCTTTTTTACACTGCTTCTCATTTACATGTTGTATCGGAGCACACAGGGATGTTGCTGAGTGCACATCAGGAAAACGTGCGTCTGATTGCATTGGCTCCTGAAATTGTAAATTCTTTTATACAGGGGCTCCTTGTACCAGTATGTGAATATATATATTGTATAGCACTCTGTACACGACTGGCTTACTAGGTCCTGCTCATTCCTCATAGAAATACAAACCTGTAGTGCACATAGATTCCCGTGGAGTATTCCTCCCCTGTATGGGGTTCCTCATCTATACTTCCTTCTCCGTAGGAGATCCATCCTTTGTACTTACTGCTCTGTATTGCATTCTTTGTTTTTCCTTTTCTGTCGGGGACGCATCTTATTACTACTTATCATTTCTATAACGCTACAAGATATCCTTCTCTGTAAGGCTGTTCTCTCTCATCCATACCTGCGTGTAGTGACTGCAGGTCGTATTTTCTGAGCACTGGGCCAGGTGGTAGTTATACTGCTGTCCTTCTCTGAACCAGAGATCTACGACGTCTGCAAAAGACATGGATCTGTCAGGGAGGACGTGGATGTTCCAGCCAACGTGCTGAGTCTGGGTCCCGGCCGGCTGCTGACCATGGGAAGAACTGTCCAGAAGACAGCTGGCTGCTCTCTCGTGTGCTAGCTGGGCCAGTTTCTCACTCCATTCCTACCAAAAGGAAACAAGAGTTTAGAGCCAGGATTTCTGAAGCAATGGGGGCCATGAGCAAGTTGGGGATGCAAGAAGACATCGATTAAAAAAATAAACATTCATTACACAACCTGGACAACATAGAGAAAATGTAATAATTTCCTGGGCATACAGGGTATTAGATAATAGGCAGATGCAGTATCCATCCACATATATAATATAGACATCACTGAATAAGATCAGCTGCAACAGCAGTGCTACCAACTTGATCTATCTTGTCTTCATGATTTAGTCCAATCCTGTTTGCTAGAAACATAATTGTATTGATACTCCAGCTCATCTTTCTCTTATGGTTTCTTTATTAGAAGAGGGGTTAGGGTTCAGGTCCTGGTGGAAATGTTGGCCTGCCATTCTCTAAAAAGAAACTTTACTAGGATGGGAGAAGGGGGTGGGTGAAAAAGTGAAAGGAAGAGAGCGAGATAATTGTGAAAAGGAGATGAAGTGGCAGGTGAGGGGAAGATGGAAGGATAAAATTAGAGATGGTAAGCAGGTGCTGAGAGAGGAAGCTAAAAGAGAGAGAAAAGCAAAAGAAAAGCAAGAGACGGAGAGATGGAAAAGGAGGCAAAGCACAAGAAAAGGTAAATTGAAGATGAGAATCAGTAAAAGGAGTCAGGTGAAGACAGATAAGATGAAAGAAGAGAAAACAGCAAAAATGGTGCAATGAGACAGCAAAGGCCTGGATTTATCAAAATGCACTAAATACTGCATGTGCGTGCTGGTGGCCTATGCAAAATAGGCATGCCAGTGTGTGTAAATCTGGCAGGATTTTAAAATCTACCCATATGTGAAGAGCTAAGTTACTGTAAATTATAATAACTCTTTTGCACTTTGAGATAAGTGTGGCATGTCCTACATACAACCAGGGGGAACCATAGAGAAAGAGAGAGAGACTAGCCATAATGTACCCACACTAGATAGGTATTTATATCTCTATGGGAGACCTACCTAGTAACTCGAAGTGAGGTTTAGGTATTAGTGTAGGGGTTAGGGGCCACTTTGACATTCAAAGTGAGACGTATGAACAGAACAGTGCTCTCTTGTGAAGATTTGATGACCCTCGGAGTGAGGAAACTCACCCAAAGATGAGATTTGTGCAGTGTTGTCTTAACCTAGCTTGATGTTACCCAGGTAGAGAGTCCATCAAGCTAGGTTGAGAGAACATTGCACAAATATCTTTGGGTGAGTTTCCTCCCTCCGAGGGTCATCAAATCTTCACAAGAGCCCCTTTGAAAATTCACTCTGTGTAATGTATTTTAGTACAAGTGACACTGGTGTTTAAACTATTAGATATAAATATAATTAATTTATAATTTTTCAATGATGCACGTAAAAGCTGGCAGCACACTGCCCTTGGTAATTCTGTGTTCTGCAGGAAGAGCCTGATGGCTAGTGGAGGCATACCCTGAGTGGTTAGAGCAGCAGGATATACATCAGGGAAGCCAAGGTTCCAACCCCACTGCTACTCATCATTAGGTAAGCTCACCCTCTATTGCCTCAGGAATAAACTTACATGGCCATGTACTACCAACAGCCTTAAAATATATATCCAAGCTGGAAGCACTTTTTTTTAATGCACGCACAATCACCTCTCCTGGGCGCTCCATGCGATAGACAAATGAACCACTGTGCTAAAAAGGACACACTAAGGATAAATTGTGCATCTCTAGTGTGTCCACAGCATCGGGCGGCTAGGAGAAGTGGCTGAGCGCAGGTTAGGAAAACGGATGCTCATAAATTCAGAGTGTCCTTGTCCTAACCTGACCGCCGGCAAGACATTTTTTGTTTTATTTCATGTTGCTGCTTTTTGTGATTCCTCTGACTTAATATTACCACGATGTTAAGTCAGAGGAACCACAGAAAAGCAGTATTTTCAGCTTTTCTGTAAATGTTTGGGGCTCCTCAAGACCAACACCAGGTCCAGGGCTGGCATTAATTTATGAGGGTAGGCAGGCACACATTTATTTTTTATATAAGGGGGTGCTAGCTAATAGCCTCATCAACATGGAATTTACATGCGGTGAGCACTATTAGCCATGCGCTGGTTTGGACGCGCATTTTGGACACCCTAATCCCCCTTTTTTGCATAAAGGGGTTATGGGCGCATGTCCAAAATGCACGTCCAACCGTGGGTTAACCTGTGAACGAGCCTGAGCGCACGGATGGTATTGATAGATTGTGAGCTCTCTGGAGACGAGGGAACAACTTACAGCACCTGAATGTAAAATGATGAAAAATAATATCAGTCTCCATCAAAATAAATGGAGAAGAACTGTAGCAGTAACTGCTGATTTATTCAAGGGCTTCAAATAAGGGAAACTTTAAGGGAGTGAAGAAGCATTTTCTGCCATTACTAACGTTAAAGCATCACCTGCTGCTTTGGTGACGTGGAGGTTGGGATTCACGGGCTCGGCAGACTGGGACTGTCTGTTTCTACAGGCAGGTATTAAGCAGGTGAAAAAACCGAAAGGGGGGGGGTGGGGGGCACCGGTTTTCTGTGGCCGATGAGCTTCTCTTCTTTTAGCAATCTTCCGGTGCAGCATTCTCACTCTGGGAAGACTCTGAATCGCTGAGATCCAGGCCGTTCTAAACCTCTTCCCTTTGCAAAAATGCGAGGCTAAAACATTAACTCGGATTTTCCTCTCAGGGCAGAACATGGAAGACCTCCCAGTTCTGGTCGGACAGTTCATGTCCCTGAAACATTAACTTTGGCTTCGTCTCTAACTTTTGATGTACCATTTGTAAATGGCTCGTCCCACATAAATCTGTTGCTGTTATTCAAGGGCTGGACCGCAGATTGATACGTTTTTCTTACTTTGAGCTCTGAACAGCACCCACGAACTGCAAATCCACGGACCAATCCATCATCCGCCATTCACCTCTTTCTGAATTAGCTCTTTCCCTCCCCCCCCCAACAACACTGCCAGCTAGCCACGGGCAAGGTGAGGAGCTATGGTTTACAGCAAACAGGAAAAGCAGGGACACAGTTCACGAGTTATGATGCATTGCAAACAGATTACGCACAGGTCTCACAGAACAAGAGAAAAATAAACACATCTCCAGTCACTGGCAACGTTACACTGCTCTGGCAAAAAATAAAGTACATTTAAAAAGAACAATCATGTCTTGCATTTGTAGAGTTGCTTGGTTTTCCCTTTGCATGTGTAAGTTCTCCAATAACTAGGATGATCCATCATATATAGCGCCAAGTCAAGAGGGCAGGGTCAGATTTAAGATTGTGGTGCCCATAAGCAGAGGACTGAGGGGGGAGGGGGGGTGGCATTTAATCTCATAAGTCACAGAAGAGGTGGGCGAGTCCTCATTTTTGGGCACCATCAGAATTTGGGGACCCAGGCTTGTGCCTTTGTTGCCTGTGCCTAAATCCGGCCCTGCGAGGGGCGACAAGCTGGGTGGCTCCTGCTGTTATTCTATTGCATGCATGGAGATTGGGTCCTGTTTCTCTTAGGGAACTCACAACTACAGTTCCATGCATGGCATGGGTGCGAGGCAGGACTGGATCAGCCTATTCTCGCTGGCATGGAGCTTCTATAACCACTCTCTCCAGAGCCCCCTCCAGGTAGCCTCCCCTACTGTGGTTCCCAGTCTTATCAAAGGTAGGCAGGGACTTGGAGCCCACAAACGAATAGAACGTTGTTTTATGTATTATCAAGACAGAGGGTACTAGGCCATGTCCATAAATTCTGAAGCACGGACTCACCGGTGCCCCAGACTGTGTACAACAGTGGTGCTCGGCTATCGTTACGCACGCAGTCCAACAGACTTAACACCCCCTGTGAAAAATAGAGCTTTCTCATCTTCCTTTCCTCCAATCTTACATCTCCCTTTCAAGCACAGCCATCACAGACTCACCGGAACAAGTATTCTCAATCCCTTTAATACCCTAAAGACTGCCATAATGCCTCCCTCTCCCCTCGGTCTGCTTAGCTCTGGGCTGACTGTGTTCACTGAGCTAAGGAAGTCCTTTTTTTGACTGCAATCATTTGTAGTTTGTGGCCGGCGTTTTGTTGCTTGACTATAAAGAAATATTGGGAATGCACTGTTGCGCTTTACTGTGTTATCTCCTTGGAAATGAGTCTGCATGGCCTTGAAAATAATTATCTTCCTTAGCGTTATCTGTATAAGAGAGCAAGCCCAGAGAGAAAGGGCCAAGCCAGGTCTTGCCCCAGCTCAAGGACGGGAAAGATATCACAGCCCCAACTGACCTCTCACTTGCCTGCAGTTACTTGCACCCACATCAGCAAAGCTGGTTTTATTTCACGCTTTACTTGTTGTTTTTGAGAGCATTGACGCTTATAGAAGTGAGAGAATGGCAAAATGCTAGCAGGTGCCGTGTAAGAGAGCTTCCAGCAGACACCCTAATGAGCTCTCTGCAATACTGAGCATCCGTTCATAGCTCTTGCCAAAGAACCTCAGCCCTGACCTGTAACCCTTGCAACCCCGTTATTCCACTATTGAGACCTACACACAGCTCTGCCAAAAGAACGCATTCCTGACCTGCAGTGCCGCCTGTGATTTTAGTACTGAGACCTACCACCCAGCCTCTGCCAATGCACCTCATTCCTGATCTGCAGCACTCCTGTTTATCTATTGAGAGCCACACCCAGCTCTGCCAATGTACCTCATTCCTGATCTGCAGCACTCTTGTTTATCTATTGAGACCCACACCCAGCTCTGCCAATGCACCTCATTCCTGATCTGCAGCACCCCTGTTTATCTATTGAGAGCCACACCCAGCCTCTGCCAATGCACCTCTTCCTGACTGCAGCACTCCTGTTTATCTATTGAGACCCACACCCAGCTCTGCCAATGCACCTCATTCCTGACCCTCAGCACCCCTGTTTATTTATCTACTGAGACCCAGTTCTGTCAGTGTATCTCAATTGTAACTTCTAGTATTGAGCCCAACACACAACTTTGCCAATCCTAACCTTGAGGTTTCACTGCCTTTTAATTCTGGGAGTAAGCAACATGGAATGGATCAACCTCCCGGGATCTGCTGGGTACTTTCAAGTGACACGAATAAGCCACTGCCAGAGACCAGCTGTGGGGCTTGATAGACCATTGGTCTGCCCACCAGCACCTCCTGCTAGGGCTCTGGAATCGATACCTCCATACACGGGCCGAGGCTCTTCAAATACATTATTGGCTTGGGATGTAAACTATAAACAAGAAGCTTGTGTCTCTTTATACACCTCCACTTTTGCAACACTTTTCTCTTAATCCAGTAACATACAGAGCAGTTCTCAGGAGAAAAAAAAAAAGAGATGGAGGAAATAATCCCATTAATTTCAAAATATCACCATTATAGGCAATAATGAGAATGAAGAGGGTTCCACTTTCTCACAGGTCAAGAGCCAAAAAATGTGTCTGTTTAATAAATAAGTCCCTGGTGTTCCTGTTTGATACAGCAGGAGGCCGTTCAGTCGGGCAGCCAGTGTTTCACTCCCTCCTCTTCCATGGGGCTCTGCCAGCAACAAACTTCTCTCTCCAGGGCCCGCTTGTACTGTTCATATACTGTGTAATTGTAAAACGTGATAAATCCCCCAAATAAAATGTGTTTGCACGCGTTACTGCACTCAAGCCGCTCTGAGCAGCTGTAGGAGGGAGGGAAGGATGTTCTTGTGATGAAAACAGCCCCCCTATATCAGGGCATGACCTTAAGCAAGCTGTTTACTCTCACCAGTTCTGGAGGACAAAGTGGTACAAACTAGGGTCCCGCATTACGAACCCTCTCTGGACAGGCTTATTTAACAAACTCAAAATACACTCCGTGGAGGGAAAGCTAGAAAGAAGGCTATAATATAAACACTTGCTAAGTCATTTGCCTGGGTAAAATATCCTGCCTGAAAATTGGCCTCCTCGGGATGGCTTCAAGCACCGAATACTGTGCACGCTTTTAACTGCTTGAAAAAGTCATTCCTGGGAGGGGGGTTTAGGGAGAGAACAGCAGGTGCGCATTCAATCTTCAGTTGTACCAACCCAGCCGCCCACTCAAATAGCAAGTGCAAAGGACAAGGGGACTTTGAAAATTGCCTACAAAGTCCATGGATACAAAAGTCCCCTAGACATTTCGGCAGGCTACCGAAAATTGCCCCCCCCCCCCCAAAAAAAGTACTTAAGGCTACAGAGACATATGGAAGGCTGCACCTCTCTGTCCAGCTGTAGATGGAACAATTTGGGCTAGAATAGAATACCCTGATTCTGGATGATATGACTACACTTCTTGACTGGATTGAGGTTTTATATAAAAATCTGGGGGGAAAAAAAGCAATTCAAATTATGCATTCATATCACTTACAACAATATGTATAGTGATATCTACATGTATTGCCGTGATGACAATTGGAAAATTCCTCAACAAAGACAACGTGGAGCCTCAACCCATGTAATACGTGTTGGGTGTGCGTTTGGACATCAGAAAGCCACGAATAAATTGAATTATAATTACAATATAGTAAACCTCCCATATCAGAACAGCAATAACTGTCAGCGCTCAAATAGCAACAATCCTACTTATAAAAGTGACAGAAGTCGGGTGGCATCTATAAACTAACTATTTATGAAAGCAATGAGCTTTCCAGGACAGAGTCACTTCATCAGATGCTGTGCCTTAGATGTTCTGCTCTGTTGTCTCTTGTCTGGGGAGGTGGAGAAGGAGGAAAAGAGGATAACAGCACCAACAGTGCCTAGGGGGTGACAGAACTTAAATCCGTCATTGATTCTGCTTCTATACTTCCGCCTCGGTAAGAGATTCCAACTCAAGCGAACACTTTAACAAAAAGCCCTGTGAAACTTGCACCTAAAAGTGGTAAATTTAAGACGTGAGTACAAGTTCCACACTGTGGGATAGGTAAGTATTTGACCTTTTCTGTGGACTCTGTCATTTCCTTTGAGAATTCACGGGGCAAATCCTTGGGCAGAAACGAGCACTTTTGCACATTTGTGCATGCAAACTGATTTGCAAGCTTTTTGCACTTTCTTGTGCTGGCATCCTATGTGACATGAGGACATGCAAAAAAAGTCCCCCTGTGTAAGGCTGTTTATATGTAAACTTGTGTTGGGTGCAAGGGCTGCACAGTGGATAGTCAGTAGGTTGCCAGCATTATGATTGGTTAAAGAATCCACAGGAATGACAGGTCCATGTTGTACCATCCAGATAGAAGCAGTAAGACAGTTTGACATCATACACATATAGGGGCAAATTTTAAAAGCGTTGCTCATGCTAAAAGGCCCATGTACACGAGTATATGGGCTGTGCATGAGTGACGCATATTTTAAAAGCCGCTAATTATGCACACATATATGCGCGTGCTTGAGTAATTAAAAAAAGGGGTTGGAAAAGAGGAGAGACACTGGGCGGGGCATAGGCATTCTGGGCGGGGCCAATAGTTATGCGCATAAAACCGTATTTTAACCCTGGCAGCTGCAGCGGGCAGTGGCTTGCTAGATGTATATATTTACTGCTAATGATGTGTAAGTCTGTAGAAATCACTTTTAGGCCTAATGCAACAGGGCGAGGGGTCTGGGTCAACTGGGGGGAGTGCACGCTAAAGAACCATAAGGGTCTGGATGACCTCGAGATAGTCCACCAGCTTGCCCAGTCTAAGTGGTAAAATGGGAATGCTCTTCAGGCAAGCATGTTTGAAAACCGCCTACCTGCGCGTGTTAAAGCCGACGAAATCTTAAGGACGATGTGCAGAGTAGGTCTATGTATACGGCACAAAGTCTGTGGGTTAAAAGCACAATGTGGATTTTGCACCAAAGCAGACAATCTGAACATTGCCCCTGATATCAAAGATAATCTGCAACGGTGCTCTTTGCTATAGCTTTAAGATGCTCCTGGATATTGGAATCCTCAGCCTTCAGCACCATCCTTCACCGAACACGTGACAGGCAACTTTGAAAATGTATCTTGCAGGTTATTTGGAACATGTGGTGGGAATGAGAGACACTTTATAAAGCCTCATGCAACAGACTGAAAAAATTAAAATGGTCATTTTAGTGTTGCCAACTGAACTCCATGTCCTCATGGTACGTTCGTTGTTTCCTAGGACTCTTAACTGCTAATCTAGAGTTTTCTATTGTTTGTGGGCCCAAAGAATGCATTCAGATGTGAATTTAAAAAAACAAAAAACAGGGAGGTTCATATTTAAAGGCATTTAGCCCGAGAACTCGTCCCGTAGACCTGTCCTAAATTAAGCTGGTTATTCTTATCCGGCTAACTTTAAAATAGCTGTATATT
This sequence comes from Rhinatrema bivittatum, assembly GCF_901001135.1. Lineage (NCBI taxonomy): Eukaryota > Metazoa > Chordata > Amphibia > Gymnophiona > Rhinatrematidae > Rhinatrema > Rhinatrema bivittatum. The sequence continues at coordinate 106,587,779 of NC_042621.1, forward strand.
CAGCTGTGCTGCTGAATATATGAACTGAGTTAGCCAGATAAGTTTATCCAGCTAACTAGCCGAGCCACACAGCAACTGAATATGTTTCTCCATGACTGCAGCAACATTTCATGAGGACCCAGTTAAGTTTAGTAAAATTGTCAAATTATAACCAAAATACATGGACCATTCCTCCAAATCAGCTGCCCCAACCACAGGCATATTTATTTAGAATTTTTATATTCTGCTTTTCCCAGTGGATGATATTCAGGTACTGGAGGTACCAGAGGGATCACAATCTAAGGACCTCATTTACTAAGCATGTTTCCCATGGAAACAGAATGGGAGAAAAGCCTTAGTAAATCAAGCCCTAAGTTTGTATCTGGGGTAACAGAGGGCAAAGTGACATGCCCAAGGTCACAAGGAGATTTGAACCCTGGTCTCCTGGTTTATAGCCCACTGCTCTAACCACTAAGCTACTCCAGACAAAGAGCAGCATGATGAGTCCTTGAATAGAAAGATTAAAGTTACAACACCAGAGGGATCTGCGAGAAAGTGGTAAACTTTCCCCATTCTGCGATTTAAGTCTCCTCTGGGACTTGTTTTCAAGGACTCTCACTTTCGCTCTGAGTTTATGACCCGTGTCTTTGTCCATCCCTGGAAGACTCAGCAGCAGAACCAGCAGAGTTAATTATTGTTGAAGAGCAAAGGCCATAAACAACCTCTGAATAAAACAGAAATGAAAACGCGAAGGCAGGAGACTCATTAATTCAGAAAATTATTGTGGGCACAGTAGGAGTGCAGCTTCAGAATGCAGTTGCCCAGAGTACAAGAGTAAAGATAGTGCCTGGGCTGCTACAGGTGCAAGTGCCGCTACAGCCATGGTTTGTCCATAAATATCCATGCGCCCCATGTGCCTGAACTGATCCATTATTAAAAGCTGGCTCTGTCACAATAAGCTATCACTAAATCCAAAAAGAAAACTGAAGTAATAAGTTTAGGTTGTCCGGTTTATTAAATTCCCCTTTGATAATCACGTATTGCACATAGCTCAGAAAGTATGAAGTCTAGGTGTCATCTCTCTCTGACCCTTCCTTGTCCGTGCAGCCACAAATCAAAGCAGTAGTACAGAACCTCCTTTGTCAAACCAAAGCTCCTCCGTCATCTTAAACCCCTCCTCAATCCTATTGATTTCAGAAGTCAATAGTTCTCTCAGCTCTCGACCACTGCAATTCGCTATATGTAGGCCTTTCACAGAACACAGTTAGGCCCCTGCAAATAATTCAAAATGCCGCCGCACTTATGCTTACTGGTCCTAGCATTCATTAACACATCTCCTCCCCCTCCCAATTACTGTCGCTCCATTAACTGCCAGTACAGTGGTAAATATAATAGAAGTTGGCTGTCATAATACACACAATCTCCTTAACAATATCACTTCTCCTTGGATTATTCAACCCTTAGACTTTACGTTCCTACCAGAATTCCATCCCCTCGTACTGCGCGACTTTCTATGACACCCAAGAGGGCTTTCTCCATAGCTGGGCCGGTTTTATGGAATTCTCTTCCTCCTCCCCCTGTGCAGCTTAAAAGATCTTAAAGAATTTTTTAAAAAAAGCCTTAAAAACATTTTTATAGAAAGCAGCCTTTCCAGCAATGCCAACGCACTTTGCTCTTTTTTCATCAATATCCAGCTCTGCAATGTAGCTAATGCAGCCCTAAATATAATGTTTTGTTATTTAAAGCAGCATTTATAGGTTATTGTTTGTCTGGAAACTATGTTATTGCTTACTTCTATTTTATGCATGTTTTTATGTACCCAAACTTTGGAGGGAGTGGGTAACAAGCAATTTTAACAAGTAACCGGCTTACTGCATTGTTATCCTCACCTCTTCATTCTGCTTTTCAGTAATTACAACCCAAGTCATGCATAATAATATTTACAACGATGATTATTTCTATTGTTTGATCAGCTTACACCGCACTGTGCAAGATAATGTATATGATCTCAATCCCCTTTCCTCAAAGAACTTAACAGCATGGGTTTGAGCCCGGAGAGGTTAAGTGACTTATTCAAGGTCACAGTGAAAGTGGCAGCAATAGGAGAATAAAACAGGGATTTCTGCATTCTCAGCTCTGCATGCCATCCACTTTGCTTCACTGTCAGCTGTAAGCAGATTGCTCTGTAGCACACACAATTCATGTTATTAGCGTAAGGTTTTCCAACATTACAACTTCCAGTCAGCTATTTCTAGTATTTTAATAACTCCACATGCATGTTACTTGCATGAATGCCCACAGAAAATGTTTCGAGGGGGGAGAGGAGGTGGGACATAACAAGAACCTTTTGGAAACAGTTACAAAAACGAATAAGTCATTAAAATCCAGGGGCAGGGGAGTGTGGAAGACAGATCCTGAGGGAAGTAAACTTATCTCTGCCTGTCCATTGTGGTCTCCTGAAATCCTGGCCAGCTGTGGGGTCAACAGGACAGGCTTGGGAAGCCGTGGCTTGGTACATAGGGCCCTTGGGTGGTTAATGTTTTGAGGAAGGTTTTGGGGCACGTGTGTTGGGGCTATAAAACAGTCCAGTGAAGTGCATTGGGCAGGATGGATTTTTCTCTGCAGGACTTGGCGAGAAGAATTTCCCAAGTCTTTAACCGATATGAGAGATTGCCCTTCCCGATGCCGGAATGCTGGCCACCGTACTGGGGCAACAAACCTCAAAAAAAGGTTTAGTGCTACAAAGAAGGCATTCAAGCCCTGAGAATTCACGTGCGCCTTCAAACATAATATATTCCAAAGGGAACGCTGCAGATTAGGTATTCCATAGTAAAATATTCAGGTGAGAATCCTGCAGACTAGGCACTCTCTAGTTTGGTATTATTCCACTGATGCCTCAGATTGTGCCCTCCCTAGTGTGGTATTCCAATCTTTTTTTTATCTCTAGCCCAGCAGCTTTCTTTTGCTTCCAGCTCAATGATTAAAACATATTGGCACTTAATTGTTCAGATATATATGCAGCTAATAAATAGCAGCACCTCTATACGCATTTTTTGAAAGAAAGGTAGATATTGTTTTTACAGTACAGTCTACAGCTGTAGGATTAAAAGGACATCTTTGGAAAGTCCTGTACTAAGGATATTTCCCATGGACACTGGATGGGAGAAGGCCTTTAGTACAAGCACCCCGAAAGTGTCTCAATGTGATCAATGCAAAACAATTCAATTTTTGTTGTCTTGTAAGGACCCCTTGTATGTACGAAAAAGGGAATGTATCTTGTGGAGTGAGGTAAGAGATGGCATGGTCCTATGTGATGCATCTCTCTGCAAAAGGGTCACAATGGCCTAATCCAGGAGAGTAGAGTCCCTTAGGGGATGCGAGGCTTTCTTCTGGGGCACAGATGGAAGCACGGGGGCATCCATTTTGCTTGCGCTCTAGAAACGGACAAGTCAAGAAAGTTAGAAACTCTCTCTCTGAAAGTCGACAGCAGCAAAGGGCTGTAAGAGTTTCCACAGAGTGAAAGAGGTTCCCTGGGTGCTGTGGCTGAGAAGCTGCCAGTGCCTTCAGAGCAACTTCTCAGGAGCGTGCAATGGGAGTCTCGTAACGTCCTCTGCAAGGGGAAGCTGGAAAAGCTGAAAGCTCACAGAGGAGTTTAATTGGCAAAGTGACAAAAAGAATCTCAGGAGTTCAAGTTGCAACAGCATTAATTGGAAAGGAAGTGGAAAGAGGAAGGTACTGGTACAAACTCAGGCATTATTGTTCGCTAACTGGGTCTGTTTCTAGAAATGAAGTAAGAGAAAGTCTAAAAGGATTTCATTCTGCATCCCTCACCTGCAAGTTTTGTTTTTCCCGCATACTTAAGGATGGTTGGTTTCATATCATTTTGTATCCACTGTAACATCATTTGTATTGAACTAACATAACAGTAAAGAAAGATTTGGGGAAGACAGAGACTTGTCCATGTCTTGATTCACATGTGGAACCTTGAAGCATCAGTAGGGCCCCAGAGCAGATGCTCTTCCCCTATGGAAAGAGCCTGAGAGTTGCTGGGCTACATCTTTTTCTCTTTCCATCTTATAACCTCCCTTCCCAGATGGCATATCCGGGTGGCTTTTAGGGAAACTCTGATCGGCCTTAAGATTGCATCCTTCAAGGTGCATCTTCAGCATTACGTTTTTGTTGGTAGCGGTCCCCATGGTAGTAGCAGCTACCCTACCCTACCCTCGCTAGGCTTCAGCATCTCCAGACTGGACCGGCCTGAACAATGGGAAATTCAGAGCTATCAGATTATCGGAGCCAGCTGAAGCAAACCACTCCAGTCCAGGATCCCACAGCACTGCTTTCTCTTGGTATTTGTTTTAAGGGGAAACACAAACACATCCTGACTTACTCTTGCAGGTTTAAAGACCAGTTATAGGTCCCTTCTCCTCAGGGTCAATATAGGGCTTTGGATTTAATAGTTATTTAGCAGATTAAAAAGGCAAACTCACAGTTCCGTCTGGTCCAGGTCAGGGCACAGATAAACTTTCTACAATAATACAAGGCTCAAGAGTCCTCGTGGCTTGGCCCTCAGTTGACCTGGAGTAAAACATTTATTGAAAAAGCTGACCAAACCTCTCACTGAATGGAGTGACTCTTTTTTCTAACTGGGACTGAGAAGAATTTCAGGTGACCACCTCTTGTGGTTCCAACTGGTCTGTTTGATTTTCAGGAAAAATATTTACAAAGTCCGGTCCTCTGGGAACTCCACGGTAACTGTATATCAATCCATGCTTGCAGTAGCAATATAATATTACATGGTAAGGGCACCCTTTCTGGGTGGAACTATGCCAGTTTAAAGTTCAGATTCATAAGCACCTCAGGGCAGGTCCATTGCTGGCCCAAGCACTGCCCCAGGCACTCTGGAAATGGGGGGTCAGTCACAGGAGACAGTGCCCCCCTTGGATGATGCACTCACAGTCCAGTGGCCATGTAGGAGCTCCGGAAATCTCCTGCCACTAGAACCGTGGCATAGAGCAGTGTTTCCCAACTCTCTCCTGGAGGCACACCCAACCAGTTGGGCTTTCAGAATATCCATAATGAATATGCTTGAGATAGATTTGCATACATTGGAGACCCAGGGTTAAGAAACACTGGCATACAGTGCTGACAGCTCGCCCCCTGACAAGGTGCACTGGCACTCTTCAGTCACCCATCTTACCTGCATCAGAGGTAACTTTTCAAATCCCAGAAATTTTAAGGCATTCCAGCTAAGGGATCCTGAATCTCATGCAGTATGGCAAAGATTATTACTCACA